>NW_022881603.1:33818603-34152390 GCF_003369915.1 Drosophila miranda
CTGGACTTACACATCAGGAATGAGGTAGGGGGACTGATGTCAACCAACAAGCATGCCTATACTAAAGGGAAATCGGTGGAGACCGCACTACATTCGGTAGTAGCTACCATTGAGAAAGCCCTTCACAATAAAAAGTATGCACTGGGAGTATTCGTGGACATCTCCGGAGCATTCAACAACGTGGCTACGGAAGCAATAACAAATTGCCTGGTAGCAACTAATACACACCCAGCAATCAACCTGTGGATAAGGAACCTCCTAGGTTGCAGACGGGTGCAATCAGAGTGGGGCACCGCTTCTATGGTGAAAGAGGCACACAGAGGCACACCCCAGGGTGGAGTCCTGTCGCCCCTCCTGTGGAATCTGGTGGTCGACGACCTCATCAAGAGATACGAAAGGAAGGCCCCAATAATAACAGCTTATGCGGACGACATAAGCATACTTATTACGGGTGTTTGCCCATCGACCCTCAGCTCACTAATGCAACGAACACTCAGGGAGATACGCGAGTGGGCGGAAGAAGTAGGACTCAGTATCAACGCGGACAAGACGGACCTCATCCTCTTTACCAAGAGGTACAAGGTACCGATATGGACCCCCCGAAGATCAATCAAACTAGGCTAACCCCAAAAACACAAGTCAAATACCTGGGCCCGGTACTGGATAGTAAACTGGCATGGAAACCCAATGTATTGGAAAGGGTGAAGAAGGCCACCATTGCGCTTTATGCATCCAAGAAGATGCTCAGCAGCACATGGGGCCTATCTCCGGCTCTGATGCATTGGATTTACATCTCGGTGGTGCGACCAACTCTGCTGTATGGAGTCTTAGTGTGGTGGCAAGCTACTGGAAAGAAAACGTATCATAAGCTTATGGAAAGGACTCAGCGACAGGCTTTGCTTTGTATCACAGGGGCGCTGAGGTCAACCCCAACAAAAGCACTCGAAACCCTACTTGGAATCGAACCCCTAGACATCCACGCCCGTCTGACTGCAGGAAAGGCAGCACAGCGCCTCATCGCTTCAGGAAGTATGTCGCCACAAGAATACGGGCATAGTTCAATTGGAAGGGAAATGAACAGATCAACTGATTACATGACCCCCCCAAATATGCCTCGATGTAAAAACAACTGCATCCTCGGGACCTGAAGACTGGAAAATCGGAAGAGACCAAACGGAGCACCTCAATATATATACGGACGGCTCCAAGATGGACGGAGGAGTAGGAGCGGGCCTATACTGTACAGACCCTGAGATAAGGCTGTCATATAAGCTACCGGACCATTGTAGCATATTCCAGGCAGAGGTTTTTGCCATCAGGAAAGCAGCAGAGGTCGCTCTTCTCACTGAAAGAGCACACGATGCGGTCAACCTATTCGTCGACAGCCAAGCGGCGATAAGATCCATGCAGTCGTCCGCAGTCAGTTCCAGAAATGTCTTGGCGAGCAGGGAGGCAATAGATACCCTAAGCACGACAAAGTCAGTGCGGATCTACTGGATTCCCAGCCACCAGGGCATCGAAGGGAACGAGACGGCGGACGTACTAGCTAAAGAAGGCGTCGGGCTGGCGAATACGAGAACCGAGAACGTGCCTGTCTCCCTCAGAACGCTGCAAAGCGATCTAGAAAAGCAGGCCGGATCACAAACCGAATGTAGGTGGAGGAGTACCACCGCCTGCAGAACCTCGAAAATCATGTGCAAGGAACGCAATGACAAACTCAGCCACTACCTGCTGCACCTACCACGGAAGGACTGCAGATTATTAGTGGGAATATTAACGGGACACTGCCTGGCTGCGGCGCATGCGACAAAGCTAGGAATCACAAACAGAGATAGTTGTAGGAAATGTGACGAACCTGGGGCAACCGAAACCCTAGAACATCTCATCTGCAACTGTCCTGCTCTCTTAAGGGCAAGGAGGAGATACCTGGGCGCCCCAGTGCTGGCATCACTGGAAGATGCCTCCAAGAGGACGCCACAGCAACTACTGGCCTATGCGAAAAATACCTCGATCCTCGAGGACTTCAAAACCCACTAAACACTGCCGCGAAGGTTCAGATCAGATCATTTTTATAGCCAAAAGGAACAAATCAATTTGCACTGGCTACGCAGCCCCCGACGTCACGCTCAGACTGATTTTCTGTCTCTCTCGCACGCACTCCTTGTCGTGTCGTTTAATATTAGCGGCTTCTGCCGGAGGAGAGCCATACTGACTTAGTATCGGGTATAACTGTAGAGTTGCGGTCTCCGCAGCAACTCACAACGTTCCCCCTCGTTTTTTATACCCGATACTCAAAATGAGTATTGTTATACCCGATACTCAAAATGAGTATTGGGGTATATTAGATTTGTGGTAAAAGTGGATGTGTGTAACGTCCAGAAGGAATCGTTTCCGACCCCATAAAGTATATATATTCTTGATCAGCATCAATAGCCGAGTCGATTGAGCCATGTCTGTCTGTCCGTCTGTCCGTCCGTCCGTCTGTCCGTCTGTCCGTCTATCCATCTGTCCGTCCGTCCGTCTGTCCGTCCCCTTCAGCGCCTAGTGCTCAAAGACTATAAGAGCTAGAGCAACGATGTTTTGGATCCAGACTTCTGTGATATGTCACTGCTACAAAAATATTTCAAAACTTCGCCCCGCCCACTTCCGCCCCCACAAAGGACGAAAATCTGTGGCATCCACATTTTTAAAGATACGATAAAACCAAAAACGCAGAATCTCAGAGAATGACTATATGTTCTAGAGTGTAAAATCTCAACCAGATCGTATAATTATTATAGCCAGAATCAAGAAAACAATTTCATTCTTTCTCGCTCTGTCTCTCTCTAACACACAGGTTTCATGGTCGGCTTTGCCAATTGCAAAATATGAGTTCAAGGATCTCAGAACCTATAAGAGCCAGAGCAACCAAATTTGGTATCCACACTCCTGTGATATCGGACCTTGACCGTTTCGTGTCCAAATTTCGCCACACCCCCTTCCGCCCCCGCAAAGGACGAAAATCTGGGGCATCCCCAAATCTCAGAGACTATTAAGGCTAGAGTAACCAATTTTGGTATCCGCACTTCTGTTGGATCTCACTATAAAACGTATATCTCAGAATTTCGCCCCACCCCCTTCCGATACTCAAAATGAGTATTGGGGTATATTGGATTTGTGGTAAAAGTGGATGTGTGTAACGTCCAGAAGGAATCGTTTCCGACCCCATAAAGTATATATATTCTTGATCAGCATCAATAGCCGAGTCGATTGAGCCCTGTCTGTCTGTCCGTCTGTCCGTCCGTCCGTCCGTCCGTCCGTCCGTCCGTCCGTCCCCTTCAGCACCTAGTGCTCAAAGACTATAAGAGCTAGAGCAACGATGTTTTGGATCCAGACTTCTGTGATATGTCACTGCTACAAAAACATTTCAAAACTTCGCCCCGCCCACTTCCGCCCCCACAAAGGACGAAAATCTGTGGCATCCACATTTTTAAAGATACGATAAAACCAAAAACGCAGAATCGGTGAGGATGACCATATCTTTTACAGTGCGAAATCTGAACCAGATCGAATAATGATTATAGCCAGAATCAAGAAAACAATTTCATTCTTTCTCGCTCTGTCTCTCTCTAACACACAGGTTTCATGGTCGGTTTTGTCAATTGCAAAATATGAGTTCAAGGATCTCAGAACCTATAAGAGCCAGAGCAACCAAATTTGGTATCCACACTCCTGTGATATCGGACCTTGACCGTTTCGTGTCCAAATTTCGCCACACCCCCTTCCGCCCCCGCAAAGGACGAAAATCTGGGGCATCCACAAATCTCAGAGACTATTAAGGCTAGAGTAACCAAATTTGGTATCCGCACTTCTGTTAGATCTCACTATAAAACGTATATCTCAGAATTTCGCCCCACCCCTTCCGCCCCCACAAAAACGAAAATCTGTTGCATCCACAATATTGCACATTCGAGAAAACTAAAAACGCAGAATCATAGATAATGACCATATCTATCAGATTGCTGAATCTGGATCAGATCGGATCATTTTTGTAGCCAAAAGCAAGAAATCAATTTTCAGTGGCTACGCAGCGCCCGACGTCACGCTCAGACTGATTTTCTGTCTCTCTCGCACGCACTCTTTGTCGTGTCGTTTAATATTAGCGTCTGCCGGAGGAGAGTTATACTGACTTAGTATCGGGTATAACCGTAGAGTTGCGGTGTCCGCAGCAACTCACAACGTTCCCCCTCGTTTTTTATTTCTTTTAAATTTATTATATATATAAATATATATTGCTAATACTGTAACAGATAACGAAGCAGGAGGCTAGGATCTGAAACGGTAGACGAGCAGATGGAGGGTATGATCGAGATCCATGCACGCGTTGCTGCCGGTCTCATGGTTAGTCGGGTAGAGTGGGGGTGGGGTAGGGAGAGATCGCGTCACGAGCATTAGGAGCAAAGACAATAAAAATAAGTTTCGCGTGCGGTTCAAGGTTCAAACGGAAGAAATTTACAGAGAAATGACAGTGTAGGGAGATGAGTCAGCGGAACTAATTCGAGCGGGAGTTGCTTGCGGTGTCATTGCAACTCGGTATGCTCACCCTTCCTTGATCGCACCGGTCCAAATAGGCTGAGTAATGGGTAACGATCCCTAAAATAAACGCTCTACTTCTGCTAGGTAACGTCATCTCGGCGCCACATGATCCTTAATAACGGCAACAATTAACGGAAGTTCATTACAAACAGTTTATTCATTAAACTTTCCTACAAGCTCTCATGGCCGCTAAGAGGGTAGATATATATGTATGTATAAAGGCTACTAATGTAATAAGGATAATATGTTCAAAGAAGCTGCAATTAATATTAATTATATGTATATATATAAAAATATCATGATGAAAGATCTTATTAGACTAGGGTCAACTAATTATAAAGAGTATATTCAGGAATAATGGTAATTACGTTACACAAATAGAAATATATTCGAATGGTTTTCAGTTTAAATGCAAAAACAAGGGACGGATGGATGCATCTTTAAAGTGCACAGCAATTGCTTGTGGGGTAATCCCAATCATAAGTTCGGTTGTCGATAGATTCGGAATTGCAGAAAGTTACATTGCTTGCGAAAGAGCAGAACAAAACAAACACGTGAACAATTGGATTGGTCAGCGTTACAGTACGGCTGGGAAGTTTACGGTCGAGGCATGGAATCTTTAATGTTGCTTCGACTTGCGTACAATTTTGAATTCACATATAGCAGACGTTCACAGGTTATCACTCACATTACGATCAAATCCAACGATGAAAGCGCTTCCATGTGGTCGATGAGGGTGGCTGAAAACTTGTAAATATCAGTGTGTCAGAGTAGATAGGCGATACGCGCGAGTATTAGTCTTAGTTCGTTTCCTTCTAGCTGCACATTTCTTTATGATAAGCCAAACAAACCGAATCACACGAATTTAACTTTTAATGTTAATCCTAGGGTCAGTACAATAGTGGGGTTCCAAAGTATTATTCTAATATGAAGAAATGCATGGGCATAGCCATCATGATCGAGACACCGAATGACTTCATCAGCAACGCAAACAGTATTTCGGCACCGGTAAATGCCTTCTCCTTTAGCGTTACTGTTCGTATGCGGGTGGCGTAAGCGACGTAGCAATGACGAAAGTCACTGAAGAGGGAATAGTCAATTTCACACATATGTACATATGTATGTCACTGCACGCGTAGATAAAAGCCCATCGACCGTTTTTCACTGGTGTAGGCCGAGCAAGGCTTGTATGTGTGTGGACCCACGCCGGTACACGCTGCGGTAAATACAGTGATGCTCACATGTATGCAGACGCCACGCCGAAAGAAGATTTGGGGCGAAGACGGCTAACACATACTGTAGTCGATCGGGACGCTGGGTATTTATATGTGTGGTAAGGTGACGAGACTGTAGTGGGTACGGCTTACGGCACTACGACCGGCGTTTCGTACGGTATTACGTACGGCCAAACCTATGGTTAGGTTTTTAAGAAAAAAAAACGAACTTTAATTTTCTGTTGTCCGGCAGTTGGGGTACAATTTTCACTCACCCGATGGGTTCGGCCTTCGCTTAATAAACGTAGGAATGGTCGGCTGATCTTTTGACTAGATCTTAGCCACGATGGACACGCGGTATTTACGGTCGAGGTTAGAATTTTTCCTTTCACTGCACTACTTGAGTATTTTCCTCAGACGTCCGTCTGGGATCGCGAGTAAAATTGGAAAGAACATGCCCAAGCCACTCTCCTTCCGCTTGAGCCCTTGGTTCTCTCATTCCCCTTTTCTCACCACACCTTGACAGTAGCCGCTGTTAACTTATGTCATTTTTTTCTTGCGCGTAACTGCCCAAAAGGTGCAAGGTGCATGTCTAAGGGAAGGGGAAACCGTGAGACGGTTATCCGATATTTTTGGTTGGACAGGCGCCACTACAACACCCCCCTACCAAGATCACACTTGGCAGTGATACAATGAAAAGAGTGATCCACGCCTGAAACCTCATTGTTTTATATCTTTAGCATGGAATTTCCCTTGGATTCGTCCTTGTAGGTCCTCGAGTTCGTAGTAACTATTACTAAGTCTTTTTCTCACCCGGGCTTTCACGAAAGTAGGTGCCAGCTTGGCATTAAAGCCTCTGCTAAAGTTACTTTGCTGGAAGTTTCTTTTATACACTTCCTGACCAACGACAAACAACACGTCTCGACTACGCAAATTACATATATACTTTTTCGTTGCGACTATGCTGCTGTTGAGCTGAATGCATAGCTTTTTGCCGAATGATATTGAACGAATCGTCTCGCGAAAACTTTACTGTTCGATCCTCCAGCATTTCTAACTGTCTTAATAGCTGATAGCTAGAGCCATTGGTAACCATATGTTGACCAAACGCTATTCTGTATGGGGTCGAATTAATGGAGGTATGTGTGCTCGAACGTAGTGCACAGGCAATATGGCTCAACTTTTCATCCCAATTGGATTGGTCTGGTTTTATATAGGCCTTTATCGCGGCAATGACCGAACGATTCACACGTTCTGACGCATTTGCTTGGGGTGCATGCAAATTAAATAACTGCGGTAGCGGATTGTGTTTTTAAAAAGTTTTTATTTTACTTCTAACTTCACTGATATAGATTTAAGTAGAGGGTCACAAAGGATTCCGGACAAAGGGTTTGCGCGATCTTAATTTTTAGCTCGACTTTGCGGTGTCGCTTCTGGATCAAGACTGACTTGAACTTTCTGATCTTTGCATCGTTGATCCCTTTCGGGAATAGTTTTTCTATAAACATTTCAATTGATTTCGCCATCCCGAGTATTGGATTTCATCATCCAAAGAGAGAACTGTAAAATGCCTAAAGTGCAGGATCTGCAGAAAGCCGGGAGTGAGATTGTTTATGAGAAGCCGGGTGTGGGCAAACATTGGTTTTCCATTTAGGCGAGTGTCAAAGATTGGGATTGCGGCGGGAGCCCTTGAGATTGTACATCTTAGAAATCAATTAGGCGGAGGCCCAAGATTGAAATTGTTTTCGTTTTGGAAAGCCAAAGATTGTTTCCATCTCCTATAAGAGCTCAATAGAATTGGGTACGTTAACTCCCCCCCATTCTTAAATGTTTCGTCCCGATACATTTTGAAGTTCTGATAGAGCTCTAATTTCTTCTGACAGTATTTGAATGTTGCTTTCCACTATTTCTTCTGACGGTATTCTTATTGATTTAATAAGTACAAATTTGGTTAATTTATAGCCGAAGTAAAATAACATTATCAATATCAAAATGATTAAGAATAATGTTGTTAATGGTAAGGCCGTATTACCTAATGTTATAAGGGGATATAAAATATTAACATTATCAAAAGAAAATTGCTTATCATTCGATTGTATATAATCAACTAATTCAAAATCGCTATATCTATGATGCGATATATATCTTAGAATTTTACCCTTATCATTTATGTGGGTTATATTATTTATTACAATTGTGTTGTTGAATATAAGGAGATACGATCCTAACAAAGTAGTATTGTATACGATATTTTTGCCTGAAACTAATATGGCACCATCCTGAATGATGTCTATTTCTTTGTTTTTTTCTCTTTTTTTAGTGCAGTTGGCTTTAAAGCCATTAAGTAAATTGGTGAAACAGGTCTTCTTTAAATTTATTTGTGCGTAATTGTTAAAAGTTTCACTTTTAAAATTATTCATTAAATAGTATTTCTCCTTACATTCACAAACTTTTTCACTTATAACTAACATTCCATCATTTTGTGAGATGGCTCTTGCATGGTAAAACTTGCAAATATCTTTAATTTGAGGATATTTTATGTAAATGATTATTAAATCAGCATTTCGAATTATTTTAACCGTTGCAATGTCCAGCAGATCAGACAGTTCAACAGGATGTTTTTCATGCTTATAAATGTCCTCTATTTCGTTTTTATTTAAAATTTTTGTATTGAAAATGTTTAGTTTTAAGAGGGTTATGGTGTCAACTAAATTTAGTAGGTCAAAAGTTATTAATTTTAAACGATGCTTTCTCAGTATCGTTTCTTCATTGAAGATGACATTTTTTAATGAATTTGATAGCAATTCATTTTCTTTGAAAAATTTGGAATTTATTACAAATTGTTTATTATTATTTTCAGTTAATTCATTTACTTTATTTTGTATTTTCAAAAAGTCGTCATGATCAGGGCTGCCTGCTATCCATTTCCAAATGGTACCTAATTCATTTATTCCCCTTTCATTCCGTTTTGGAACTAATTCTGAAATCATTAATTTTAATAGACTTAAGTCCATTGATATTTCCCACTCATCGTCTGAATTAATTGATTTGTTGACATATTTGGATTCTTTATCAATTATCTCTCTATAAAAACTCAAATTAGTAATATGGAAAAGTTCAGCGTATAAGTGTAAACGTCTCTGTCGTCTTTGAGCAATAGATAGTCACTATGCGTATAGTCAATTACTTCCGAAGTCGTCAATATAACAAAAGTCAGTATTAGTATATTCGCATACATTTTCTGGAAAAAAATATTTAATATTTGATGTTATCTTTATGTATAATTCTGTTTCTATTGTTGATTATAATTTTATTCGGTCGATTTTCCTTAACTACCTGCTTTTTGTATCGGGATTGAAGTTTATTTCTTTCCCCGAATTTCTTTTCATAAGCTACTTCTCCTATTTTATAATCTTTTTCTCTTCTATCTTTGTTATGTAGCTTAAGCATTTTGGTCTGAGCTTCCTTAAGTAATATTGGATTATGCTTGTGTTCTATTTTGTTATACAATATGTCATATGGCATTTGATTGGTCGTTGAATGTGTCGTCAGGTTATATTTCAGTGCCGCCCTTATTATTATTTCTGAATAATCTGTTAGATTTAGTCCATCCTTGATGCACCGCGCTATTTCTGTTAGTGTGGAATGTACCCTTTCTACCTGACCATTTGAGGTGCTGTGTCTGGGATCAGCATAATAAATAGTTAAGTTACTTCTTTGTATGAATGATCTAAATTGTGCTGAAGTAAAGCTTGGTTCGTTGTCAGTCATTAAAGATGTTGCTAACGGAAAGTGTTGCAAAATTTCCATTACCTTATTTTCAATGTTTAATTTACTTTGAATTTCCTTGACCACCAAGTATTTGGAATAAGAATCTATACAAGTTATGAATGTTAGGTTTTGGGCATAGTATATGTCTAAGTGTAATTGATCTCCTTCTTTTGCTGGAATGGGAGCTTCCCCAATTGGAATTTTTACAGGGTGTCTGTGATATTTGTTTTTGTTACAGATCTCACAATTTTTTATATATTCTTTTAATTTTTTGTGCAGGTTTGGCCAATAATACAGCTTAGTTATTTGTTTGTAATTTTCGTCTAGTCCTCTATGGGCTCTGCAATGTGTTTCTTCAATAATTATAGCTTTATCTTCTGAATTTACTACATCTTGGAGGAACTTTCTCGTAAAGATAAATTTATTTAGGAAGTTTTCCTTTAGCTTATTTTGGATAAGGTATAAATCTTCTAAAGTGCAGTGTATTCCTGTGGTTAAGTGAGGCTGAATAAATTCTTGTAAAATGATTAGCAGATTGTCTACCGTATCAAATTTAATAATATGTCGGGTATTTTCATAAACTCTTACTAACTCATGAACTGTGAATCTCCCTTGCGCTAATAGTAGCTGCTGTTTAAATTGGTTTAGAGGCTTGCTAGTCTCTTGAATGACGTTTTCAAAACTACTCTCTGCTGAATGCTGAGTATTTATGTCTGATTCTGATTCTGTCTGGTCGACATCACTATCTGTCATATGATTTATTTTAATCCGAGATAAAGCGTCCGCTACTACGTTAGTTGAGCCTGGCTTATAAATGATTTTTGGTGTGAAACTTTCTATGAAGTAATACCAACGTTTCATTTCAACATTTGGATTTTTTTGCGACATTGCAAAGGACAAAGGTTGGTGATCTGTATGTATTTCAATTCCACTCACTCCGTATAAATAATTTCGCAAATTTTTTAATGCCCATACAATAGCTAATAATTCCTTTTTATTAGTAGCATATAATTGCTCGGTTTTACTTAAAGTTTTAGAAATAAATGTTATGGGATTCCCATCTTGCGACAAAACTGCACCTATTGCTATGTCCGATGCATCTGTGGTTAATGTGAATTTTTTATTGTAATCTGGTTGTACTAATTCAATATGTGCTATTAAACTGTCCTTTAAATTATTAAATGCTCCCATTGCTGGTTCATCCAGCTGTATTAATGTTTTCTTGGATGCCCTTCGTGAAACTTTCCCATTTACTCCACTCAGATATTTTGTTTATGGTTTGGCAATTGTAGCATAATTTCGGACAAATTTTCTGTAATACCCTGTTAGTCCTAAGAAGCTACGTAGCTCTCTGATATTTTTAGGAATTGGATAGTTTTGTATTTTGGAGATTTTGTCTGGATCTGTTTTAATGATATTTTGGGAAACAACGTATCCCAGAAACTTGGTTTCCAATTGAAAGAATTTAGACTTTTCTAGGGAAATTTTCATGTTAGCGTTTTGCAATATCTGTATTATATGAATTAGATCTTTATAATGTTGTTCTATAGTTTTTGAAAATATTATTATATCGTCCATATAGACGTGACAAGTTTTCCCAACTTGTTCTCTAAGTATATCAACCATTGCCCTTTGGAAAATTCTGGGAGCGTTCGTCAATCCCATAGGCATTCTTAGAAATTCATATTTGCCGTTATTTAGGGAAAAAGATGTTTTTTCAATATCTGATTCCCTCATTAAAATCTGATAGAAACCTGACTCTAAATCAATGGCCGAGAAATACTTTGCCCTACCTAAAGGCAAGGATTACTGAAGGATCTTGCATAGGGTATTTATCCGGTATGGTGTTTTCATTAAGTTTCTTAAAGTCTATTACTAATCTATGTTTAGGAGTTCTGTCCTCATTTACTCCCTTCTTTGGTACTACTATTACCGGTGAATTATATGGGCTTTTACTAGGTCTGATTATACCTTCATCTAACATTTTACTTATTTCGTAATTAACGAAATCGTTAACCGAATAAGCGTATGGATACTGCTTGCCATATACCGGTCTATCATGTTCAGTGTTAATCTCTCCTTTTATATCCGTTCTGAACGGTAACTGTAAATTTATATTGGCATGGGCTTCTTCGATGATAGATACCATTTTCTCTCTGAGATTTTCTAAATTGGTCTCTTTGTAGGTTATTGTGTTATACAATTTCATTTTTATCAATTCAGAATTTGCATAATTTTGAATGTTGGATATTTCTACGACGGCGCGTTCAGGATTTTTGCATCCCAAACTTTTAAATTGTTCATTGTCGGATAATTCAACGACGGCGTGTTCAGGATTCTTTAATCCCAAACTATTCGAACTTTTAGTGTCGGATAATTCAACGACGGCGTGCTCAGGATATTTTAATCCCAAACTATTAAAACTTTGGATGTCGGATAATTCAACGACGGCGGGTTCAGGATATTTGAATCCCAAACTATTGACGGATAATTCTTCGTCGGCGTGCTCAGGATTTTTTGATCCCAAGCTATATAAACTTCCTTCTACCTTTACTGAATCACTTTTCATTTCTTTTTCTTCTTCAAAATATTTTTTTATTATATATTCCTTCAACGGAAGGATGGTTTTTCCTTCCATAAAGGTTAATTTGTTTAAAGAAAGGACCTCGTCATATATTAGTTTCTCCTCATTGTCTTTATAACTTAAAGTCCCCTTTCCTGTATCAATAACAGCTCCGATTTTCTTTAATAGGTTAAATCCTATTAGTAAATCTGCCTCCATTCCATCTATTTCATAAAACACTTGTTTTGTGTTGAAAATAGTTATATTATGGAAATATTTAATTATTGAAAACCCATTCACTGTAGCAACTTTCTTATAAATTGATAATTCTTTTTTATTTTCGTAAATTCCCTTTTTTATATAACAGGAAGTTGCTCCCGTATCTATCAAAACTTTTAATTCTCTGTTTATTTTTTTATCTAATCTTTTTAAGTAGGGCAGACCTACTTCGGGGGCTGATCTAAAAAATGGTCCTCCGCAATGTTATTTATCCGCATTGCTTTATTAGCCGGTTGTTCCGACATTTCGTTTGGCTTTCGTTTCTGCGCCTGATTTTCGTTAGACTGATTATTCGGTACTACGTTTGCCCTAAAATGCTGAGCTTGGTTATAATTGTTATTATTTCTCCTATAATAACCGTTAGTATTCTCCCGATAATTTCTATTATTATTATTTCCCCTGAATTGATTGCTGTTCTGTCGGTTCTTGATTTGTATCGATTCGTCTACATCCATTGGTTCTGGGGCCTAATTTTGTTGTCTATTACCCAAGAAATAGGGTTGTCCCCATGACATGTTATTCCTCTGAAGATCCCTTTTTTGGTCGAATGGTGAACTATTAGTCCTTGGTTGTCGTTGGTTGAATCTTAATGTATTGTAGTTATTATTCCCTGAATTTCTGGGGCCACTGAATTGGTAGGCAAATTGGGCCCGAATGTTATTTGATTGCAATTCCTGTACCTTTGCCAAGGCATTCGGTAAATCTGGGGGATTCAATGAAAATAGGATTTCTGCAATGCCGCCGTTTAGGCCAGTGACAAAAATGCGTAAGGCATTGTCTCTATTTTTCTTATTTGATTCTTTCGTGATTTCACTGTCCTTTCCGTGAGTCATTATTGTCTTATTTATTAACCTCTCCTTGTCGGAGAACGCTGTTCTATTATGTAAATTGGTCTCTTGTCACTGTAAACAAAGTCAAGTCGTGAAAGTATGGCATCAAAATTTAAAACTGTCCCGTGGTTGGTCAGTGCGTCATGTGCTGGTCCTGTTATTTTGTTTCTCAAAATTGTTAAGGCAATATAATATTGCTTACTTCCTTTCTTATATAACTTCACTGCAGTTTCTGCAGCTTCCCTCCATCCTACGTATTGGTTTAATACACCATTGAAAATTGGTAGGGATTCTATTACCTTTAATGTGGTGTCATCTTTTATTGTCTCGTCTATTGTTTCTGCCAGATAATCTGATACCTGATCGGATTTAGTTTCTATTTGTTGTTTTAAATTTACAATTTGCTCCTGAACTTGTGAAATTTGAAGTGCTATCAATTGTTTGACCAGATCTGCAGTGAGATCGGTCCTTGTTTGTGAGTTAATCATTTTTAGTTTTTCAAAATCTAAAGTTAGTTGATCCACCTTAAATTTTTCTTATATGTTTGTTTTTATAATCTAATATAACCTAATTGAACTTATATATTTATTAATACAACTTTTGCTCACGAACTATCCGGTAGGGGTCGTCCTTCTTAGTTTGGCTGACAGATCTTCGAACGGGTCTTCCTTCTTGATTTGGCTGACAGGTCTTCGAACGGGTCTTCCTTCTTAAATTTCTTTGTTTAACTGGGTCTTCTGGGGGTCTTCCTTCTTTGGTTTAGCTGATAGTTTCACTTTCTTTGTGTTTTGGTTTGGTTGGTTTTGTTTAAAAACATTGGTTTTTTTGGTTTTTTTGTATTTTTGAATTGTCTTGATTAGCTTTTGTATTTATTTGTATTTTGTATTGTATTTGTATTTGTATTTGTATTTGTATTGTATATTGTATTTATTTTTGCACACCCTAAGCTCCGGTTTGTTTCCTTTTTATCTCACTTTTTATACCCGATACTCAAAATGAGTATTGGGGTATATTAGATTTGTGGTAAAAGTGGATGTGTGTAACGTCCACAAGGAATCGTTTCCGACCCCATAAAGTATATATATTCTTGATCAGCATCAATAGCCGAGTCGATTGAGCCCTGTCTGTCTGTCCGTTTGTCCGTCCGTCCGTCCCCTTCAGCGCCTAGTGCTCAAAGACTATAAGATCTAGAGCAACGATGTTTTGGAACCAGACTTCTGTGATATGTCACTGCTACAAAAATATTTCAAAACTTCGCCCCGCCCACTTCCGCCCCCACAAAGGACGAAAATCTGTGGCATCCACATTTTTAAAGATACGATAAAACCAAAAACGCAGAATCGTAGAGGATGACTATATGTTCTAGAGTGTAAGATCTCAACCAGATCGTATAATTATTATAGCCAGAATCAAGAAAACAATTTCATTCTTTCTCGCTCTGTCTCTCTCTAACACACAGGTTTCATGGTCTGTTTTGCCAATTGCAAAATATGAGTTCAAGGATCTCAGAACCTATAAGAGCCAGAGCAACCAAATTTGGTATCCACACTCCTATGATATCGGACCTTGACCGTTTCGTGTCCAAATTTCGCCACACCCCCTTCCGCCCCCGCAAAGGACGAAAATCTGGGGCATCCACAAATCTCAGAGACTATTAAGGCTAGAGTAACCAAATTTGGTATCCGCACTTCTGTTAGATCTCACTATAAAACGTATATCTCAGAATTTCGCCCCACCCTTTTCCGCCCCCACAAAGGACGAAAATCTGTTGCATCCACAATATTGCACATTCGAGAAAACTAAAAACGCAGAATCATAGATAATGACCATATCTATCAGATTGCTGAATCTGGATCAGATCAGATCATTTTTATAGCCAAAAGGAACAAATCAATTTGCACTGGCTACGCAGCCCCCGACGTCACGCTCAGACTGATTTTCTGTCTCTCTCGCACTCACTCCTTGTCGTGTCGTTTAATATTAGCGGCGTCTGCCGGAGGAAAGCCATACTGACTTAGTATCGGGTATAACTGTAGAGTTGCGCTCTCCGCAGCAACTCACAACGTTCCCCCTCGTTCTTATCTTATATCTCACAGTCACTCCGCGTTTTTTTATCTGAAGGATTTATTCCATTAATTAATTGTCCTTCGGGTTTCGGCACGACGCAACACTTTTATTATTCGGTGCTTTTTATACAACGTCGCCCCACGTTGGGCGCCAATTAAATAACTGCGGTAGCGGATTGCGTTTTTAAAAAGTTTTTATTTTACTTCTAACTTCACTGATATAGATTTAAGTAGAGGGTCACAAAGGATTCCGGACAAAGGGGTCCCTTTCGGGAATAGTTTTTCTATAAACATTTCAATTGATTTCGCCATCCCGAGTATTGGATTTCGTCATCCAAAGAGAGAACTGTAAAATGCCTAAAGTGCAGGATCTGCAGAAAGCCGGGAGTGAGATTGTTTATGAGAAGCCGGGTGTGGGCAATCATTGGTTTTCCATTTAGGCGAGTGTCAAAGATTGGGATTGCGGCGGGAGCCCTTGAGATTGTACATCTTAGAAATCAATTAGGCGGAGGCCCAAGATTGAAATTGTTTTCGTTTTGGAAAGCCAAAGATTGTTTACAACTCGTATAAGAGCTCAATAGAATTGGGTACGTTAACTTGCACGGCTGTAAACATATGTTTGACACCGTAGTTTTGCAGCAAGCTCTGGAATACCTGTGATTTAAACTGAACTCCATTATCCGATACTACCGTCTCGGGTACGCCGAAGCAGTGAAACAACTCTTCCTCGATAAATCGGATGATCGAATCCGCTGTAAACTTCTTTACGGGTTTGAAAAATGGGAATTTGGCGAAATGATCCAGGACTATAAAGATTCCTATGTTCCCTGACTTACTACGCGGTTACGATCCCAAGAAATCTACATACAGTTTCTGAAAGAATCTGATTAACTGATTAACATATGCCTTCACATCGGTGACCAAATTCGGCCAATATTAGTATCGCCGTATTCGCTCCAGCGTTTTGTGGATACCACCGTGTGAGGAGAGATGATGTTCGTGTGCTTGCCTCAGCACAACGGACGTTAGGGCGGATGGTACCCATAACTTCCAGCAGAGGTCATCGGATACTTTTTCTCCTACTGCATGTTCAGCACGGCGATAAATGAACCATCAATTACTTTGACATCAGGCATTTTCGTCTGGTTGGCGGTTATTTTGGTTTTTAGATCCTCATACTCAACTGAGTGAAACTGTGGTGAACTGAGATCTAGCAGACTGTCCATTTGGAGCTCGGACAGGTCTTCAGTATAGGCTCGGGACAGGGCGTCTGGCACTTTGTTGTTGACTCCTTTTCGGTGATGAATTTTGAAGTCAAAACCTTGTAATTTTAACGACCATCTGGCGAGTCTAGAGCTCAAATCCGCTTGACTCATAAGCCATTTTAACGAAGCATGATCGGTAATAATGGCAAATTCATGCCCTTCGATGTTGGTGCGAAACTTTTTAACACACAGTACAGCTGCTAAACACTCTTTTTCTGTAACCGAGTAATTTCGTTGGCATTGATTTAGCTTTCTAGACATATATGCGATCGGAACCTCGTTACCTTCTACATCTTTTTGCATAAGTACTCCGCCCACGCCAGTATGACTCGCATCGCAGTGAATAGCGAATGGAATCCGAAAAAATGGACTATGCAAAACGGGAGCACTGCAAAGTTTACTTTTCAGGTCTTCAAATGCAAGTTGGGCCTCATTCGTCCATTCAAACTTACGTTTCTGTTTCAACGTGTCCGACAATGGAGCGGCCAGACCGGCATAATTTCGAATGAATTTATGATACCAGCCAGTTACTCCTAAAAACCTTCGTACCTGTTTGACTGAACTAGGTGTTGGGAATTCCCGAATGGCTGAAACTTTTTCTGGATCGGTTTTAATAGTTCCATCCCCAATGACATGGCCAAGGTATCTTAGGTTAGGTTGAGGCGGCTGCCGGTCTCGCTCGGAACCCGTCACACTTAGGCCGGTTTCGGCCCGTTGTGATACCGCATAGCATCATTTCCTTCCCGCGTTGTGAGACTTCCTGTCAGCAATTATCCCATCCAGATGCTCTCACAAAGTTCGCTATCCTCCTGGGACATAGTTTGGACATCTCTGAGATGTCGTGTAGAAAGGCTGAGCCCAGGTGCTGTAGCCTTCTTCTGCTGAGAGCTGGGCAGGAGCAGAACAGATGTTCCACTGTCTCCTCCTTTTCCTCGTCTCTACAGCTGCGACGAAAATCGTTATGTGGGGCCCCCAGCCTGTTAGCGTGGGTGCCTATTAGCCAGTGTCCCGTGAGGGAACGTGTGACTACGCTGCACCTTTTCCTGCTTAACTTGAGGAGCTCGGAGGTGCGCTTCATGTCCATGGTCGGCCATGTTTGCCGAGTTGTGCGACATCGTGGCACTGTTTGCCACATATCGTTTTTTAGTCGCTTGTATTGCTCCCTTATAATGAGCTTACAGGTGGCCATTGGCATACAGATATCCTCCTTGTCTTGGAGAAGAGGGATTGTAGTGCCAGATCTGGCCAGCTCGTCCGCTATACAGTTGCCCTCGATGTCCCGGTGGCCCGGGACCCAAATCAGGCTAATAGCAAATTGCTGAGCCATCTCGTGCAGAGATTTGCGGCAGTCTGCCACGGTGGCCGAGTTCGAGGAAATCGCGCTTAGCGATTTGATCGCAGCCTGGCTGTCGCTATAAATGTTAAGCTTGGTTGCCGTGACGGCAGCCGCTTGTAGGCAGTCTAGAGCCTCCCTGATTGCTATGACTTCCGCTTGAAAGACACTGCAATGATCTGGGAGTCTGAAGGAATGCCTTATGTTAAGCTGTTCAGAGTAGATTCCCCCTCCGACTCTGTCATCCAGCTTTGATTCATCTGTGAAGATGTTTGTGGCCCCATCTGGGCCTGGGAGTCCCTCGAGCCATTCGTCTCTGTGAGGGATGATTGTGTCGAAGGGAGTGTCTGTGTACTCTCTTGGAACTTGGTAGTCTGTTTTTGAGGGGACGGTACTGCTATTATTTAATATGGCTGAGTGACCTATGCACTGTGTCACCCATTGATCTGAGTCTCTTAGACGTATTGCTGCTGCTTCTGCCCGTTCCTTTCCTGCGAGGTCAAGGCTCTGTAGGCATAGGATGGCATTTAGCGCATCATTTGGGGTGGTGCGAAGAGCTCCGCTGATGCATAGGGCGGCAGTCCGCTGGACTTTGCCCAGTTGCTTGGTGATCGCCCACCGTAGCTCCGTAGAGTAGTATTGGTCTAACTATAGCTTGATATATCCATTGGACTATGCTTGGGATCATACCCCATCTTAGCCCAATAGCTTTTTTGCATGTGTAGAGTGCAGTAACTGGCACTGTCGCTAAAGGAGAGCCTGCATCCTTGTAGTATTGGAGGGTTGAGGGGCGGGACCTTGTATTTATTTGTGAATAGTACGAGTTCCGTTTTTGAGGGATTTACTCCCAGACCGCGCGATTCTGTCCAATCCGACAGTTGCGCTAGCTTTGTGGACATTAAGTCGCACAGTGTTTGGGGGTATTTCCCCGAGAAGATAATCGCAACGTCGTCCGCATAGGCCACGACTTTGCAGCCCCCCCCTTCTAGGTCACATAGAATCTTGTTGACTGCTATGTTCCACAGAAGAGGAGACAGGACACCACCTTGCGGGGTGCCTCTGTTGACATACCTTGACTGGGCGGACGATCCCATCGATGATGTCACCGTCCTGCATGTGAGCAATTGATCAATGAGCATCACCAAGTGACGGTCCACCCCCAGGTCAGTCAGGGCTTCTGTAATGGCGCCCGGTACAACGTTGTTGAAAGCTCCCTCAATATCGAGAAAGGCTATGAGTGAGTACTCTTTGTGATGCAGAGATTTCTCTACCGCTGAGATCACTTCATGAAGAGCCGTTTCCGTGGATTTTCCTTTCCGGTAGGCATGCTGTGCGCCTGACAGCAACTGAGGGTGTTTAGTTGTCCTCAGTTGCAGCCCGACGAGTCTCTCAAAGGTTTTGAGGAGGAAGGACGATAGGCTGATTGGTCTAAAGTCTTTTGCAGCTGAGTGCGAGGCTTTCCCAGCTTTGGGAATGAAGACTATCTTTGCCTTAAGCCATGTTCGCGGGATTGTACCCACAGCCAGTATCTTCCTGAAGATACCTTGCCCTTGCCCAGCTTATGTTACGTTTTGTGAGGATGTGATCCATCGAGGTTACCGGTCCCTCTCCTGGAAGATGTGCCGTGTCGATGGTTGTGCACCCTGGAAAATGTGTGTCTAGTAGAATGTGCAGGGACTCCTCACTGGAGTTAGTCCACGTGCCGTCATTCCTTTTAAGATACCCTACCGAGGGGTTAGTTTTTGAGAGAATCTTGCGAAGCCTTGCGGCCTCTGACGTTTCCTCAATTTCCGAGCAAAATTTTTGCCAAGAGGCCCTTTTTGCTTTCCTTGTATCCTTTTTATATAGTGACAGATTGATTTTGTAGTCTGCCCAGTGGCTCTCCTCGTTCGCGCTTTTGGCCCTATTGAAGAGGGTCCTGCAGCTTTTACGTAGGATGTCTATTTGATTTGACCACCAGGGGGGTTTCTTTTTCCCCCTAGGTTTGCTAGAGGGGCATGCTGCCGCGAAGGCTTTGTTGCATGCCTCTGTGAACCTGTTCACTAGGCGATCTAGGTCGTCTTTTGTGTCAGGGCATGATGGTGCTTTGGAGGGGAGTAAGTCCTCCAGGGCTGAGCTATATTTTTCCCAGTTGGCTTTCCTGGGATTAATGTAGTCCTTATGTTTCGGACACTCGAGGGATAGTGTGGTCTCGATGTATCTGTGGTCAGAGAAAGAGTGGTCATCAAGGACTTGCCAACTCTTGACTATGTCTAACAGGTTGTAAGACACTAGGGTGATGTCAATAACCTCCTGTCGATTTTTAATTATAAAAGTGGGGTCGTTGCCCCGATTAAAAATAAATAGATTTGAGTTAAGGATGAAGCTGAAAAGTGACTCACCCCTTACATTTGTGTTCGAGCTCCCCCATTGAGTGTGGTGAGCGTTGGCATCGCATCCTATTAATAGGTCTATGTCCGACCTCTCGCTGTCGCTGGCTAGTTTGCGAACAAGGTCGTTGGGAGGATCGTTCCCTCATGGGCCATGTAGGACGACATCAGCCTTAGATGTGTCCCTTTCAGCTCTAGGCTTGCCGCCGTGTTGTCGCTATCGCTATAATTATGGAGCAGAAAGGCTGCTTTTCCAGCAGCTCGAAGCAGCGGTCGGCCAGTGCCGCTTCCACCCACTTCCACTGGTTTCTAGGTATCCGGGAGTCCGCGCTGCCTTTGTCCAGGACGCCAATCAGCGTCCTTTCTCTGGCAATCTGCGCGAATGATGTGTTAGGCAGCACTCTGGAGCGCTTCGGTGTCGGCCCCGGAGTCTCTTGCGAGCGCTGCCTTTTTGGCTGAGGGGCTTCCTTCTTCGGTGCTTCCTTGCCAAAGTTCGGCAGAACCTTCGAGGCCCACTCAACTTTCTTTATCCATTTGTCCGTCGGGCTGGACATCTGGCTTGCGTTCTGCCGACGGAGTATATTGCCAGCACTCCTTCTATCGGCATATGTAAAAGATTTGGCTTGGACACTAGTAGATGGTGACTCATCACCCGCCACTTTACCAGCAGGCAGATCAGCCGCAGGATTACATAGCCACTCTGCCAAGGTATCGGTTTTGGGAGCCAATTCACCACCCACCCCGACACCGGGATGGGACCCCTTTGGGCTCTCCCTAGCATCTTCCGCCGCGCAGGTTTTCCCTGCTGATTTGCGGGTCGGGCCAGGCCTTTGGGCCGCTGCCTTTCCCTGTTTGGGATTGCTCCCTGTTGCCATTTGGGGAGTGCCAGACTCATTTTGTCTGTTTTTAAATTCTTCCATTCTTTCCCACGAGCTGCAGAGAAGGGGTACGGTCCGTCCGGGCAGAGATCCACGTTGCCCGGATAAGGCATACTTAGAACAGGGGGCTGCCAAGTCCCTGAGCTCTCCGTTAACGACTGGGCTAGTTTTATATACCGGGCCCCCAGCCAGGCTGACTCTCGGCACGGGTCGAATAACACTCTTAGTCCGGCCCGGTGTGAGCTGAATGTGGGGGGTTGGGATGTGGGTAGGTAGTGTGTAGGGATAGGGGAGTGTGTGATCTACTTATACGAGGCGGCACCACAAGCGCATCGTCAGTGTTGCTACTTCGCGAACAACCGCTGGCTGTCCGGGGCTGCTTATTTTCGGTACTCTCCCTAGGGATGTCCGATTATTCGCAGCTGACCTACCTATATGACCTGTATATAGGTAGTTCGTTCGCTATCCGCAACCTGCGACCCGTCCGGTGGCCTCAGCTAGGCCCCCTTTGAGCCACCTCACAAGCTCATCAGACCAGAGGTATCTTACTTCCTTCAAACAAAATTTACTTTTTTCGACATTAATTGTTAACCCAGCTTGTTTTAACCGAGATGCTAACTCGGATAACACACGCACATGGATTTCGAAAGTAGAAGATACAACGAGCAAATCATCTAGATAGACGAACACTTCATGTCGTAACTGAGAGGGTATAACTTTATCCATTAATTTACACATGGTTTGTGGAGCGTTGGTTAGTCCAAATGGCATCACTGTGTATTGATACAGGGGTCTCCCCGGGACGGTGAACGCGGTCTTTTCGCGAGCGTCTGAATTCAATGGGATCTGCCAATAGGCATCCTTCAGTTCGATGCTGGAAATATATTCAGCTTTTGGTAGTCGGCTTAATATTCCATCGATCAACGGCATGGGATATGCGCTCTTTACTGTGACTTCGTTGACCTTACGGCTATCGAGACATATTCTCACCTTTCCAGGTTTCCTAACGAGAACGACTGGTGACGACCATGGACTATCGGACTCCCCAATAACGCCAAGCGCTATCATTCTATCTACTTCCTCAAACATGACCTTTTCGACGGCAGGAGATACCGAATAGTGCCGCTGTTTAATTGGCTTTGCATCCCCTATATCGATATCGTGACTTATCCAGCTGGTTCGACCTGGACCTTCGTTGGCGAATGACGGGAACTTTTGGATAGCCTCTGACAACATGGCCTGTTGCGAATCCGTTAGGCTTATATGCATATGGTCATCCTTGGCTAGGGCAGCAACTTCGGGCTTGGCATTCTGGGTTACTACACCTGGAGGTAACAATTTAAATGCAGCCTAAAAGTCCATGCCAAGGTATAATTCTTGAGCGAGTGATGGTACTAAATACAATGTTATGGGTTTAGTTTCATTTCGAAACAGCACGGGAGTGGAGATCTTGCCTACAATTTTCTGCGCAGCTCCATCAGCAGTTGGCACAGATGCATTAACGGTTTTGACGGTCGCATGACTAACTTTCAACGCTAACTCCCCTCCTATACAACTGATTGTTGCTCCTGTATCCAAAAGACCAGTGACTGTTCTCCCCAATAGTTGGACCTTTGCATACGGTCTTATGTCCCGCGCATTCCCAACTACGGCGGATAACAAAACTTTTCGTTCTACGCAACTTCATTCGTAGGGAGCGTTGGCTACCATTCTCTATCTCTGTCCTGGTTGGTAAGTCTGGTATTTGTGACATGGCCGGTTGAAGTGGTAGCGAGTTTGTTTTTGAACTCGTTACTCCGTATTGGTGGCTTTCAATACCATCTGTCTGCGTGCACTGATCAACGGTGCACGAGCTGCCAAGTTTTTTGGATTGCATTTCCTACAAGAGGGCTTGTAAGTGTCATGGCATCAATACTTGCATCATCTACACCATCAGCATCGTCATCCGTCTCACTGAACGTTTGATGCATCTCATTAATATGTCGTTTAGACGCAGCACGCTGCAAAATTGTCGTAGATTTGGACAAGTTCTGCAAGAATCGCTCGCGAGTACGAACTATATGACGTAGCTCTGCGATACTCTTGATGGGTACATACAAGATTTCGTGTTGAATTTCTGGAACTAAATTGGCTTTAAGAGCTTCTAACAGATAGGGCTCAGTCATTGGCTGTACTCTTTTGTCTGCCAATGCGACTATTGCTTCATAAAATAAATCAAACTGTTCATTTGGCTTCTGTTTCCGCTGCGTGATCGCTGAGCGGATATCCAAGTCGGTACGTCCGTCTTTGAATTGAGTCTTGAGTGCTACGCACAGGTCGGACCATCGGATGAGGGGGACACTCTTGTGGTATCGTCAGAACCATTCACTGGCACTGCCCTCAAACAGGTTGCTCGCATATCTGGCTAACAGTTCAAAATTTCCATTTAAGGATTGGTTGGTCAGGGCATTTACCCTATAAATGAAGTCGTCCACGCCAATGGAGGAATGACCTGAAAACCGTATTTTCCAATTTGAAATGATTTGGCTTATTCTATCAGCTCGTAGCTCTGAGACTGGCGGGGTCCCTCCTAGACTATATCTAGTTGGTGGCTCTCTGGCCGTCTGTCTTTCCGAACTACCCCCGAACAGTTGCTGAAACGTTTGTTGTTCTACTTCGTCGATGGTTTGTGTATTGATTGGTTGTGAACGAACACTTTCAATACTTTCACGGGACGCCGTTTGCTGAATCGATAATTTCTGCAGGCCAGTTTCTATGGTCTGCGCTAATATGTTGGTTTGAGCCTGCATTGCAGCTGCCAAAGCATCGGCAAAAACCTGGTGTAGACTTGCATTGGTCGAAGCTGCATTTGCTTCCATTTGTGTTCCACTTTCGAGTTAGTCTCACTAACACTTGACCCGCTTGGGGCGTCTGCGTTGGGATCGGTTGCCCTACCCTTAGACCTAGTCTGGTGCATGGTTGTGCTGGGGTCTTGGCTTGCAGTCTGGACTGCGGCAATCTCCTAACGTGGCAGACAGGACAAATTTTTTTGGCTCCAGCTTTACGGTTAAAACAGACTCGGTGGAATTGGTGTCCACAGCTGGTGGTAATTAGACGAGCAGATATAGGGTATGATCGAGATCTATGCACGCGTTGCTGCCGGTCTCATGGTTAGTCGGGTAGAGTGGGGGTGGGGTAGGGAGAGATCGCGTCACGAGCTCGAGCATTAGGAGCAAAGACAATAAAAATAAGTTTCG
Organism: Drosophila miranda; assembly: GCF_003369915.1. NCBI lineage: Eukaryota > Metazoa > Arthropoda > Insecta > Diptera > Drosophilidae > Drosophila > Drosophila miranda. The sequence goes on from NW_022881603.1 coordinate 33,842,983, forward strand.
CGTGCGGTTCAAGGTTCAGACGGAAGAAATTTACAGAGAAATGACAGTGTAGGAAGATGAGTCAGCGGAACTAATTCGAGCGGGAGTTGCTTGCGGTGTCATTGCAACTCGGTATGCCCACCCTTCCTTGGTGCGATCCAAATAGGCTGAGTAATGGGTAACGATCCCTAAAATAAACGCTCTACTTCTGCTAGGTTACGTCTGTTCGGAGCAGAACCCAGCCGATAGCACCTAATTCTTGGCCCTCAGCCGTTTATTTTGTTTGTTACTTATGTCAATGTCACTCATTTGTTTGTTAAAGCTTTGCGCGTGCTTGCCCTGCTAAACGCTCTCTGCCAGCTCGCTCTTCGCTATCTCCGCTTTGCGTCTGCCTACCGACGTCAGCCGAGCGAAGCTGCGCTTAGCGATCGGAGCGGCAATGTAAAGGGCAGGCAAGCCACACTTGCAATTTGGATGTCACGCATTAAAGAACACATCGTAATTTTATTTCTGCGCCGAGTTTTATTTATATCGAAATAATTAGTCGGCCGATTGGGGATAAAAAACATTATCTCCACATAAAATTTGGTGACCCCGACGTGATCTCTGAGTTGCAGTGTCAATTAATAATCATTCGCGATCGACATTCGTTAGCCCTAGCAATTCTGTGCTAAAACACACTTACATACACCTACATACACGCATTGCTGGCTATTAATTTCTCTGTCGCGACAATTCGGTCAGTGCAGTGCGGTAGGCAGTGCAGCGAACTCACTAATACACACAAGCGGAGTACAAAGCGGAATCGGACAGCTCGCACAGCCGCACAGCTAAAGGCGTATACAGGATGTCTTTTTCGGTCGTGCTGAGTGACTCTTTTAAAACCTCAACATGGCAGCACCTGAGCCTACCAATGTCGCGAACGCAGCAATGCCGAGTGATGTAGATTTCTACAAGCACAAGGCCGAGTCCATCGCGCGCCAACTAAAGGCCATGGATCGCTTTCTCACCAAGGAAGAGCTTGCCGAGTTAGATGAGGCAGAACTTCAAGCTCGCTTAGAGCAAATCGAGCGAATGAATGCGGATTTCGATGCCGCTCAAACGAGCCTTGAAAGGCTGGATTTCCTGCAGTTAGCCCATGATGCCCGGCTGGACTTTTCGAATGTTTATGTTGTAACGATCCGTTCTTTTCCCGTCTGATGCAGCTGGGCTGGCTCAGCGGTCGGTAGGCTCGCTGCAACAATATTCGTATGTTGCCCCGACGACAAGTAAGAAGGCACGGGTTGGGTCTTGTACTGGTATGCTAATATGCTTTATTGGTATCTTAAGTCTATCTTACGCTATTCCGACTCCGGTGCTGGTTCTCCTCGTGGTTCTCCTCTGTGGTTCGATGAGCGTGTCGCTCCCTGGGCCCCCCACGGCGTCGCCGAGCGTGGCACCGCCGGCTCTACTGACTGGGGCTAGCGATTCTTGGCACGTGGCCCAAATCCGCCTCTCAGTCAGGCACCTGACGCGTTCGCTCTCACTCGACTCACTTGGCTTTTCGGCCCGAGGGTGCCTCACTCCTGGTGGGATGCGCGTCAAGCGTGGCACCGTTGGTTCAAGGGATTGGGGTCTTTGGCTCTTGGCTGCACGCTCGAGTCCGCCTCTCAACCCTCACACAACGTGTTCGCTTTCTAACGCTCTTTTCTCTTCGCTTGGTCTCACTCTTGTGGCTCACTGTTCACTTCACTCTTGCTAGCTCCGTTTGCTGACTGTCCCCGTTCCTGGTCGCTGCCCTCCTCTTATAGGCTCGCTTCTGCGTCGGCGCCGCTGATGCCGCCTGGCGCTAACGGCACTTTCCACCATGCGGTGCCCGTATTTTTCCATCGGCGTTCCTTCATTCCCTTGTCGATTTCCAACGGGACCTGGCTGGTGGCGTGATCTCATGACCATATTTGGTCATGCGCTGGGCCACTGCCGGCCCGATCCTGTCATCCCGCTGCTCTCTCTCCAGGGGTCCTCCCCTCTCACCTTGGGTCCCCGGGAGAGCTCTCCTCGGGAATTCGCCGCCTCCGGATATCCCCGGATAACGGCCGTTAGCGCTTAACCCTGTACTGCCCCCTACGTGTGGGAATACCTTTCCTCACACTTCCCCCTTTCTTTTGGCGGAAAACCCCGGTTTTCCGCGTCCCAGGTTTGGGATGCTTCAAAAACCCCGCGCGACCGGCGCGCGCGTGCTTTGTTCTCGACCCGGGTGCCCCCTGGCGCCCTCTTTCGGCCTCACGCCTTGCGGTGTTGCCGTACCTCTCCGATGAGCGCGATCGATTCGATTCCCCCTTACCGATAGTTCGCATAGGAGCTTCTTTTGCCCCGCCCGATATAGGGTACGGTCGCTATTCTGACCTACTCGATATGACACAGCGTTGCCCTTACGCTCCACTCGATACAGCGTAGGGTCGTTTTTGTGTTCTACTCGATATGTCGCAGCGTGCGTATTCTACTTCCGGATCGCGAATTCCTCAATGGACTGGAAACGTATTATTTTCTCGCGATGCCGGGTGTTTTCTTTGTTTATCTTGTGCGCGTCTGGTTTTTCCTACTACCCTTCGCTGGCGCGCCTGCTTTCCGCCGGCCCTCTGGATGCATCGGGTAAGTTTTCCTCCCGCCTTGACGACTTCCGCCGCCTTCATTCAAGCTTCACCGATTCCCCGCTGTTCCTCTGCTGCAAGGTAAGACCATGTTTTTTTTTTTTTTTTTAAAAACACCCCTTTTTTTTTTGGTTTTTTTTTCCTTTTTATACTCGATACTCAAAATGAGTATTGGGGTATATTAGATTTGTGGTAAAAGTGGATGTGTGTAACGTCCAAAAGGAATCGTTTCCGACCCCATAAAGTATATATATTCTTGATCAGCATCAATAGCCGAGTCGATTGAGCCCTGTCTGTCTGTACGTCTGTCCGTCCGTCCGTCCGTCCGTCCGTCCGTCCCCTTCAGCGCCTAGTGCTCAAAGACTATAAGAGCTAGAGCAACGATGTTTTGGATCCAGACTTCTGTGATATGTCACTGCTACAAAAATATTTCAAAACTTCGCCCCACCCACTTCCTCCCCCACAACGGACGAAAATCTGTGGCATCCACATTTTTAAAGATACGATAAAACCAAAAACGCAGAATCGGTGAAGATGACCTACAGTGCAAAATCTGAACCAGATCGTATAATGATTATAGCCAGAATCAAGAGAACAATTTCATTCTTTCTCGCTCTGTCTCTCTCTAACACACAGGTTTCATGGTCGGTTTTGCCAATTGCAAAAATTGAGTTCAAGGATCTCAGAACCTATAAGAGCCAGAGCAACCAAATTTGGTATCCACACTCCTGTGATATCGGACGTTGACCGTTTCGTGTCCAAATTTCGCCACACCCCCTTCCGCCCCCGCAAAGGACGAAAATCTGGGCCATCCACAAATCTCAGAGACTATTAAGGCTAGAGTAACCAAATTAGGTATCCGCACTTCTGTTAGATCTCACTATAAAACGTATATCTCAGAATTTCGCCTCACCCCCTTCCGCCCCCACAAAGGACGAAAATCTGTTGCATCCACAATATTGCAGATTCGAGAAAACTAAAAATGCAGAATCATAGATAATGACCATATCTATCAGACTGCTGAATCTGGATCAGATCGGATCATTTTTAAAGGAACAAATCAATTTGCACTGGCTACGCAGCGCCCGACGTCACGCTCAGACTGATTTTCTGTCTCTCTCGCACGCACTCCTTGTCGTGTGGTTCAATATTAGCGGCGTCTGCCGCAGGAGAGCCATACTGACTTAGTATCGGGTATAACTGTAGAGTTGCGGTGTCCGCAGCAACTCACAACGTTCCACCTCGTACTTGTTCTTGTTTTCAGTTACTTTCTTTTCCATTCTTCTTCTCTACTCTTCTTTTCTCCTCAATACCTAGCCCGGAATACCTCCTGCCGATCGGTGGACACCAATAGCCGGTACCGGACGCCCCCGTCGTTGACCAGCCGCTTCACCTTCCTTGCGGTTGGCTTTATCCGCGCGAGAGAGCGCGTGACGACGGCCGGCCACTCCTCGCGGTTGACGGCCCGCCACCGTGAGTTGTCCGCCGACCTCGTCGGGGCCACGATGCCTGGCGCTGGAGCTCGGGCCGGCGCGCCTCCACCCGCACGACGCCTGTCGGCCCAGCTTCGGACGCTCGCCCTGGCCGGGTTCCGGCCATCGCCAAGGACCTCTCTCCCATGGCTCAGGTGAGTGTTGTTCCGCGGCCTCGTCCTTCTTCGCTTCCGCCGTTGCTCTTGCGCCGTCATCCGCTTCGCCGTCGGCCGCCACCTCGGCTTCGGGCGCCGCCGCTGGGCCCTCCTCCGTCAGTGATGTTGGCGTCTTCGTCGTGCCCTCCGTCTCGACCTCTGCCGTGCTCCCGGGCGCCTCCTCGGGCACCTCTTCGGCTGTGGGTGCCACCACTGGGCCTGTCGACTCCTGTGGCCGTGCCCGCCGCCTCGGGTCCCGCTCGTCACTGGCCCGTGGTGCCTCCTCCCACAGTCGAGTCCCCTCGCTTCTTGCCCGGGCTGCTGGGGCGCGGGCCCAGAGGCCCACGATATGTGCAGCGTTTGCACGTGCCACATCATGCCGTCTCGCACCGCGGAGCGCACCTCCTGCAAGACGAACGGCCCGATGGCGGCTCCCTGTGGCCCGTGCCAGTGCTGCTGCTGCTGCTGATGCTGATGCTGCTGCTGCTGACGCTGCTGCTGCTGCTGCTGATGCTGCTGCTTCTGATGCTGCTGTTGCTGACGCTGCTGCTGCTGCTGCTGCTGCTGACCCCCTTGACCGCGCGCGTTGTCAGCCGGCGGCCGACGCCGGAACAGCTCTTCCTCTGCCCCCGGTGACGGTGGGGCCTGCGGCCATGGCTCCTCCTCGGACTCGACGTGTTCAGGGGGTGGCTGCCAGAGCTCTTCCTCCTCCACCTCGGCTCGTCGTAGCCTCTCCTGCCACTCCTCTTCGGGCGACTGGACTCGAGCCGCCTTCGGCGCTGGTGGGCACTCCGCCTCCTCCTCATCGCTGGAGATCACCGCCAGCCCGCCTGCCGCGCCCTCCGCCCGCGTCGCCCTTGCCTTCTCCGCTTCCGCACGCAGACGCGCCATCTCCCTTTGCTCCGCTGCGTCGATCCGGCTAGTACACCGCCATTGGTGCGCGACGTCCCGTTTGTGGCGCTCCGCCTCCGCTTCTTGCGCCGCCTTTTCAGCCTCCTGCGTGGCCTTCAGCCTCTTTGCCAGCGTCCAGGCGTCCTCCCATACACGCCGTTGCCTCCGCTCCTCCGCCGCCGCGGCCATTCCGCGAGGCGTCGTGCCTCAGCGGCCGCGTTGTTTTCCACGATGTCGGCCTGCGTTGCTTGCGGCTCTTTGACCGCGGTTTCGGTCGGCGTTGGCTGCGGCTCCTCGACCTGTGGGTCTGTCGGCCGCTGATCCCCTCGCCGCGCCGTCGACCTCCCCCTTGTGCGTGCCGACGACTCCTCTTCCTTGGCCGTACGCGACGAACGCGTGGACGGCCGCTTCGAGGCCCGCTCACTGGGCTCCTCCTTCCGCGTCTCCGTGCGCCCCCTCCTTCCTCCCTCAGGCCACTCCTCGCGCTTGCTGGGGTGGGGCTTCTCGCGCTTGCCGGTGCGGGGCTCTTCGTGCTTGCTGGTCCGGGGCTCCTCGCGCCTGCTGGTCCGGTGCTCCTCGCGCTTGCCGGTGCGGGACTCCTCGCGTCTGCTGGTCCGGTGCTCCTCGCGCTTGCCGGTGTGGGGCTCCTCGCGCTTGCTGGTGCGGGGCCCCTCGCGCTTGCTGGTGCGGGGCTCCTCGCCACTGCTGGCCCGGGGCTCCTCGCGCTTGGTGTGGGGCTCCTCGCGTCTGCTGGTCCGGGGCTCCTCGCGTGCTCGTTTTCTCCGTGGCGCCGGCTCCCAGCTCACCAATTCTAGGTCACTTTCCGCCTCGGTATACCCCGGTGATACCACGGGGGACACCGTCGGTCCCATGGATCCCGCGGTTGACACTAGCGGTGAGGGCAACAACTGTAGCTCCGGGGACCTACTCCTACTCGCCCTTTGCTCCTCGCGCTCGACCTGGTACGCCTGCCGCCGACTTTGTGTATCACCCATAGCCTGATACCCGCGGCGAATCCATTTTCGCTGCTCCGTTAAGTACCTTATTAAGTGCTGCTGCATCTTACCCTTTTTTTTTTTTCCTCCACGTGGTCAACTTTTGAAAAGACCTGATCGTGCGCTGCTCTTCCCTTTATAAGGGCTCGTGCCGGTGCTCACCGTTCCCTGTAACGGTGCCTTACATGGGCCCGTGGGACGGCTCTCTCTTGCCTTCCAGCTGGCTCTCTCGCTCGCTCCCGTTTTGAAAGTTATCCGCGCCTCACGCCGCGTTAACCCTAGGGTGCCCCCTGGTTTTGTTAGCTTTCCTTCGGTTCCCACTTTTTCTTCCTCTCTCTCTCTTTTTTTTTTTTTATTTGGCCCTTTCTTCTTCCAGGTCTGGCGACGTGTTGTTTGGCTTCGCCTTGAATCTGGTAAGCCTCCCGAGTTATTGGGTTCCTCATCTCACCTTGACCGACCATCTGACCATCTGACCGATCTCCCAGCTCGTGATCAATAGGTCCTCTGACCTTTCGCCCGTGCTGCCAAACATCGGCCCGCCCCCCGTGGCCAGCTCCGCCCGTCTCTGGATCGGCTTAGACGCGGATGTCACCCCCGTGCAGCGCCTCGGACCCAGGGATCACCCGATTCCCCAGCCGGTAGACCGCGCACGGGCGGCATCCGCTTTTGTCCCGCGATCCCCGACGTTAGCAGCTGGCTTCGATGCCCTGGACCCGGACCCGAACTTCTGCTCAACTCGGAACCCCCTTCTCGGGTGCCCCCTCGTCCGTCGACGCACCACGCAACCCGCCCCCCTGGGATAGTGGTAACCCGGGTATCTTCTACCTTCTTTGCCTTTGATCAGTTCCTATTGGCTGACGAGCTAATCCTCCTTTTTTTTTTCTTGTAGGTCCAGCTTTATTGGTCCGCCGGCCGCCGTCTGCTGCTTAGTTTTACTGAACCTTAGTTGTAAGAGTATCCCGTACGACCTTGTCCTGCGTGGCATCCAGCTGGGACACTCCTTTCTGCCCCTGCCGTTAGTCTCTGTCTTTCGTGCTCGTCCAACCTTCTCCGCATGCCTCGCCCGTTTCCCCTCCTTGTGCGTCGTCTACTCTTCGGCTCCAGGGCCTGTTTTAGGGGTTCCTTCCCCGGGTTGTGGCTTCAGGTCCCCTATATGGGCGGTCCGCGTCCGTTTCTCGCTGTCCTTCTTTAATTTACAAATGACCGGGGACACGAAGTCCATTATGGTGTAGGGCCCGTCATATTTCGGGGCCAGTTTTGCCGCAAACCCTTCGGCCGCGTTGGATAGATGGTGTTGCTTGGCCCATACCTTGTCTCCAATCGTGGGTTTCCACGTTCTCCTCCTCAGGTTATAATACCTCGCCTGGTCCTGCGCCGCTCTTTCGAGATTCCGCCTCACCAGTTGAAACACCTCTCTCAACTTGGCCGCGTTCTCGTCCGGAGTGTTCGTGCCCTGTCCTGTGCCAAGCGCTTCGTCATCGTATAGAGCCTTTGGTATCCTCGGCTCTCTCCCTTGGACCACGAACGCCGGCGAGTACCCGCTGGATTCGGACACCCCTGAATTTACGGCCAACATTATCTCTGGCCATTTCTCATCCCAGTTCCTCTGGTTCCCTTCGGTGAACTGAGCTATCATAGTTTTCACTGTCCGGTTAGTTCGCTCCGTCGGGTTCTCCTGCGGCGTGTACGGGCCGTGAACTGATGCCGTACACCCATCTGCTCCTCTTAAAAGCTCTACTGGTGAACTGGACGCCGTTATCCGTGATCACCACCTTCGGCACGCCAAACCGGGACACGATGCGCTCTCGGAACGCTTTTGTTAGTGCTTCCGCAGTGGCCTTTCTCAAGGGGACCAACTCGGTCCATTTCGAGAACCGATCCACCATCACCAATAACATGGCATTCCCATGCTTTGACCTGGGCAGAGGGCCCACGAAGTCGGCACACACCGTTGCCCACGGCTCCTCTGGCACTTGTGTCAGCATTTTCCCGGCCGCCTGCAGTTGACTTGGTTTGTAGCGTATGCAGATTTCACACTTTCTCACGTATGTCCTCACATCTCGGTGCATCCCCGGCCAGTAGTATCGGGCGGCTACTCGGGCCATCGTCCTTCTGCCGCCCGCGTGCCCCGCCTCCGGCGAGTCGTGATTCTCTCTTATAACTCTCTCTCTTAGATCCTTCGGGACGCATAACTTCCATGATGCTATCTCCTCTTCTCCAGCCCGGTGCGGGATGTGCCGGTATATCCGGCCTGCTTCCTCGACGTAATCCGGATATTTCCTCGGTTCCGTACTCATCCTCTCTTTGACCTTTTTAATCCATCCGCACTCTGCCTCCGGTTCGTGTCCCTTTTCTGCTTCCTCCTCGGTGGTTCTCAGCTATCACTCCGCCAATGGCTGTCGGGACAGTGCGTCCGCCACTACGTTCAGCTGCCCTTTCCTATATGCCACTTCGAAGTCGTATTGTTGTAGCTCCAGCGCCCACCTGGCGATCCTCCCTGTTGGGCTCTCGATGCTGTTCAACCATTTCAACGCCATGTGATCTGTGACCACCTTGAAATGGTATCCCTCCAGATAGGACTTTAGCTTTCTTATAGCCCATACAATGGCCAGACACTCCTTTTCAGTCGCCGAATAGTTCTTTTCTGCGCTATTCAGAGTCCTACTGGCGTATGAGATGACCCTCTCGCCCTTCTCCGTTTCTTGCGTCAGGATCGCCCCCAGTCCGTAGTCGCTGGCGTCCGTCTGGAGCACGAATTTCTTTGAGAAATCTGGGCATGCCAACACCGGGTCTGCTGTCAGCCGACTTTTTACGTCCTCGAACGCTTGTTGCTGTTCCGTTGACCATTCCCACTTGGCCTTCTTCTTCAGCAAAGTGCTGAGGGGCTGCACCAACGTGGCGAACCCCTTTACGAAACGCCTGTACCAGGAGGCCACGCCCAAGTATTGTCGTAGCTCTTTGACACTCGCTGGCGGCTGCAACTCCTTAATGGCCGCCACTTTCTCGGGATCGGTGCAGATTCCGTCTCCCGTTACCAAATGCCCCAGGTATCGTAGCTCCTTCCTAAAAAAATTAACACTTGTCCACATTTAGGCGCAAGTTTGCGTTCTTCAACCGTCGAAAAACTTCTTCGAGGTTGCGCTTGTGCTCCTCCTCGGTACGGCCGATGACAATGATGTCGTCTTGGTACGCGAACGCGTGTGGCATCATCTCGGGGCCTATCACCCGGTCCAATGCCCTCTGAAACGTAGCCGAGGCTGAGTGGAGTCCGAATGGCATCACCTTCCACTGGAACAGCCCTTTGCCGGGCACCGTGAACGCGGTGAACTTTCTACTGCCTTCCTCCAGTGGTATCTGCCAATATCCGTCCTTTAAGTCTAACCTACTGATGAACCGTGCCTCCCTGAGCTGGTCCAAAATATAGTCTATTCTTGGCATGGGGTACGCATCCTTGATGGACTTCGCGTTTATCTGTCTGAAGTCCACGCATAATCTCCACTTTTCCGTCTTCTTTTTGACCATCACGATGGGTGAACTGTACGGGCTCTTCGATGGCTCAATACACCCTCTTTCCAGCAGTTCGTCAACCTTTTGGTTGATTTCGGCTTGCATCTTGGGATTTTTGGGATAGGAACGCTGTTTGACCGGCTGGGCATCACTCATAGTGATCGTGTGTGTAGCTATGTTCGACACTCCCTTCAGTTCTCGGAACTCTTCCAACTCCTTTGCCAGGAAGTTTTCAACCGATCCCTCCTCCGCTCGCGTTCCGTCGGATGCGGGCTCGACAGACCTTCCCGTGTTCGCTACCACCGCCACTCTCGCCGGGATCACAATCCTGTGTCCCGCACAGGTCACCTCTGCTCCGACCGCGGCGAGGAAATCCCATCCCAGGACCAGCTCATCTATTACTCCGGGCAACACGAGAAGCGGGATTGTAACGATCTTGTCCCTGAAGGCCAGCTCCACCTCGATCTGGGAATTGATTTCCCGGCTGCGTCCGTCAGCCAGCCGCACCAGCTTCTTCGTCTCTTTCTGTCGCCTCTCTTCCCCCAGTCTACTCGCCGCCTCGCAGCTGATAAAACTGCTTGTCGCCCCGGTATCGACCGTTGCTTTCCAGTTGCTGCCCGCGATCCTCACCACCGCCGACAGCTGGACATCCTCCTCCGTGAGTACTCCTATGAGCTTTGGGGGGCTTCGTCTTGCGACCCTGGCACGGCCCTCCGCGGCTTGTGTCGCGGGGCGTTTCCCGCTTTCTGGCAGCACTGCCATGTCGGGGCTCCTACCTTGCCGCACCTCCAGCAGAATGTTATAGGTCGGCCATTGCATGCTTGTGCCCAATGGCGGTCACTTCCACATCGTCGACACGCCTGGGCTGGGTTTTTCACGAACCCAGCCTCTATGTTCGTGTTCGCTTGGTCGTCCCGCCGCGTTGGGACCGGCCTTTTTTCCCTTGTCGAATCAGAGCTGGCTGTCGTTTCGCCCTGGCAGCGGCGACATATCTCCGTTACTGCCGGACGAGCGAACGGATTGTTTGCTTTTGCCTTATTCGCCGGACACTCCCGTTGGAACTCCAGCCGGTCCCTCTCCAGAGCCTCAAATTCGTCGGCCAGCGTCATCATGTGATCCAGGTCTCTGCACCTATGTGGCCGGATGAACACCCTCAGATCGGGCATGCTGTTGTCTCTAATGAGCTCCAACTGCTCTTCGGGCGTGCATTTTAGTGGCCGCATGAGGGTCTGAATCTCCAACCTCACCTCCTGGAGTAATTTTTCAAAATACCCCCTCGGCAGGAAGTATGCTTGGAAGCTACGCGCAAATGCGTCCCATGTCTGCCACTGCCTGTTGTTGGCTACAAACCACATGAGCGCCCGACCCTTTAGCAGCTCAGGCATGGCTCGCGGAATTAGATTCAACTCCAACCCGTACATGTCGGCTGACCACTCGATCTGTTCCAGGAACTCGAGTGGTTTCGTCGTTCCGTCGAACCGAAACGACCACTCCCTGACCTGCTTGGCGACGTGGGCAAAACTCGAACTGGGCGGTCTCGTGGTTTGTTCATCGAGTCCCCGTCGACGATCCTCCCCTGCTCTCCCTTCTTCCTCGAGTGGGTTTCCCTGTGGGTTTCTCGCGCTCCCTTGCTCCGGCTGTGCTGGCCTGGTTGGCCTCTCCCCACTCTCTGCCCGCGGTCGGCTAGGCGACCGGCTTTTCACCGGGACCGCCAGGCTCGCGATGAGCTCCTCTTGGGTCTCGGACGGCCGTCTCCACAGCGTTACTTGCTCCCCACTCGCCGGAAGCGTCAGGCGTTCGTATGGATCCGCCCCGTCCTCCATCTAGGCCGCGGTCATGGCTCCTCCCGCCTTCATCTCCCAGGCCTCGAGCGCGTCCGCATACTCCGGTTCCTCTCCGTGTTTCTCTATCCACTCCTTGAAGATTCGGCGCATCTCGGTCAGCGTGCCTTCCAATCGAAGACCGCACGCCCGCGCGCACTGGACCAAGTCCTCTTTCCTCAATGAATGAACGCATCGTTGGCTCCTCATTTTTATGCTCTCGCGATACCAAACTCAATACCGCCCTTCCCAAATGCACTTTGTCTTTTACTTGTCGAGAGGCCCACGTTGGGCGCCAGCTGTAACGATCCGTTCTTTTCCCGACTGATGCAGCTGGGCTGGCTCAGCGGTCGGTAGGCTCGCTGCAACAATATTCGTATGTTGCCCCGACGACAAGTAAGAAGGCACGGGTTGGGTCTTGTACTGGTATGCTAATATGCTTTATTGGTATCTTAAGTCTATCTTACGCTATTCCGACTCCGGTGCTGGTTCTCCTCGTGGTTCTCCTCTGTGGTTCGATGAGCGTGTCGCTTCCTGGGCCCCCCACGGCGTGGCCGAGCGTGGCACCGCCGGCTCTACTGACTGGGGCTAGCGATTCTTGGCACGTGGCCCAAATCCGCCTCTCAGTCAGGCACCTGACGCGTTCGCTCTCACTCGACTCACTTGGCTTTTCGGCCCGAGGGTGCCTCACTCCTGGTGGGATGCGCGTCAAGCGTGGCACCGTTGGTTCAAGGGATTGGGGTCTTTGGCTCTTGGCTGCACGCTCGAGTCCGCCTCTCAACCCTCACACAACGTGTTCGCGTTCTAACGCTCTTTTCCCTTCGCTTGGTCTCATTCTTGTGGCTCACTGTTCACTTCACTCTTGCTAGCTCCGTTTGCTGACTGTCCCCGTTCCTGGTCGCGGCCCTCCTCTTATAGGCTCGCTTCTGCGTCGGCGCCGCCGATGCCGCCTGGTGCTAACGGCACTTTCCGCCATGCCCGTATTTTTCCATCGGCGTTCCTTCATTCCCTTGTCGATTTCCAACGGGACCTGGCTGGTGGCGTGATCTCATGACCATATTTGGTCATGCGCTGGGCCACTGCCGGCCCGATCCCGTCATCCCGCTGCTCTCTCTCCAGGGGTCCTCCCCTCTCATCCTGGGTCCCCGGGAGAGATCTCCTCGGGAATTCGCCGCCTCCGGATATCCCCGGATAACGGCCGTTAGCGCTTAGCCCTGTACTGCCCCCTACGTGTGGGAATACCTTTCCTCACAATGTGAAGGTTAGGTCCAGGCTGTCGCGGGAGTTGATGGCTGCTCGCACGGTAAATGTTGCCAATTCAACGGCTCGGCATACTCTCGAGGGGAATTCGTCGTTGTTCGCCTATAATAGTATAGGCCGTTCTCGAATGCCCGAGTTGCAGCTTCCGCGATTCGGTGGGAACTACATGGATTGGCCAGAATTCCACTCGATGTTCTCGACAATGGTGCACAAAGACCATCGTATACCAATCATCGAAAAATTCCAATATCTTCGTGGATGTCTAGATGGTGCTGCGCTGGATACGATTTGTTCCTTGGAACTTTCTGAGGAGAATTTCGACAAGGCGTTGAATTTACTAATGCTGCGATTCGATAATAAACTGTTACATTTTCAGGCACACGTCAAGGCTATTTTCGGGCTGCAAGGGGTGGAGAAGGGCTCGGCTATCGGCTTGCGCGCGCTCAGCGATAAAATCAATTCGCACTTCCGTGCACTTCAGACCTTGGCGACCCCGCAGGAGATTTCCGATGGGTTGCTGATCTTCATCATAGGCAATTGGACCACAAGACCAAGGAGAAATGGGAAGAGAACTTGCCGACGTCAGGATTGCCTCGGTGGTCAAGCATGGCCTCATTCTTGGAAGCAAGATGTCGGATGCTGGAAAATTTGGGATCGGCTATGGTAACAATTGCTAGCCAGCAGGTGGGAGAAAGTAAACCTAGCACCCTAATCACCTCCATTAACGATCATAATAGCTCAACATGCAAGTATTGCAAATCCTCCGATCACTACATATCCCGATGCCAGGCATTTCTAGATCTCCCTGTTTTTTCTCGATACAAGGAGGTGAAGAAGCGCCATTTATGTCTAAACTGCCTCAACAAAGGCCATTCATTACAACGCTGCAAGTCAGGGGCATGTAGAAATTGCCAAGCCAAGCATCACACACTGCTCCACATGCAGTCGGGCGCTGACGCTGAGTTGCCGTCGCCGAGCACGGAATCGACCCAGCATGATCCTGCAAGTGCCCTAGTAGCAAGCAAATATACTAGCCCTCCCCCCTCGAGTCAAAGATCTCTGCCTAGCCAAAACGTGCTGCTAGCTACCGCAATCGTATATGTCAGGGGCCGTTTTGGATCGCTTATTCCATGTCGTGCCATTTTAGATTCCGCTTCTCAGGTTAACTTTATAACATCGAGACTCGCCAATCAGCTGCAGTTAGATCCTCACCCGTCTCACGTTCAAATCGCCGGTATTGCAGTGTCAATTCTACCATCCAGCAAGGCTGTAGACATCGTCCTGAAATCTCAAGACGAAAGCTATCACGGTTTCCTCTCTGCAATTATCACTGCCTCAATCACAGGAATGCAGCCTAACTTCGGCCTAGACGCAAAGGATTGGCCATCTAAAACTGGCTGATCCTAATTTCGCCAAGCCCCAGCGTGTCGATCTGTTGATAGGTGCTGGTTTGTTCTTCGAATTAATGTGCGTTGGACAGATTCGACTGTCAGACCAATTGCCAACATTGCAGAAGACGAAACTTGTCTGGATAGTGTCAGGAAGTATTAAAAACTCTGAGAAGGCCCGTGCGGCGCTAGCAGCCGTTGAAGATCCCCCTGTCATCTCCGCTTGCGAGACTAATTTGTGCGATATTGTAAGGCGGTTTTGGGAAGTCGATGGAGATTATTCGCCCTCATCAATTTCGGAGGAAGATGTTCATTGCGAACAGCATTTCGTCACAAACTGCATTCGCCTAGATTCCGGAGCTTACTTTGTGCGTTTGCCAACCAAATTCAGTCTAGAGGAATTAGGAGAATCGTATCAGCAGGCGCTACGTAGATTTCTCAATTTGGAGAGGAAGCTAGCAAAAAATGCACAGCTTAAGGCAAAATATATGGAGTTTCTCCAGGAGTATCGTGATTTAGGACACATGTCGCCAGCTTCCTCAATATTGTGGATGCAACAGATTTTCGTCCTTTGTGGGGGCGGAAGGGGGTGGGGCGAAATTTTGAGATAAACGTTTTATAGTGAGATCTAACAGGAGTGCGGATACCAAATTTGGTTACTCTAGCCTTAATAGTCTCTGAGATTTGTGAATATCCCCAGATTTTCATCCTTTTCGGGGGCGGAAGGGGGTGTGGCGAAATTTTGAAACAAACTCGTCTCGGTCCGATATATTAGGAGTGTGGATACCAAATTTGGTTGCTCTAGCTTTTGTAGTCTCTGAGATCTAGGCGCTAATGTTTTACTCTAGCCAAAGCCGCCTATGCTACGTGTGTGTTAGAGAGAGACAGGGCGAGAAAAAATGAAATTGTTTTCTTGATTCTGGCTATAATAATTATACGATCTGGTTCAGATGCGCTCTAGCAGATATAGTCATCTTCTACGATTCTGCGTTTTTAGTTTTCTCGTATCGTCGAAATTGTAGATGCCACAGATTTTCGCCCTTTGTGGGGGCGGAAGTGGGCGGGGCAAAGTTTTGAAATATTCTTGTAGCAGTGACATATCACAGAAGTCTGGATCCAAAACATCGTTGCTCTCGCTCTTATAGTCTTTGAGCACTAGGCGCTGAAGGGGATGGACAGACGGACGGACGGACAGACGGACAGACGGACAGACAGACATGGCTCAATCGACTCGGCTATTGATGCTGATCAAGAATATATATACTTTATGGGGTCGGAAACGATTCCTTTTGGACGTTACACACATCCACTTTTACCACAAATCTAATATACCCCAATACTCATTTTGAGTATCGGGTATAAAAACAGAATCATAGATAATGATCATATCTATCAGATTGCTGAATCTGGATGAGATCAGATCATTTTTATAGCCAAAAGGAACAAATCAATTTGCACTGGCTACGCAGCGCCCGACGTCACGCTCAGACTGATTTTTTGTCTCTCTCGCACGCACTCTTTGTCGTGTCGTTTAATATTAGCGGCGTCTGCCGGAGGAGAGCCATACTGACTTAGTATCGGGTATAACTGTAGAGTTGCGGTCTCCGCAGCAACTCACAACGTTCCCCCTCGTTTAAAGTCGCCTTGTGTGGCGATATCTGCAAAATGTACCGCTGTGTACGCGTTTCCCATCCCGATACGCACGTGCAGTCCATCCTATGGCGCAATGACCCGAAGGAGGAGATTCAGGTGTGTAAGTTGGAGACTGTTACTTACGGAACCAAACCTGCCGCTTTCTTAGCAATTCGTGCTATGCATCAATTGGCAAATGATGAAGAGTTGCGTTTTCCGCTTGGCGCTGATGTTGTTCGAAGAGATTTCTATGTCGATGATCTCATATCTGGAGGGGACAGCATTGATTCTGTCATCAAGATTCGTCAGCAGGTAAAGGAGCTACTTTCGAAAGGATGTTTTCCCATACGTAAATGGTGTTCCAATGAACCCGCTGCTTTGGAAGGCGTATCGGAGGCGGATCGCGAAAAGTTCCTTACCTTTCATGACGGGACTGAAGTAACCAAGGCGCTTGGTCTAGTTTGGGATCCCACCACGGACAATCTTCTGTTTAGCTTCGCTCACGTCGGAACCGCTGCAGGCCCAATATCGAAGCGTTCGGTCCTGTCTACACCAGCTAGGTTCTACGATCCTCTAGGGCTCACCTCTCCCATCATCACAAAAGCTAAAATATTTATGCAGTCGCTATGGAACGAAAGCCTAAAGTTGAATTGGGACGAAAGCCTGCCCCAGGATCTACATACGACTTGGATTGAGCTGACTTCGCAGTTGTCGATGGTTAAAAACTTTAAGTTTCCACGTTACGTGCTTCGGCAGCAAGCCAGATTAGAAATGCACGCGTTTTGTGATGCGAGCCAAGCAGCATATGGCGCCTGTGTATACATGCGTTCGGAAGCTCTTGGCATTGTGCAAAGTCATCTCTTATGCTCTAAATCCAGAGTCGCGCCCTTGAAAAGTATGACGATCCCCAAGCTTGAGCTATCCGCTGCCCTCGTATTAGCCGAACTAGTGTCCACCATAGTGGCTCCATGCCAAATACATTGCTGGTCGGATTCGTCTATAGCCCTTGCCTGGATTCGAGAATCACCATTGAATTTGAATATATTTGTTTCTAATCGAGTTCAGCGGATTCAGGAGCTCACCGCTGGAATGACTTGGCATCACGTGCCCACAAAGTTGAATCCTGCCGACATCATATCACGTGGATCCACGCCCGCTGAACTAATGGATAGCAGCCTTTGGATCTCTGGACCACCATTCTTGCGTCTTGAGGGCTCAGAGTGGCCTGCAGGCTTGCAATTGCCGACCGATGTACCAGAACGTCGTCATGCAGCATTGGATGTTTCAAACGAAAGGGATGTATCGTACGATTGCAAATTTCAAAACTCATTCGGATCCATGCAGCGCGTCTTTGCTTACATATATCGATTCTACATTCTCAAGGACAAAGGCATAGCGCGGTCGAAGGGTCAACTTACCGTAATCGACATCAAAAATGGTATGCATTTGCTCATAAGGGCAATACAGCAGAAACAATTTTCGGAAGAGATAAGGCCCCTCGCCAGCAAACAGGTCCTACCCCCAAAAAGCACGATGGCCTCACTGAATCCATTTCTGGGTAGCTTTGGATTGCTTCGTGTTGGAGGCCGCCTCCAAAATGCCGAATTGGACTACGACGCGAAGCACCCGATCCTGCTTCCTAAGGGACATCCTGTCACTGTCTCTATTATTATCTTCTTTCACGAAAGGTTTCTCCACGCAGGAGCTCAAGGATTGCTCGGACTGCTTCGGCAAAAATTCTGGCCTATTGGTGTACGCAAATATGTTGCGGGAATCATTCGCAAATGTGTGCTTTCGTGCTTTCGTTTGAAGCCAGTGCTGAGGGAACATATCATGGGAAACTTGCCTGCGGATCGCGTAAGGACTAACCCAGCATTCCACACAACGGGCGTTGATTTTTGCGGACCCTTTTATCACAAGTCGAAAGTCAGAAGCAGGCCTCCTATCAAATGTTACATCGCTGTATTCGTATGCTTTAGCACTGTTTGTAGGAGGGCGGATCACCGGAGCGGCTTTCCAGCGACGAGTGGGAAAATATCCAAAAGAAGAAGTCAGAGTTGTTCCAATAAATATGTTCCTTGTATTTCGGTATATATGTATGTGGACTGTAGGTGCGCGTATGTGCACGACGACAGCTTGTAGCGGGGTGGGAAACGTAACTAAAACTAGGCCTTACGATCTATGCTCCATGATGGCTTGAGCGCCGGGTGGATCGTGGGTCGTAAAGTCTCCCGAGCGCCCATCCGAGCGCGCGAGAGCGAGTTGAGACCGGAGCGCACGAAGTTGGCACAGTGCGCGGCAATCGTCTGCTGCTGGCCTGAACATCCTCCCCCCCCCTGCAGGATGCAAAGCCCAATCGGTGTCTATGGCTGTGTGCATGCACCGGATACGATCCATCCGAACACCGTGCTCTGGACCACAGGAAGGCCGTCCTCGCGTGCCAGGAACCCGGGTTGGATCACTTTCGGGTAGACCCAGAGAGATGGTGGCTGGTCGATGGAATTGCGCATCTGCGAGCTTTAGATCGTCAAATCGAGCCCGGATCGTATCGCTCAAAGGTCGGATCGGCGTGCGGATGCGCAAACGGGGCTCGACCTTCAGGATGGCTTCCAGTCGGAAGTCGCCCGTCTTGGTACGAATGACCGCGGTGCACACCTTATCGTTGCCGACGCGCGTAGTGGGTATCTTGAAGGCGGAGGCCAATGAGTCGTCACGTCACGCTCACCGGCGTGCATGGGTCGATGAGCGCGCCCGTTTCGAAATCCTTCGAGCCCGTATCCAGGACCACCAGCGCCGTCGGGAGGATATTGAGGCTCCTATGTTGTAGAAGGGAGCTTACGGAGGGCGCCGGGGTTCCTACGACGGGGCGGTTCACGGGGTGACGAGGACGGTGTTCGGCGTGAGTCGGCGTAGATGGCGGCGGTGCAGCCAGGTCTGGACGGGCTGGGCGACGAGGGCGGCGTCCGGCGTGTGCCGATGTAGCTGTCGACTGTATTCGCAAGGCTGAGCGGGCTGGACAGCGAGGCGCGGAGATGTGGAGTAGCGTGTGGTGGTTCTTGCCACACACCCCGCACAGCCCGCCACTGAGGCAGTCCTTCCCGGAGTGCTGGTGCGCCAGGCAGTTGGCGCAGTATTTGTTTCTCAGGACGGCTCGGAGCCTCTTCTCAGGGCTCAGGCGCAGAAACACATGGCAGGTCCGTAGCGGGTGTATTCCTGAGCAGACTCGGCAACGGTAGGTGCCTCTACCCCGTGGATGCCGGCTCTCCCCGGTGCGGTTGGCGCGTGATCGTGGGCCCATGTCTGGATACGATGAACTAGGAGGAAGGAAAGTGGTCGAAGAAGTATTAGTAATGAAACTTGGAGCTTTGGAAGGTACATTCGCGTTATTGTTGGACGGAACTAGGGCGTTCTACTGCGTATTTCGTAGTCAATTCCGGTGTGCGTGAACGGTCTGGAAAAGGACGTTCGTTCCGTAGGAAGATCACCCATCATTTGGGCTTGCAACTTCTGTCTGTGGATGACGCATACCTTGCAGGAGTTTACCACCCCCTTCATGAGTTTCTGAACCTTGGGAATCCAGAACTTGGATCGGATAAGTCGCACCATTAGTTGGTTCCCGCCATGAAGAGTTATCCGGTGGGTGAATTGCGCGAGAAGGCGGGATAGCCGGCAGCGGTACGGCAGAATAATGGGATGCCGTTCGTCGTACTTCAGAAAGGTAGAAGTTGCGATACGGCCACATGCTCTTATGAGCCCATGTTGGTCTAGGAACGGGTTCCAATTCAGGATAGAACTTGACCTTGGCACTGGCCGCTTCTCGCTTAGGCAGTGATGCTCTTGGGAGTATTCCCTGCGCTGAGTCTCTAGGATAAGAGTGCGCACAGCTTCGGTAATGTCTTCGCTTGCAAGGTGGTCCTCTTGTCCGGTGACCAGCTTCCGGCAGCGTTTTGTGAAGCGAAGGACATAAGCACGGACTCGCAGGGCTCTCTCCAGATTGGAGAACCGATCGAGGAAGTCTTCGGATGGGCTCGGTGCAAAATGAACCTTCAGAGCACGTTGCTCGAGGGTTATCACGGGATCGTCCCCGCCTTGGGCTGGCCATTGATGCCGGGGGCCTTGCAACCACGCTGGTCCGTGCCACCAGAGTTGGTTCTCGACGAGCTCCTGTAAGGATACGCCCCTGCTGGCGAGGTCGGCGGGATATTATGCGGACGGAACGTGACCCCAATTCTCGACCCCGGTGGCTTGCAAAATTCTGGTCACTCGGTTGGCCACGAAGGTAGTCCAGTGGCAAGCAGGCTTTTTCAGCCAGGACAGGACTATAGCGGAATCTGTCCAGAAGTAACAGGTTGTAGGTGCGCTTGGCATATTTGGCAGCAGCACGGCGCCGCACAGCTCTAACCGGGGGAGCGATACAGTCTTAACGGGTGCGACTCGTGTTTTCGCGGTAAGCAACTGCACCTTGACCAGGTGGTCAGTCTCGATGCGTACGTAGATCGCCGCACCGTACGCTTTTTCGGACGCATCGCAAAATCCGTGATGCTCGACCCTTACAGCTGGTTCGGAGCCAATCCACCTTGGAATGCGGATCTGGTCGAGAGCGGAGTAGCTCCGCAGAAAACTCTGCCAGCGCTGACGCATCTCGGTCGGAAGATCTTCGTCCCATCCCACTTCTTGCAACCAGATCTCTTGCATGAAGATCTTTGACCGGACAATGAAATGCGCCAACCAGCCCGCAGGGTCGAACAACCTTGCTATCTGGGAAAGCACCGCTCGCTTGGTATTGGATGGAAGTCGGTGTGAAGGAGATGGTCATTCGGAATGGTAGTCAGGATATCCTTGTGGTTGGACGTCCATTTTCTCAGTGGAAACCCGGCAAAACTCAGGGCGGCCTGTAACTCGCGGATAGCTAGTTGAGCCTCAGTGGGAGAGTCTGCTCCCGCTAGGACGTCGTCGACATACATACAGGACCGAATGATGTGACTGGCTCTTGGGAATCGGGACTGGACATCGTCTGCAAGCTGTTGAAACACCCGGATGGCGAGAAAGGGAGCACAATTGACTCCAAAGGTGACAGTTTGCAACTCATAGTCGCGTATCTCGCCCTCCTTGTTGCGAAACAAAATTCGCTGGAAGGGGGTGTGCTTCGGATCTACCCAAATCTGCCGATACATCTTGGTGATGTCAGCATTGAAGACGTACCGGTAGTAGCGCCACTTCAGGATCTGAAGGGTTAAGTCGGACTGGAGAACAGGGCCGGGGTGCAGAAGGTCATTCAAGCTGATACCGTTAGTCGACGGGCTGGATGCGTTAAATACAACGCGGACTTTCGTGGTGGTGCTATCAGGCTTGAAGACAGCGTGGTGCGGCAGGTAGTAGGTTGAGGACCCATGAGTCGGAAGAACTTCTGTCATGTGTCCAAGCTCTAGGTATTCTTGGATCACGGTGTCGTACTGCTCTTGTAGGGGACTGTTTCTTTTCAAGCGATTTTCGTTTCTTAGGAACTGGGCCAGCGCGGTTGCCCTTGAATACCACAGATCTGATCCGAGATGATCTGGGTCGCGAAACGGTAACGTGACGACGTATTGCCCGCTTGGCGTTCTTGACGTAGTTCGGAGGAAATTTCTTTCGCAGTACGAATCCGACTCGCTTTCTATTTTAGTAGGAATGTCCTCCACCTCCCAAAACTTTGTGAGGAGTTTGTCTAACGGAGTCTCTAGCTCGGTGGAAATTTGCGTGGAGAAGGATGCGACCCTGCCTTGTACCGTGTTTGGCACTGGGCCTGTAAGAACCCATCCTAAAATGGTCTCCTGTCCGAGGAGAGATCCACAGATGTTCGTCTGTGAGCCGCTCAAGAGGATGGATGGAAGGATGTCGGCACCAATCAGGACATCTATTAGTGAGCTTGCGTAAAATGTCGGGTCTGCCCATGGCAGGTTCGGCAAGTCTCGCAACGAGTGGTGCGGAATCGGATGGGAGGGAAGGCTGCCTGATAGTTCCGGCAGGACATAGGCTGTGGCGTCCATGTGTAAGCCCGGCTTAGTCGGGGAGCGGATGGAAAAATGGCAGAGCTTCTTGGACTGAGCGGATATGGTCTGATTGAGGCCCGAGACCTGTGCCTGGGCGAGTCGGAATAGCAACTTAATGATCTGGAAGAGACGTTCCGTAATGAACGTCGCCTCGGAGCCCGGGTCGATTAGAGCGCGGGCGCGAAAGTTTGTCCCCAAGTGGCAAATATTAATAATAGCCGTGCCCAGGAGTACCGCCCTCTTGCCGGAGGCGAAATAGTTCTGAACGCTGGCTGAGCTTCGGCAGGAGTCGGAAGTGGTACGGAGTTGGGCACGGATTGGCTGGAAACTGGAGTGCCACGGTGCAGCAGCGTATGATGCCGGTCTCCACACGTGTTGCAGTTGTAGGCGCTTTGGCATTCACGAATCTGGTGACCTCTTGCGAAACAGTTTAAGCAAAGCATTTTTTGCTTAATATAGCTGAAGCGAGCATCAGGTCTCATCTGAAGGAATTGAGGGCATACCCGGATCGGATGGTTCTCTTTGGAGCAAAGATCACACGTTCTCCGCTTCGGTCATCCTCGGTCACCTCGAGAGACAGGTACCGCTCCGCCAGGAACTTGTCCACAGCGTGCCAGGTGGGAATTTCGGACTTGTGTGTCACGGACTGCTCCCAAGGCTCCAAAGTCGCTTTCGGCAACTTCGCGGATATGAGGTTCACTAACACTCCGTCAGCGAAAATGCTGTCTGTGGAGACCTCGGAGTGGTTGAGTGTCGTAAGGCACTTGTGGACGGCCCTATGAAGCTCTTTTAGCGCTGCAGCTGGCTCGGTGCGGATTTGGGGCAGACTGAAAAGGATCTTCAGCTGGGCTTTGAGTATCAGCCTCTTGTTTTGGAAACGCTCACGGAGGGCGCTCCATGCGGACGCGAACCCTTCGTTCGTGAGTGGAGCCTGTGCCACTATGTCGTGGGCCTCACCGCTTGTTATACCCGATACTCAAAATGAGTATTGGGGTATATTAGATTTGTGGTAAAAGTGGATGTGTGTAACGTCCAGAAGGAATCGTTACCGACCCCATAAAGTATATATATTCTTGATC
This sequence comes from Drosophila miranda, assembly GCF_003369915.1. NCBI lineage: Eukaryota > Metazoa > Arthropoda > Insecta > Diptera > Drosophilidae > Drosophila > Drosophila miranda. Next base: position 33,865,820 of record NW_022881603.1, read on the forward strand.
AGCATCAATAGCCGAGTCGATTGAGCCCTGTCTGTCTGTCCGTCTGTCCGTCCGTCCGTCCGTCCGTCCCCTTCAGCGCCTAGTGCTCAAAGACTATAAGAGCTAGAGCAACGATGTTTTGGATCCAGACTTCTGTGATATGTCACTGCTACAAAAATATTTCAAAACTTCGCCCCGCCCACTTCCGCCCCCACAAAGGTCGAAAATCTGTGGCATCCACATTTTTAAAGATACGATAAAACCAAAAACGCAGAATCGGTGAGGATGACCATATCTTCTACAGTGCAAAATCTGAACCAGATCGTATAATTATTATAGCCAGAATCAAGAAAACAATTTCATTCTTTCTCCCTCTGTCTCTCTCTAACACACAGGTTTCATGGTCGGCTTTGCCAATTGCAAAATATGAGTTCAAGGATCTCAGAACCTATAAAAGCCAGAGCAACCAAATTTGGTAGCCACACTCCTGTGATATCGGACCTTGACCGTTTCGTGTCCAAATTTCGCCACACCCCCTTCCGCCCCCGCAAAGGACGAAAATCTGGGGCATCCACAAATCTCAGAGACTATTAGGGCTAGAGTAACCAAATTTGGTATCAGCACTTCTGTTAGATCTCACTATAAAACGTATATCTCAGAATTTCGCCTCACCCCCTTCCGCCCCCACAAGAGACGAAAATCTGTTGCATCCACAATATTGCACATTCGAAAAAACTAAAAACGCAGAATCATAGATAATGACCATATCTATCAGATTGTTGAATCTGGATCAGATCGGATCATTTTTGGAGCCAAAAGCAAGAAATCAATTTTCAGTGGCTACGCAGCGCCCGACGTCACGCTCAGACTGATTTTCTGTCTCTCTCGCACGCACTCTTTGTCGTGTCGTTTAATATTAGCGGCGTCTGCCGGAGGAGAGTTATACTGACTTAGTATCGGGTATAACCGTAGAGTTGCGGTGTCCGCAGCAACTCACAACTTTCCCCCTCGTTTTTTTGTTGAGGTGGAACAGTTTTTCTACTGGAGCCAACCTCGGGTTCTCTATATATATGGCGGTGAACAGGTCTCGGAACGTGGGCCACTGCTGGTAGTCCCCACTGAAAACATCAGTGTCACATGGAGGAAGACGGCAACCGCCGGAAGTCGGCACTTGAATGGCCAGTTGAGGCGTGTGAGGGACAGTCGGGGGTTCGAGCTGATCGTTCAGTTCGGCAAGGCATTGCGCGTAGACCGCGTAGCAGTCATCGTACATCCCCTGGACGTCATCTGCCCCCTCTGGATCTACTTCCGTTATCGCCTCCACACAGGCCTCGAACTCCGCGTCCACCTTCGCCCACAGGCTTCGGAGTTGATCTCGATGGACTTGGGAGAGCGAGCGGGTTGGTGTGCTAGCATCTGGAGCGCTGAGCTTCTGGTCGAAGCGTGTCAGTCTGCTTGCAGCCAAGGCAAACTTAGACCGTGCGGAACTGACGACCGATTGGGCCATAGTGCTCGGAACCGTGCGAGGGACGACCGAGGGGAGCAACAAGGCCTCAAAGGCATGTGGTGTGTGTGCCCTGGACGTGGTCGGACCTCGCTCAGCTGGGGCCGGACGGGAAGCTGTGGGCGTAGTGATTGAGCCGTTGGAGCTGGCTGGATGGGTCAAACTCAGCGAACTCCCCCGCCTAAACTTCTTGCGAGATTTCTTCTCACCAGTGGGCATGGTTGGCTGATGGATTTGCGATAGCGCGTATCAGAGTCGCAAAGCAGGTGAGCAGGTTTGTGTTGTTGCAGTGAGTGAGTACGCATTACATTGCATTGCAGTCCGCTCTCGTCTGGTAGCTTTTGTTGTTTTATCACTCCCTCGCTATCACCTCAACTTCAATAACTGTTCTTTCTCTCTCGCTCTTTAAACTTTCTGAGCAATAGCGCTCTCTACTTAGTAGCTCTCGCTATAACCGCTCTCCACTCTGCTCTCTTTTTTTTACCAATTCCGCTTTGAGCGTTGTCTGGCACATTGGTCTGATACCAATTTGTTTTGCAAACAATAGTATATATATAAATAAATAATAAAATAAAATGGAATACGCTGTGGTCTGTGCCAAAAAAAGCTGTAAGAAGCAGATCACCCACGATCAGCCGAATGTCCCCTGCTGGCTCTGCGACAGCGTAGTGCACGCAAAATGCGCTGGATTTTCTGGCCTCGTGAGTGATGCTATAGCCAAACGTAATGGCTTGCATTACAGTTGCGAGGCATGCCGTGCGGTGGAGAAAGACATGGTGGGTTTCATGAGGCAGACGCGGAGTGGCTTTAGGGAGCTGACCGTTGGTTTTAAAAACCAATACGATCGGCTCCTAGCCATGGAGGCTCAGTTTAGCGGTTTAAAACTGCTGAATGAGTCTCCGAGGCGCAAAAAGGTCACTCCGCGGGATCTGCAATTGCCAACCGTCACTCAGCCGTGCGCCGCCGAAAAACTGACTCCGACCACTCCAAGTGTGCAGCAGTTGATCTCGTTTGCCACTCCAAGGGCAACGACAGCTGCTGGCGACGCAGATTCGGTAGCCGAATTCATCGCCTCGGAGAATGTGCAGCCAAGTACGTCTGCAGCGTCCGTGTCCGTGGTGTCCGTAAGTTCGCTAGTTGTCCCGTCTATACCGATCCCACCAGTAAATAGACGTTCCGGACCTCCGGATATTGCCACCACAGGTACTAGGCCTGTGGTGACTAAACCACTGGTGGGAGTCCCACCAAAACGACAAGTTTTTGTTTCACGGCTGGCCCCTGACCTCACATCTAATGATGTAATTGCTTTTATTCAAAGCAAAATAAAAGGCGTGGGTTTAAAGGTGGAGAAATTTAACTTCTCTTATGCCAGGGAGATAGCCTCGTTTAAGATAAGCATCTCCCCAACTCAATTAACCTATCAGAATGTAAGAGGCTTGCGTAGTAAGCTCAGCATTCTTTTCCGGGATAGTGTTGCATTTGCTTCCCACGTTATTGTGTTTACTGAAACCTGGTTAAAGCCGGACATTCTTAGTTCCGAGGTTTTGGCAGGTCGGTACACAACTTTTAGAAAGGACCGTTCGTCTCGACGGGCAGGGGGGGTTCTAATTGCAGTGGACTCTTACTTCACGTCGGAACACTTCACAGTCCAAGTTCAACAGGAACTGGAATTCCTGTGTTTAAAACTGATTCTTCCCGCTTTCGCTATATTCATTACTTGCTCGTATATCCCACCTTCTTCGGATATTTCAATTTATGAGCAGCACTTGTCCGCTTTAACCGCTGTTTCTTCCTCGCTATCTGATAAAGATCGTATGATAGTTCTTGGTGACTTCAACTTGCCAGGAACTGTTTGGTCTTCGGTAAACGAGTCTAGTATCCTAGTGCCCATGTCACGACATGACTTTGTTGACGGCTTGCTTGACCTATCCCTGTCTCAAGTCAACCATGTGAATAATTCCTTGGGTCGATTGCTTGATCTGTGCTTTGTATCGGATCCGACCATAGTGTTGTTAACCCGAGCCCTTCCGCTCACTATACCTGAAGACGCCTACCACCCTACTTTCGAGGTGTCGCTAGATATAGGACCAACTGTATTGGATCGGTCGAGTAGACTACCTGAACGTGTCCGCTGCTTTCGTAAAGCCGAGTTTGCGAAGCTTAATAACCTCATTAGGGATTTTGATTGGTCCGCTTTGTACTTGTGCACTGATATCATAAAAGGCACAAACATTTTTTACAATGCTCTTGGCACATTTTTCGATTCTTGTGTCCCGCTTTCTTGTCCGACTAGATCTGGAAAACCCCCTTGGTTTACCAAAGAGTTATCCAGTCTAAAAAACTTAAAATCAAGACTTTATAAAAAATTTCAAGAAGTGGGTTCTCCTACTTCTCACTCTCGCTATGTATTAGCTCGGTCAAACTTTTCAGTTCTTAATGCTCAATGCTATAAGAACTACCTATCTAGATGCAGGATACGTTTTTCTCAGGACCCTAAACAGTTTTACAGCTTCGTAAACAGTAAGCGTAGAACGTCCGCACACCCATCCTCGCTATCATTTTGTAATACGTCGGCAAATAATGATCAGGCAATTGCCGATCTTTTTGCCCAATTCTTCCAAACCACCTATTCTGAGGAAAGCTACTCTGGTCATCCGTACCCATACGGTTTACCGAGGTCGAACGGCATTTTCAGTCCCTTGTTAAATGAATGTTCCCTACTTCATGATCTTCGACTAGTTAAGCCGGTGTTTTCACCGGGTCCAGACGGGGTTCCAGTTTGTGTACTCAGGTACTGCGCCGAGGCTCTGTGTGGACCTTTGCTTAAACTATTCACCCTATCCATTGATTCTTCTTGCTTCCCCCCGATCTGGAAGGAATCGTTTATAATTCCTCTCCATAAAAAAGGTAGCAAGTCTGATGCAAAAAATTATAGAGGTATAGCAAAGTTATCCGCTATTCCTAAAATGTTTGAGAGGGTTTTAACTCCGCACTTGCAACATCTCTGCAAGTCACTTATATCTCCAACTCAGCATGGATTTATAAGGCGGCGATCAACCACCACGAACTTGTTAGAGTTTACCTCTTTCATTATTAAAGGCTTTCAAGGTAACTTACAGACGGATGTTATTTACACCGACTTTAGTAAAGCATTCGACTCTGTAAACCATTCCCTTTTAGCGCATAAACTTGACCTTTTAGGGTTTCCGCCCAACCTCCTGAGATGGATTTCTAGCTATCTTTGTTCTAGGTCTCAAAGAGTCCTCTTCAAAAACTCCCTCTCTTTCCCAGTAAAGGTTTCTTCGGGAGTACCACAAGGCAGCCATCTAGGCCCCTTACTCTTCACACTCTTTATTAATGACTTACCTTCAGTATTAACATACTCTCGAGTACTTATGTATGCGGATGATGTTAAACTCTGTGTCCAGTACAAGGACATTTCATTTCATTCTCGCTTGCAATCCGATCTCAATAACTTTCAGTCATGGTGTTGTGCAAACTTGTTACACCTTAATGCCTCGAAATGCAAAGTTATGACATTTCATCGTTCTAGCCCTTTGTTGGCTCCTTACACCCTATTTGGTGGTTCTCTTGAGAGAATTACCCTGGTGGATGATCTGGGTGTTATGTTAGACCCCAAGTTAAAGTTTTCCGAACACATTTCTACCATGGTAAATAAGGCCATGAGCGTGCTTGGGTTTATAAAGAGGTGGTCAAAGGAATTTGACGACCCCTATATAACAAAGACTCTCTATACCTCGCTTGTTCGTCCGATCTTAGAATACGGCTCCTGTGTATGGTGCCCTCAGTACAAAGTACACCAGGACCGTATAGAATCAGTACAGAAAAACTTTTTACTCTTTGCTCTGCGGGGCCTTAACTGGGATGCGGGTGTAAGACTCCCATCTTACTCTAGTAGACTACTATTAGTAAACCTCCCATCCTTAGTTAACCGTAGAAAAATGCTTGGTGTGATATTTATGCACAACTTGATCAGAGGTGACATAGACAGCCCTGATCTGTTGAGCCGCATAAACTTCACGATTCCTATTAGACTGACTAGAAATTTTATACCGTTGTTCCTTCCACTTTGTAGATCGAATTATTCCTTGCATGAACCGTTTAGGGTCTTATGCTCGGATTATAATTCCCTCTACCATAGTAGAGGTACCATAGTACCACCACTAATTCTCTTCCTCTTATTAAATTATTAATCCTTACACACCTTTCTATTAATTAGTAACTGTAGTGGTATTTGTACTTTGATTGCATGCTTAGTTTCTTAGTAAGTTTAGTACTAATTTTCCTCGAATGTTAGTCTAATAGCTATCTTTCTTGCATGTTCGCGTTTGGTTCGGCTACGCACCGCGCGTCATGCGGCAGCGCCCCTCGGTCGGTTGGGCGGGAGGAGGGCTGCGTTTTGCCTGGGATCCGCGCGTAACAGCCTTCTGCTGGTGTCACACGGGCCACTTGACGGTGCAGTAACTGCATCGCCTCTTGAAAGATGCAGTCATTGCATGTCAACGTCCACAAGGAAATGGAGAAGTGGAAGTTGTGAACGACGAACCGTGGTTATGTGGCCTTGGCAGGATTTATCGCGAGTATTTATATAGTAGTAGTCGGGCACCGTGGCCGGAATATATAAATATAAAATACTACGATCAAATAAAAAACAAAGGGCCAACCAAGAGCGACTAATAAGGATGAGCAATGATATGGATGCACAAGGTACCCCTATATAGAGTCGGTTGCAAACGAATGTTGAAAACAATATACCCTCGCAGTGCTGGGTAGCGCTACACTTGGCGTTCCGTTACGGTCAAGCGCGGCACCGAAAAATATTCTCCCACCAACAACAGCGCAAGCAAACGGTGGAGAAGCGAAAGCGAAAGGAAAAACGAAACGAATGCACCGCTGCTGCTGCTTGTATGTGTGTGCGTATGGATGTAAGTGCTATGTACCGTGGCTTGGGTTGACGACCCAACCTTTTGGCGAGATGTAAAACAACGGTTAAAATGGTGGATGACCGTTTTATATGCAATATGTATAATTTTAAAATGCGTACGTATGTATGTATATGTAAGATAAATATATATGTGGTGCCGTATGTATGGATCGTGTCTTATTTTTGTTGGCAATATAATGAGTTAAATACGGAGACGCAGTGATTTATTTTCTTTATTTATAAAACCGAAAACCGATGGAACGTTGAGCATGGAAAAAAAAAACAACAAACCAATTGCAAGCATATGAATTTATGATTGTTGTCAGCCGCTTGGATTGCGTTGCGATGTGTACATGTGCTTGTATGCATGTGCATATGTCAGCAACCAAAGCTCAGCTAGCTGGGAGAGGTAGGAATATATACACTGGATCGGATGTTGACCGCAGGAGCTTGATCGGATCAAATTAAACCTTTGGAGAAGTAGGTGGCCACAACCGTTGGCAGAACGAAGTATGGTTTAATTTGGAGCTAGAGCGAGAAATGAATACATATGTATGTACATATGTATGCCACGGGTACTCGGACTGGGATGGAAAACTCGCACAAAATCATTGCCCGGGTGTTGGGATTACTTATCTTGAACTTAGAGCGATCCGCCGATGCTGGCTGGGGTAAGCTTCTCCTTATGGGGAAGGCGAAGATCCGGCTCGAAGGTCCAATGTTTGTAGGAGGGCGGATCACCGGAGCGGCTTTCCAGCGACGAGTGGGAAAATATCCAAAAGAAGAAGTCAGAGTTGTTCCAATAAATATGTTCCTTGTATTTCGGTATATATGTATGTGGACTGTAGGTGCGCGTATGTGCTCGACGACAGCTTGTAGCGGGGTGGGAAACGTAACTAAAACTAGGCCTTACGATCTATGCTCCATGATGGCTTGAGCGCCGGGTGGATCGTGGGTCGTAAAGTCTCCCGAGCGCCCCTCCGAGCGCGCGAGAGCGAGTTGAGACCGGAGCGCACGAAGTTGGCACAGTGCGCGGCAATCGTCTGCTGCTGGCCTGAACAAGCACCAAAGCAACTCATTTGGAAGTCGTTCGGGATCTACCTACAGAATCCTTTCTGGCAGCATTAAGGCGTTTTATAAGTCTACGTCCCAAACCTCGAATCATCTGGTCAGACAACGTTACAAATTTTGTAGGAGCAAAAAATGAGCTTTTGGAGCTTCGGAAAATGTTCCTCAGCGATCCTCATACGTCGGCTGTGTCACATCTCTGCGTTTCTAGTGGAATCGATTGGAAATTCATCCCCCCTCGCTCACCTCATTTTGGGAGTTTGTGGGAGGCGGCTGTTAAAGCAGCTAAATATCATTTTCATCGCATCGTCGGGACCTACATTTTTACTCTTGATGAAATTCAGACCTTGGCTTGTGAAATCTCTGCTTTGTTAAATTCCCGTCCGCTTTATGCAATTACAGAAAGTCCCGATGATCTAGATGTGCTCACGCCAAACCACTTTCTCAATGGAGCCCCGAAAGCTGCATTCGACGAGCCAGATGTGGCGCATCTCCGGGTCAACCTACTTAGTCGATGGCAGCGGCTGTGTCAAATGAAGCAGGCTTTTTTGGAAAATGGAGCACGGCGTATCTTTCGATTCTTCAGGAGCGGAGCAAGTGGCGGTCATCGTCTCCAAACATCAAGCTAGGAGCGCTCGTCATGATCAAGGAGGAAACGCTGCCACCATTAAGGTGGCCGCTTGGCCGCATTGAGAGCGTCATCCCAGGAAAAGATGGAACCATCAGAGTAGCCGTCATCCGCACTCAAAGAGGCCTTTTCAAGAGGGCCGTTGGAAAAATAGCGGTTCTGCCCCTTCAGGATGGATCTGTTGAAAGCCTTTGCCTTCCAACGGGGGGTGAATGTTCGGAGCAGAACCCAGCCGATTAGTTGCTTGCCAAATAGCACCTAATTCTTGGCCCTCAGCCGCTTATTTTGTTTGTTACTTATGTCTATGTCACTCATTTGTTTGTTAAAGCTTTGCGCGTGCTTGCCCTACTAAACGCTCTCTGACAGCTCGCTCTTCGCTATCTCCGCTTTGCGTCTGCCTACCGACGTCAGCCGAGCGAAGCTGCGCTTAGCGATCGGAGCGGCAATGTAAAGGGCAGGCAAGCCACACTTGCAATTTGGATGTCACGCATTAAAGAACACATCGTAATTTTATTTCTGCGCCGAGTTTTATTTAATTCGAAATAATTAGTCGGCCGATTGGGGATAAAAAACATTATCTCCACAACGTCATCTCGGCGCCACATGATCCTTAATAATGGCAACAATTAACGGGAATTCATTACAAACAGTTTATTCATTAAACTTTCCTACAAGCTCTCATGGCCGCTAAGAGGGTAGATATATATGTATAAAGGCTACTAAAGTAATAAGGATAATATGTTCAAAGAAGCTGCAATTAAGATTAATTATATGTATATATATAAAAATATCATGATGAAAGATCTTATTAGACTAGAGTCAACTAATTATAAAGAGTATATTCAGGAATAATGGTAATTACGTTACACAAATAGAAATATATTCGAATGGTTTTCAGTTTAAATGCAAAAACAAGGGACGGATGGGTGCATCTTTAAAGTGCACAGCAATTGCTTGTGGGGTAATCCCAATCATAAGTTCGGTTGTCGATAGATTCGGAATTGCAGAAAGTTACATTGCTTGCGAAAGAGCAGAACAAAACAAACCCGTGACCAATTGGATTGGTCAGCGTTACAGTACGGCTGGGAAGTTTACGGTCGAGGCATGGAATCTTTAATGTTGCTTCGACTTGCGTACAATTTTGAATTCACATATAGCAGACGTTCACAGGTTATCACTCACATTACGATCAAATCCAACGATGAAAGCGCTTCCATGTGGACGATGAGGGTGGCTGAAAACTTGTAAATATCAGTGTGTCAGAGTAGATAGGCGATACGCGCGTGTATTAGTTTTAGTTCCTTTCCTTCTAGCTGCACATTTCTTTATGATAAGCCAAACAAACCGAATCACACGAATTTAACTTTTAATGTTAATCCTAGGGTCAGTACAATAGTGGGGTTCCAAAGTATTATTCTAATATGAAGAAATGCATGGGCATAGCCATCATGATCGAGACACCGAATGACTTCATCAGCAACGCAAACAGTATTTCGGCACCGGTAAATGTCTTCTCCTTTAGCGTTACTGTTCGTATGCGGGCGGCGTAAGCGACGTAGTCGACAATGTCGAAAGTCACTGAAGGGGGAATAGTCAATCGATCGTACATATCAATCCCAGACGAACGTCTGAGGAAAATACTCAAGTAGTGCAGTGAAAGGAAAAATTCTAACCTCGACCGTAATTACCGCGTGTCCATCGTGGCTAAGATCTAGTCAAAAGATCAGCCGACCATTCCTACGTTTATTAAGCGAAGGCCGAACCCATCGGGTGAGTGAAAATTGTACCCCAACTGCCGGCCAACAGAAAATTAAAGTTCGTTTTTATACCCGATACTCAAAATGAGTATTGGGGTATATTAGATTTGTGGTAAAAGTGGATGTGTGTAACGTCCAGAAGGAATCGTTTCCGACCCCATAAAGTATATATATTCTTGATCAGCATCAATAGCCGAGTCGACGATTGAGCCCTGTCTGTCTGTCCGTCCCCTTCAGCGCCTAGTGCTCAAAGACTATAAGAGCGAGAGCAACGATGTTTTGGATCCATACTTCTGTGGTATGTCACTGCTACAAGAATATTTCAAAACTTTGCCCCGCCCACTTCCGCCCCCACAAAGGGCGAAAATCTGTGGCATCCACAATTTCGACGATACGAGAAAACTAAAAACGCAGAATCGTAGAAGATGACTATATCTTCTAGAGTGCAAAATCTGAACCAGATCGTATAATTATTATAGCCAGCATCAAGAAAACAATTTCATTTTTTCTCGCCCTGTCTCTCTCTAACACACACGTAGCATAGGCGGCTTTGCTTAGAGTAAAACATTAGCGCCTAGATCTCAGAGACTACAAAAGCTAGAGCAACCAAATTTGGTATCCACACTCCTAATATATCGGACCGAGACGAGTTTGTTTCAAAATTTCGCCACACCCCCTTCCGCCCCCGCAAAGAATGAAAATCTGGGGATATTCACAAATCTCAGAGACTATTAAGGCTAGAGTAACCAAATTTGATATCCGCACTCCTGTTAGATCTCACTATAAAACGTTTATCTCAAAATTTCGCCCCACTCCGTTCCGCCCCCACAAAGGACGAAAATCTGTTGCATCCACAATATTGAGGATACGAGAAAACTAAAAACGCAGAATCATAGATAATGATCATATATATCAGATTGCTGAATCTAGATAATAACAGATCATTTTTATAGCCAAAAGGAACAAATCAATTTGCACTGGCTACGCAGCACCCGACGTCACGCTCAGACTGATTTTCTGTCTGCGGTATCCGCAGCAACTTTCAACGTTCCCCCTCGTTTTTCTTAAAAACCTAACCATAGGTTTGGCCGTACGTAATACCGTACGAAACGCTGGTCGTAGTGCCGTAAGCCATACCCACTACAGTCTCGTCACCGATCGTCCCGATCGACTACAGTATGTGTTAGCCGTCTTCGCCCCCAAATCTTCTTTCGGCGTGGCGTCTGCATACATGTGAGCATCACTGTATTTACCGCAGCGTGTACCGGCGTGGGTCCACACACATACAAGCCTTGCTCGGCCTACACCAGTGAAAAACGGTCGATTGGCTTTTATCTACGCGTGCAGTGACATACATATGTACATATGTGTGAAATTGACTATTCCCCCTTCAGTGACTTTCGACATTGCTACGTCGGTTACGCCACCCGCATACGAGCAGTAACGCTAAAGGAGAAGACATTTACCGGTGCCGAAATACTGTTTGCGTTGCTGATGAAGTCATTCGGTGTCTCGATCATGATGGCTATGCCCATGCATTTCTTCATATTAGAATAATACTTTGGAACCCCACTATTGTACTGACCCTAGGATTAACATTAAAAGTTAAATTCGTGTGATTCGGTTTGTTTGGCTTATCATAAAGAAATGTGCAGCTAGAAGGAAAGGAACTAAAACTAATACACGCGCGTATCGCCTATCTACTCTGACACACTGATATTTACAAGTTTTCAGCCACCCTCATCGTCCACATGGAAGCGCTTTCATCGTTGGATTTGATCGTAATGTGAGTTCGACAACCGAACTTATGATTGGGATTACCCCACAAGCAATTGCTGTGCACTTTAAAGATGCACCCATCCGTCCCATGTTTTTGCATTTAAACTGAAAACCATTCGAATATATTTCTATTTGTGTAACGTAATTACCATTATTCCTGAATATACTCTTTATAATTAGCTGATAAGATCTTTCATCATGATATTTTTATATATATATATAATTAATCTTAATTGCAGCTTCTTTGAACATATTATCCTTATTACTTTAGTAGCCTTTATACATATATATCTACCCTCTTAGCGGCCATGAGAGCTTGTAGGAAAGTTTAATGAATAAACTGTTTGTAATGAATTCCCGTTAATTGTTGCCGTTATTAAAGATCATGTGGCGCCGAGATGACGTAACCTAGCAGAAGTAGAGCGTTTATTTTAGGGATCGTTACCCATTACTCAGCCTATTTGGACCGGTGCGATCAAGGAAGGGTGGGCATACCGAGTTGCAATGACACCGCAAGCAACTCCCGCTCGAATTAGTTCCGCTGACTCATCTCCCTACACTGTCATTTCTCTGTAAATTTCTTCCGTCTGAACCTTGAACCGCACGCGAAACTTATTGTTATTGTCTTTGCTCCTAATGCTCGAGCTCGTGACGCGATCTCTCCCTACACCACCCCCACTCTACCCGACTAACCATGAGACCGGCAGCAACGCGTGCATGGATCAAAATTGACAAAACCGACCATGAAACCTGTGTGTTAGAGAGAGACAGAGCGAGAAAGAATGAAATTGTTTTTTTGATTCCGGCTATAATAATTATACGATCTGGTTGAGATTTTACACTCTAGAACATATAGTCATCCTCTACGATTCTGCGTTTTTGGTTTTATCGTATCTTTAAAAATGTGGATGCCACAGATTTTCGTCCTTTGTGGGGGCGGAAGTGGGCGGGGCGAAGTTTTGAAATATTTTTGTAGCAGTGACATATCACAGAAATCTGGACCCAAAACATCGTTGCTCTAGATCTTATATTCTTTGAGCACTAGGCGCTGAAGGGGACGGACGGACGGACGGACGGACGGACGGACAGACGGACAGACAGACAGGGCTCAATCGACTCGGATTTTGATGCTGATCAAGAATATATATACCTTATGGGGTCGGAAACGATTCCTTCTGGACGTTACACACATCCACTTTTACCACAAATCTAATATACCCCAATACTCATTTTGAGTATCGGGTATAATAATAATAATTGGCGCCCAACGTGGGGCCCGAGCTGTCACAGCCCCAGTAAATGTCCGAAAGACAGTCAACTACACCCGACTGGAAATTCCTTATCCTTCTTGGTTCAGACAACCTTGCTAACTTCCTCAATATCGGTTGTGAAGGTATAGTGTAGCGAGAGAGACTGTTGAAATCCTGATGTTTTCCATTAAGCTCTTGGTCCAGTCCACTTAAGCTGCATCTGACTTAACCACTGCCGGTATATCGATCGAGTGCAAGTAGATATTCCCTCCGTCGATCGAAATTGGGTTAATTTATGGCGACAAGCTATAACCTATCTCGCGGAGTTGAGAATATACGCAAGGAAGTTTATTTGCAGCTTTTTCTATTTTCTATCATCCTCCCAACTATAAAGAGCGTCGTCGACTGTCGAAATCCTGAAGCTTTTAGAATAAGCTCTTGGTCCAGTTGATGCAAAGTAAGACCTACTTGGTCCAGTTTTTGTGATAGGATTCAGCCTTGATAGAAATCAGGTGTATGTATGGCAAAAAGCTATCGCCTGTCTCGCGGTAGAAAGAACCTGTCCGACTCAGTATCTTTGTTTTCTACACGAATTCGTCTCTTAGACAGTGAGATTAGATAGCGAACGAGATTCAGTCTATCTCTTATGTGCATCGAAGCAGAATCATGATCCTTTTATTTAAAAACATTTTGTCATTTCTATTCCTTTGCCTTTATATATAAATTAGTCCGTATTTAGTGTCGTTATTATCTATAAAAGATCGTTGGGTAACAGATTTTGTATGATAATCATGCCCCTAAGTCGTAGTCCCGAGAATTTCGCTCAAATAGAGAATCAGGGAATAATTTGTAGCACGTGCGCCAAGGAAGTTGACTACCTAGCTCAGTTAGTTACCACCAGCTGTGGACACCAATTCCACCGAGTCTGTTTTAACCGTAAAGCTGGAGCCAAAAAGATTTGTCCTGTCTGCCACGTTAGCTTGCATGCATCGGCTTTGAATTTAGCTGAGGAGATTGCCGCAGTCCAGACTGCAAGCCAAGACCCCAGCACAACCATGCACCAGACTAGGTCTAAGGGTAGGGCAACCGATCCCAACGCAGACGCCCCAAGCGGGTCAACTGTTAGTGAGACTAACTCGGAAGTACAAATGGAAGCAAATGCCGCTTCGACCAATGCAGGTCTACACCAGGTTATTGCCGATGCTTTGGCAGCTGCAATGCAGGCTCAAACCAACATATTAGCGCAGAACATAGAAACTGGCCTGCAGAAATTATCGATTCAGCAAACGGCGTCCCGTGAAAGTATTGAAAGTGTTCGTTCACAACCAATCAATACACAAACCATCGACGAGGTAGAACAACAAACGTTTCAGCAACTTTTCGGGGGTGGTTCGGAAAGACAGACGGCCAGAGAGCCACCAACTAGATATAGTCTAGGAGGGACCCCGCCAGTCTCAGAGCTACGCGCTGATAGAAAATGTCAAATCATTTCAAATTGGAAAATACGGTTTTCAGGTCATTCCTCCATTGGCGTGGACGACTTCATTTATAGGGTAAATGCCATGACCAACCAATCCTTAAATGGAAATTTTGAACTGTTAGCCAGATATGCGAGCAACCAGTTTGAGGGCAGTGCCAGTGAATGGTTCTGGCGATACCACAAGAGTGTCCCCCTCATCCGATGGTCCGACCTGTGCGTAGCACTCAAGACTCAATTCAAAGACGGACGTACCGACTTGGATATCCGCTCAGCGATCACGCAGCGGAAACAGAAGCCAAATGAACCGTTTGATTTATTTTATGAAGCAATAGTCGCATTGGCAGACAAACTAGTACAGCCAATGACTGAGCCCTATCTGTTAGAAGCTCTTAAAGCCAATTTAGTTCCATCAAACGTTCAGTGAGACGGATGACGATGCTGATGGTGTAGATGATGCAAGTATTGAAGCCATGACCCTTAACTGTTGGAATTGTGGGAAGTTAGGTCACCGTTACCAAGAATGTACTGGAGAGCGGAGGGTTTTTTGTTATGGGTGTGGGAAAGCTGACACTTACAAGCCCTCTTGTAGAAAATGCAATCCAAACGAGGGGGAACGTTGTGAGTTGCTGCGGAGACCGCAACTCTACAGTTATACCCGATACTAAGTCAGTATGGCTCTCCTCCGGCAGACGCCGGTAATATTAAACGACACGACAAAGAGTGCGTGCGAAAGACACAGAAAATCAGTCTGAGCGTGACGTCGGGTGCTGCGTAGCCAGTGCAAATTGATTTGTTCCTTTTGGCTATAAAAATGATCTGATCTGATCCAGATTCAGCAATCTGATATATATGATCATTATCTATGATTCTGCGTTTTTAGATTTCTCGTATCCTCAATATTGTGTATGCAACAGATTTTCGTCCTTTGTGGGGGCGGAAGGGGGTGGGGCGAAATTTTGAGATATACGTTTTATAGTAAAATCTAACAGGAGTGCGGATACCAAATTTGGTTACTCTAGCCTTAATAGTCTCTGAGATTTGTGAATATCCCCAGATTTTCATCCTTTGCGGTGGCGGAAGGGGGTGTGGCGAAATTTTGAAACAAACTCGTCTCGGTCCGATATATTAGGAGTGTGGATACCAAATTTGGTTGCTCTAGCTTTTATAGTCTCTGAGATCTAGGCGCTAATGTTTTACTCTAAGCAAAGCCGGCTATGCTACGTGTGTGTTAGAGAGAGACAGTGCGAGAAAAAATGAAATTGTTTTCTTGATTCTGGCTATAATAATTATACGATCTGGTTCAGATTTTGCACTCTAGAAGATATAGTCATCTTCTACGATTCTGCGTTTTTAGATTTCTCGTATCGTCGAAATTGTAGATGCCACAGATTTTCGCCCTTTGTGGGGGCGGAAGTGGGCGGGGCTAAGTTTTGAAATATTCTTCTAGCAGTGACATATCAAAGAAGTCTGGATCCAAAACATCGTTGCTCTCGCTCTTATAGTCTTTGAGCACTAGGCGCTGAAGGGGACGGACAGACGGACAGACGGACGGACGGACAGACGGACAGACGGACAGACAGACATGGCTCAATCGACCCGGCTATTGATGCTGACCAAGAATATATATACTTTATGGGGTCGGAAACGATTCCTTTTGGACGTTACACACATCCACTTTTACCACAAATCTAATATACCCCAATACTCATTTTGAGTATCGGGTATAAAAACGAACTTTAATTTTCTGTTGGCCGGCAGTTGGGGTACAATTTTCACTCACCCGATGGGTTCGGCTTTCGCTTAATAAACGTAGGAATGGTCGGCTGATCTTTTGACTAGATCTTAGCCACGATGGACACGCGGTAATTACGGTCGAGGTTAGAATTTTTCCTTTCACTGCACTACTTGAGTATTTTCCTCAGACGTCCGTCTGGGATCGCGAGTAAAATTGGAAAGAACATGCCCAAGCCACTCTCCTTCCGCTTGAGCCCTTGGTTCTCTCATTCCCCTTTTCTCACCACACCTTGACAGTAGCCGCTGTTAACTTATGTAATTTTTTTCTTGCGCGTAACTGCCCAAAAGGTGCAAGGTGCATGTTCGGGCCAGCCGCTGAAGAATAACCGTAACTTTAACATTATTATTGTATGAGCAGAGAGAGCCGCCTATGTTGTAAAACGTTGACGTTCTGCAGATCGCCCGCTCTCTCCCGCTAAAGGGGCTCTCTGCCGCCGCCACTTCGGCAACTACTTTGATCTGCTGCCGCCACTTCGGCAATAACTTTGATCTAACGCCGTCGTCTATAGTTTAGTTCTATGCTAACCCCTCTGCGCATTGGTTGCATATCGATCTCGCATAAAGTTTATCTGGCAATAGCAAGCAATCGTCTTCCGCTAAGCCACCAAGATTAAATACGAATTATAAATTTTAACCCAAAATCTCTTTTCATTTTTGAAACACATAGGTGCCAAAAAAGCTTGGCATCTCAAACATTGGTGACCCCGACGTGATATAAAACCATTGCTTAATCGCGTTCCGTTAAAACACTTATTATTTATACAATATTTTGTTGTTGGGTAGTTTAACTACCAACAAATACATTTGGGTGCACGTTGAAAAACAGTTTAAAGTGCAAATTCAGTGAGAGTGCGGCTGGAATATTTATAGACAAATTCCGGTACTTTAAGCGTCGAATCTCTCATTCTCTGCGCAGCTGCAGCCGCGGTTCTTGACTTTTCGTCTCTTGCATTCTCGCTCTCGCGTCTATACATCGTCGCTTAAGCGGTATTTCATTTTCCGTTGTTGTGTCGAATTGCACAACGGTTAACATGGACAACGATCCGAATACAGGCGCGGGCGGAAATATTGTGGTGGCTGATTCCAGACTGAGTCTGTATAAGCGTAAAAGTCAGTCATTATATGATAGATTGCACAGGCTTGGCGAATCCTTCGCGGGGAATAAAATCGATAAGCTGACCGCCGCGGAAGTCGAGGTGCGCCTTGATATGTTGGCAGAAAATCGAGAGGAATTTAATAAGGCCCATAATGAGTTGGAGGCTCTCGATCAAAACGAGATTGGGAGTGAGCTGCGCGAAATCTTCGATACTCTTTTCATATCGTTGAAAGCTGAGTTGCTGGCTGCTGTTGAAGTAAGCCAGTCACACGCCGCTGCCCATTCTACGACTCTGCCAAGCCATTCCGGACATAGTACCATCATCATGGCTCACAAGCAGCGACTTCCTGAGCTGAAGGTGCCTAAATTTTCTGGTGGTTACGTCGAGTTCTCGGATTTTATGGCAATGTTCAAATCGGTGATTGAAGCGGATGCGGATCTCAGTGACATCGAGAAATTCCAGCACCCTCGCTCTTGCCTCGCTGATGCGGCTTTGGATTCTGTTCGATCGTTAGAGCTCTCCAGTGCCAATTATAGTGCGGCTCTGGATATACTTAATAAACGCTTTAATAACAAAAGACTTGTTTTCCAGGCACACATCAAGAAGATTCTTGGGCTAAAGAGGGTAGACTCGCCTTCTGCTAAAAGGCTTCGGGAGTTTTCGGATGCAGTCAATTTACACATGCGAGCGTTGCAGACATTGGGAACTGCTGAGGAGATTTCAGGATTCATGGTCATCAACATGCTGCTGCAGAAGTTGGATTCGAAGACGCACACATCGAGGAGCACACATCGTCGGATGCTATACCTACCGCAGAGGAATTCTTCGAATTCTTGCAGCAACGCTGCCAGAAAATGGAGCGGTTGGAATATGCTACAGCGACACACGCTACTAGCGATCAGGTGGGAAAAAACCATTCCTATACGCAGGTTAAGAAAACGTTTGTAGCTTTTAACTCTACCGCCGACTCGTCTGTATGCGTCTTTTGCCACTCAGCGGGCCATGGAATATACTCGTGCAAGATATTCGGAAATCTCTCACCGTTGCTGCGCCACAAAGAAGTGAAGAAGCTTTCCCTATGCTTCAATTGCCTAAAGCCGGGGCACCGGACCCGCGCATGCAATAGTGGAAAATGTCGGGTATGCGGCGGTAGGCATCATAGTTTGTTGCACTTCGATAGTATACAGCCCAGGCCCAACACAAGGCTGCCCAGGTATTACTCCTCCCGATCTGGCCGTTCAACCGGACACTCTATCCGTTGCTCAAAATTCTGCTAGCAGCTCGTCTCTACCTTCGTCTACCTCTCTTGCTGCCCAAGGTCTTCACTCTGATGTCGTGCTTCTGGCTACAGCCGTGGTTATCGTAAAGAATCGGTCTGGCGTTTTAGTTCCTTGTCGTGCCATCTTAGATTCAGGATCGCAGCTGCATCTCGTCACATCCAGGTTCGCCCAGCAGCTTCAGCTTAGGAGAACTCAATTGTCTGCACTTGTGTCTGGGCTGGGCGATACCAGCGTTTCTACTGAGGGATCCACCATAAGCATTTGTATGCATTCTCGCACCTCTGCTTACACAACTACACTTACTGCTCTCATCGCCCCCACGATTACCGATTCTCAACCAAGTATGACAGTAAATGTATCCGATTGGCGTATTCCATCTAACATTCAGCTCGCTGATCCTGCATTTTTCAATCCTCAACGGGTTGATCTTCTCATTGGTGCGAGCGTTTTTTATGATCTCCTCTGCGTAGGGCAAATCAAACTCACCGATGGACTGCCTCTTCTGCAGAAGACCCGGCTTGGGTGGATCGTATCTGGCGGTGGACAGTAGGTATCAAGCTCGGCGCTTTTGGCTACGCACAATTGTCCAGATTCGATAGCTGAGATGGAAGCAAGGTTGGATAAAACTCTTCGTATGTTTTGGGAAGTCGAGAATTGTGTGGAGGCTGGTTTGAATACCAAAGAAGAAGACGATTGTGAAGCACATTTCGTAAGCCACCTTTCACGGTTGCCATCCGGGGAGTATGCAGTTCGTCTGCCGCTAAATAACAATACTGATCGTTTAGGAGAATCTTATGCTCAGGCTTATCGACGGTTCATCAGTCTGGAGCGAAAACTGGAGCGTAATCCTACACTCAAGGAGCGGTATTCCGCCTTTATGAGGGAGTACATTGATTTGCATCATATGCACCAGTCCTACCCTCTTGGCTCAGCTGCTCTGCGGCAGGAGTTTAACGTGGATGACCTTATTTCGGGCGGTAATTCGGTCGCACAGGTCATGCACAAAATGCACCAAACATCAGCTTTACTGTCCCGTGGTAATTTTAGACTTAGGAAATGGTGCTCCAGTCACCAGGAAGTACTTGAGGGAACCCCTGAAGATGACATAGAGAAGTTCCTAAAGTTTAATGATGGAAGCGACATTGCCAAAACTCTCGGCTTAGCGTGGGACCCTGCTTCGGATCAGCTGCTTTTTGCCTTGTCCGCACTGGACACAAACTCAAAGCCATCAAAGCGGTCGGTTTTATCTACGATTGCGCGGTTCTACGACCCTCTTGGATTGATAAGTCCAGTCATTGTCAGGTGCAAAATCTTCCTTCAGCAGCTTTGGAGAGAAAATTTGGATTAGGATGAAAGCCTACCCTCAGCGTTGCATTCAACTTGGATGGACTTGAGAAATAGTTTGGCAAGCATTTCTCGGATCTCATTTCCTCGCTTGGTTCTTCTAGTGTGGCTACAGAAGTTCACGGATTCTGTGATGCCAGCTTGGAAGCATATGGCGCTTGCGTGTATGTCGTGTCCAGGGAAGCCCAGTCTTTGAGCCACGTTTTGTGCTCAAAGTCGCGAGTGGCGCCGCTAAAGACTATATCGATTTCTAAGCTGGAATTAAGTGGAGCCCATTTGCTTGCGAAAATCATGCAGAATGTAAAGGACATGGGAATCTTTACAGGTCGGTTCTATTGCTGGTCGGATTCGTCAACAGCATTATCTTGGATTAGGGACGAGCCAGCTAAATTTCAAGTTTTCGTGGCAAATCGAGTGGCATCAATTCAGGAGTTGACGGCAGCCATGGAATGGCGCTATGTTCCCACCTCTTTAAATCCTGCTGATACTCTCTCGAGAGGCTCGCTTCCCAACCGTCTTATCCAGTCAGAGCTATGGTTTCACGGCCCATCCTTTTTGCTAGGCTCCAAGGATAAGTGGCCTGTATCTAAATCTAACAACATAGCAACTTTGGAGCTTCGCAAGAGAGGATTGCTAATCACGTCTCCACATGCCGATCTCACGTCCGGATGCAAATTTGCGAATTCATTCTTTCGCATGCAGCGCACATTCGCCTACATGCATAAATTTATACATCGTCTTAGGCATCCAGGACTCACCGTTTCTGATATTCGGCAAGGAACGCATCTTCTAATTCGACACATTCAGCTGGCAAATTTGTGGATGGACATAAAGGAGATTCGGCGCAATGGTCAAGTCATGAAATCCAGTTCTATTAGTTCGCTCAACCCGTTCATCGATCATTCTGGACTACTTAGAGTTGGAGGTCGTCTTGGCAACTCATCGCTAGGATTTGACGCTCAGCACCCGCTCATTCTGCCAAAGGGACATTCCATTACCTTTGCGCTGATAAGATATTATCATGAAAGAAACCTCCATGCCGGACCTCGCGCCTTGCTATCCAAAATTCGGCTGGAATATTGGCCCATTGGAGGTGTTAAGGCAGTGTCAAGGGTCGTCAGCAGATGTGTGAGATGCTTCAGGACTAGGCCGCGCATGGTCGAACACATCATTGGAGACCTACCTAAGGAACGTTTGGAAGGATCTCGAGCTTTTGAAGTCACTGGAGTAGATTAATGTGGACCTTTTTTCTACCGATCAGAAATCCGCACGAGGCCTCCGAGGGAAGGGGAAACCGTGGGACGGTTATCCGATATTTTTGGTTGGACAGGCGCCACTACATAGTTCGGAAAGACAGACGGCCAGAGAGCCACCAACTAGATATAGTCTAGGAGGGACCCCGCCAGTCTCAGAGCTACGAGCTGATAGAATAAGCCAAATCAGGTCATTCCTCCATTGGCGTGGACGACTTCATTTATAGGGTAAATGCCATGACCAACCAATCCTTAAATGGAAATTTTGAACTGTTAGCCAGATATGCGAGCAACCTGTTTGAGGGCAGTGCCAGTGAATGGTTTTGGCGATACCACAAGAGTGTCCCCCTCATCCGATGGTCCGACCTGTGCGTAGCACTCAAGACTCAATTCAAAGACGGACGTACCGACTTGGATATCCGCTCAGCGATCACGCAGCGGAAACAGATGCCAAATGAACCGTTTGATTTATTTTATGAAGCAATAGTCGCATTGGCAGACAAACTAGTACAGCCAATGACTGAGCCCTATCTGTTAGAAGCTCTTAAAGCCAATTTAGTTCCAGAAATTCAACACGAAATCTTGTATGTACCCCATCAAGAGTATCGCAGAGCTACGTCATATAGTTCGTACTCGCGAGCGATTCTTGCAGAAATGTCCAAATCTACGACAATTTTGCAGCGTGCTGCGTCTAAACGACATATTAATGAGATGCATCAAACGTTCAGTGAGACGGATGACGATGCTGATGGTGTAGATGATGCAAGTATTGATGCCATGACCCTTAACTGTTGGAATTGTGGAAAGTTAGGTCACCGTTACCAAGAATGTACTGGAGAGCGGAGGGTTTTTTGTTATGGGTGTGGGAAAGCTGACACTTACAAGCCCTCTTGTAGAAAATGCAATCCAAACGAGGGGAACGTTGTGAGTTGCTGCGGAGACCGCAACTCTACAGTTATACCCGATACTAAGTCAGTATGGCTCTCCTTCGGCAGACGCCGCTAATATTAAACGACACGACAAGCAGTGCGTGCGAGAGAGACAGAAAATCAGTCTGAGCGTGACGTCGGGGGCTGCGTAGCCAGTGCAAATTGATTTGTTCCTTTTGGCTGGTTCCTTTTGTGGATGCAACAGATTTTCGTCCTTTGTGGGGGCGGAAAAGGGTGGGGCGAAATTCTGAGATATACGTTTTATAGTGAGATCTAGCAGAAGTGCGGATACCAAATTTGGTTACTCTAGCCTTAATAGTCTCTGAGATTTGTGGATGCCCCAGATTTTCGTCCTTTGCGGCGGCGGAAGGGGGTGTGGCGAAATTTGGACACGAAACGGTCAAGGTCCGATATCACAGGAGTGTGGATACCAAATTTGGTTGCTCTGGCTTTTATAGGTTCTGAGATCCTTGAACTCATATTTTGCAATTGGCAAAGCCAACCATGAAACCTGTGTGTTAGAGAGAGACAGAGGGAGAAAGAATGAAATTGTTTTCTTGATTCTGGCTATAATAATTATACGATCTGGTTGAGATCTTACACTCTAAAACATATAGTCATCCTCTACGATTCTGCGTTTTTGGTTTTATCGTATCTTTAAAAATGTGGATGCCACAGATTTTCGTCCTTTGTGGGGGCGGAAGTGGGCGGGGCGAAGTTTTGAAATATTTTTGTAGCAGTGACATATCACAGAAGTCTGGATCCAAAACATCGTTGCTCTAGATCTTATAGTCTTTGAGCACTAGGCGCTGAAGGGGACGGACGGACGGACGGACGGACGGACGGACGGACGGACGGACAGACGGACAGACAGACAGGGCTGAATCGACTCGGCTATTGATGCTGATCAAGAATATATATACTTTATGGGGTCGGAAACGATTCCTTCTGGACGTTACACACATCCACTTTTACCACAAATCTAATATACCCCAATACTCATTTTGAGTATCGGGTATAAAAACTTGGCAGCCACCAATACGGAGTAACGAGTTCAAAAACAAACTCGCTACCACTTCAACCGGCCATGTCACAAATACCAGACTTCCCAACCAGGACAGAGATAGAGAATGGTAGCCAACGCTCCGAATGAAGTTGCGTAGATGTGCATATAATGTAGCCCGAAAGCAAGCACGAAAAGTTTTGTTATCCGCCGTAGTTGGGAATGCGCAGGACATAAGACCGTATGCAAAGGTCCAACTATTGGGGAGAACACGCACTGGTCTTTTGGATACAGGAGCAACAATCAGTTGTATAGGAGGGGAGTTACCGTTGAAAGTTAGTCATGCGACCGTCAAAACCGTTAATGCATCTGTGCGAACTGCTGATGGAGCTGCGCAGAAAATTGTATGCAAGATCTCCACTCCCGTGCTGTTTCGAAATGAAACTAAACCCATAACATTGTATTTAGTACCATCACTCGCTCAAGAATTATACCTTGGCATGGACTTTTGGGCTGCATTTAAATTGTTACCTCCAGGTGTAGTAACCCAGAATGCCAAGCCCGAAGTTGCTGCCTTAGCCAAGGATGACCATATGCATATAAGCCTAACGGATTCGCAACAGGCCATGTTGTCAGAGGCTATCCAAAAGTTCCCGTCATTCGCCAATGAAGGTCTAGGTCGAACCAGCTGGATAAGTCACGATATCGATATAGGGCATGCAAAGCCAATTAAACAGCGGCACTATTCGGTATCTCCTGCCGTCGAAAAGGTCATGTTTGAGGAAGTAGATAGAATGATAGCGCTTGGCGTTATTGAGGAGTCCGATAGTCCATGGTCGTCACCAGTCGTTCTCGTTAGGAAACCTGGAAAGGTGAGAATATGTCTCGATAGCCGTAAGGTCAACGAAGTCACAGTAAAGAGCGCATATCCCATGCCTTTGATCGATGGAATATTAAGCCGACTACCAAAAGCTGAATATATTTCCAGCATCGACCTGAAGGATGCCTATTGGCAGATCCCATTGACTTCAGACGCTCGCGAAAAGACCGCGTTCACCGTCCCGGGGAGACCCCTGTATCAATACACAGTGATGCCATTTGGACTAACCAACGCTCCACAAACCATGTGTAAATTAATGGATAAAGTTATACCCTCTCAGTTACGACATGAAGTGTTCGTCTATCTAGATGATTTGCTCGTTGTATCTTCTACTTTCGAAATCCATGTGCGTGTGTTATCCGAGTTAGCATCTCGGTTAAAACAAGCTGGGTTAACAATTAATGTCGAAAAAAGTAAATTTTGTTTGAAGGAAGTAAGATACCTTGGCCATTTCATTGGGGATGGAACTATTAAAACCGATCCAGAAAAAGTTTCAGCCATTCGGGAATTCCCAACACCTCGTTCAGTCAAACACGTACGAAGGTTTTTAGGAGTAACTGGCTGGTATCATAAATTCATTCGAAATTATGCCGGTCTGGCCGCTCCATTGTCGGACACGTTGAAACAGAAACGTAAGTTTGAATGGACGAATGAGGCCCAACTTGCATTTGAAGACCTGAAAAGTAAACTTTGCAGTGCTCCCGTTTTGCATAGTCCAAATTTTCGGATTCCATTCGCTATTCACTGCGATGCGAGTCATACTGACGTGGGCGGAGTACTTATGCAAAAAGATGTAGAAGGTAACGAGGTTCCGATCACATATATGTCTAGAAAGCTAAATCAATGCCAACGAAATTACTCGGTTACAGAAAAAGAGTGTTTAGCAGCTGTACTGTGTGTTAAAAAGTTTCGCACCTACATCGAAGGGCATGAATTTGTCATTATTACCGATCATGCTTCGTTAAAATGGCTTATGAGTCAAGCGGATTTGAGCTCTAGACTCGCCAGATGGTCGTTAAAATTACAAGGTTTTGACTTCAAAATTCATCACCGAAAAGGAGTCAACAACAAAGTGCCAGACGCCCTGTCCCGAGCCTATACTGAAGACCTGTCCGAGCTCCAAATGGACAGTCTGCTAGATCTCAGTTCACCACAGTTTCACTCAGTTGAGTATGAGGATCTAAAAACCAAAATAACCGCCAACCAGACGAAAATGCCTGATGTCAAAGTAATTGATGGTTCATTTATCGCCGTGCTGAACATGCAGTAGGAGAAAAAGTATCCGATGACCTCTGCTGGAAGTTATGGGTACCATCCGCCCTAACGTCCGTTGTGCTGAGGCAAGCACACGAACTTTCTCTCTCCTCACACGGTGGTATCCACAAAACGCTGGAGCGAATACGGCGATACTACTATTGTTCGAATTTGGTCACCGATGTGAAGGCATATGTTAATCAGTGCGAGGTATGCAAATGTTCAAAACACCCAAATTATTGTTTACGACCTCCCATGGGAAAAACTCAGGGAAATAACAGATTCTTTCAGAAACTGTATGTAGATTTCTTGGGACCGTATCCGCGTAGTAAGTCAGGGAACATAGGAATCTTTATAGTCCTGGATCATTTCGCCAAATTCCCATTTCTCAAACCCGTAAAGAAGTTTACAGCGGATTCGATCATCCGATTTATCGAGGAAGAGTTGTTTCACTGCTTCGGCGTACCCGAGACGGTAGTATCGGATAATGGAGTCCAGTTTAAATCACAGGTATTCCAGAGCTTGCTGCAAAACTACGGTGTCAAACATATGTTTACAGCCGTGCATGCACCCCAAGCAAATGCGTCAGAACATGTGAATCGTTCGGTCATTGCCGCGATAAAGGCCTATATAAAACCAGACCAGTCCAATTGGGATGAAAAGTTGAGCCATATTGCCTGTGCACTACGTTCGAGCACACATACCGCCATTAATTCGACCCCATACAGAATAGCGTTTGGTCAACATATGGTTACCAATGGCTCTAGCTATCAGCTATTAAGACAGTTAGAAATGCTGGAGGATCGAACAGTACAGTTTTCGCGAGACGATTCGTTCAATATCATTCGGCAAAAAGCTATGCAGTCAGCTCAACAGCAGCATAGTCGCAACGAAAAAGTATATAATTTGCGTAGTCGAGACGTCTCGTTTGTCGTTGGTCAGGAAGTGTATAAAAGAAACTTCCAGCAAAGTAACTTTAGCAGAGGCTTTAATGCCAAGCTGGCACCTACTTTCGTGAAAGCCCGGGTGAGAAAAAGACTTGGTTATAGTTACTACGAACTCGAGGACCTACAAGGACGAATCCTAGGGAAATTCCATGCTAAAGATATAAAACAATGAGGTTACAGGCGTGGATCACTCTTTTCATTGTATCACTGCCAAGTGTGATCTTGGTAGGGGGGTGTTGTAGTGGCGCCTGTCCAACCAAAAATATCGGATAACCGTCCCACGGTTTCCCCTTCCCTTAGACATGCACCTTGCACCTTTTGGGCAGTTACGCGCAAGAAAAAAATGACATAAGTTAACAGCGGCTACTGTCAAGGTGTGGTGAGAAAAGAGGAATGAGAGAACCAAGGGCTCAAGCGGAAGGAGAGTGGCTTGGGCATGTTCTTTCCAATTTTACTCGCGATCCCAGACGGACGTTGGAGGAAAATACTCAAGTAGTGCAGTGAAAGGAAAAATTCTAACCTCGACCGTAATTACCGCGTGTCCATCGTGGCTAAGATCTAGTCAAAAGATCAGCCGACCATTCCTACGTTTATTAAGCGAAGGCCGAACCCATCGGGTGAGTGAAAATTGTACCCCAACTGCCGGCCAACAGAAAATTAAAGTTCGTTTTTTTTTTCTTAAAAACCTAACCATAGGTTTGGCCGTATGTAATACCGTACGAAACGCCGGTCGTAGTGCCGTAAGCCATACCCACTACAGTCTCGTCACCTTACCCAGCGTCCCGATCGACTACAGTATGTGTTAGCCGTCTTCGCCCACAAATCTTCTTTCGGCACACACATACAAGCCTTGCTCGGCCTACACCAGTGAAAAACGGTCGATTGGCTTTTATCTACGCGTGCAGTGACATACATATGTGCGAAATTGACTATTCCCCCTTCCGTGACTTTCGTCATTGCTACGTCGCTTACGCCGCCCGCATACGAACAGTAACGCTAAAGGAGAAGACATTTACCGGTGCCGAAATACTGTTTGCATTGCTGATGAAGTCATTCGGTGTCTCGATCATGATGGCTATGCCCATGCATTTCTTCATATTAGAATAATACTTTGGAACCCCACTATTGTACTGACCCTAGGATTAACATTAAAAGTTAAATTCGTGTGATTCGGTTTGTTTGGCTTATCATAAAGAAATTTGCAGCTAGAAGGAAAGGAACTAAAACTAATACACGCGCGTATCGCCTATCTACTCTGACACACTGATATTTACAAGTTTTCAGCCACCCTCATCGACCACATGGAAGCGCTTTCATCGTTGGATTTGATCGTAATGTGAGTGATAACCTGTGAACGTCTGCTATATGTGAATTCAAAATTTTACGCAAGTCGAAGCAACATTAAAGATTCCATGCCTCGACCGTAAACTTCCCAGCCGTACTGTAACCCTGACCAATCCAATTGTTCACGTGTTTGTTTTGTTCTGCTCTTTCGCAAGCAATGTAACTTTCTGCAATTCCGAATCTATCGACAACCGAACTTATGATTGGGATTACCCCACAAGCAATTGCTGTGCACTTTAAAGATGCACCCATCCGTCCCTTGTTTTTGCATTTAAACTGAAAACCATTCGAATATATTTCTATTTGTGTAACGTAATTACCATTATTCCTGAATATACTCTTTATAATTAGTTGATAAGATCTTTCATCATGATATTTTTATATATATATATAATTAATCTTATATTAATCTATTTGTGTAACGTAATTACCATTATTCCTGAATATACTCTTTATAATTAGTTGACTCTAGTCTAATAAGATCTTTCATCATGATATTTTTATATATATACATATAATTAATCTTAATTGCAGCTTCTTTGAACATATTATCCTTATTACTTTAGTAGCCTTTATACATATATATCTACCCTCTTAGCGGCCATGAGAGCTTGTAGGAAAGTTTAATGAATAAACTGTTTGTAATGAATTCCCGTTAATTGTTGCCGTTATTAAAGATCATGTGGCGCCGAGATGACGTAACCTAGCAGAAGTAGAGCGTTTATTTTAGGGATCGTTATTTGGACCGGTGCGATCAAGGAAGGGTGGGCATACCGAGTTGCAATGACACCGCAAGCAACTCCCGCTCGAATTAGTTCCGCTGACTCATCTCCCTACACTGTCATTTCTCTGAAAATTTCTTCCGTCTGAACCTTGAACCTCACGCGAAACTTATTGTTATTGTCTTTGCTCCTAATGCTCGAGCTCGTGACGCGATCTCTCCCTACCCCACCCCCACTCTACCCGACTAACCATGAGACCGGCAGCAGCGCGTGCATGGATCGCAATCATACCCTCCATCTGCTCGTCTACCGTTTCAGATCCTAGCCTCCTGCTTCGTTATCTGTTACAGTATTAGCAATATATATTTATATATATAATAAATTTAAAAGAAAAATAATAATAATTGGCGCCCAACGTGGGGCCCGAGCTGTCACAGCCCCAGTAAATGTCCGAAAGACAGTCAACTACACCCGACTGGAAATTCCTTATCCTTCTTGGTTCAGACAACCTTGCTAACTTCCTCAATATCGGTTGTGAAGGTATAGTGTAGCGAGAGACTGTTGAAATCCTGATGTTTTCCATTAAGCTCTTGGTCCAGTCCACTTAAGCTGCATCTGACTTAACCACTGCCGGTATATCGATCGAGTGCAAGTAGATATTCCCTCCGTCGATCGAAATTGGGTTAATTTATGGCGACAAGCTATAACCTATCTCGCGGAGTTGAGAGTATAAGCAAGGAAGTTTATTTGCAGCTTTTTCTATTTTCTATCATCCTCCCAACTATAAAGAGCGTCGTCGACTGTCGAAATCCTGAAGCTTTTAGAATAAGCTCTTGGTCCAGTTGATGCAAAGTAAGACCTACTTGGTCCAGTTTTTGTGATAGGATTCAGCCTTGATAGAAATCAGGTGTATGTATGGCAAAAAGCTATCGCCTGTCTCGCGGTAGAAAGAACCTGTCCGACTCAGTATCTTTGTTTTCTACACGAATTCGACTCTTAGACAGTGAGATTAGATAGCGAACGAGATTCAGTCTATCTCTTATGTGCATCGAAGCAGAATCATGATCCTTTTATTTAAAAACATTTTGTCATTTCTATTCCTTTGCCTTTATATATAAATTAGTCCGTATTTAGTGTCGTTATTATCTATAAAAGATCGTTGGGTAACAGATTTTGTATGATAATCATGCCCCTAAGTCGTAGTCCCGAGAATTTCGCTCAAATAGAGAATCAGGGAATAATTTGTAGCACGTGCGCCAAAGAAGTTGACTACCTAGCTCAGTGGACACCAATTCCACCGAGTCTGTTTTAACCGTTAAGCTGGAGCCAAAAAGATTTGTCCTGTCTGCTACGTTAGCTTGCATGCATCGGCTTTGAATTTAGCTGAAGAGATTGCCGCAGTCCAGACTGCAAGCCAAGACCCCAGCACAACCATGCACCAGACTAGGTCTAAGGGTAGGGCAACCGATCCCAACGCAGACGCCCCAAGCGGGTCAACTGTTAGTGAGACTAACTCGGAAGTACAAATGGAAGCAAATGCCGCTTCGACCAATGCAGGTCTACACCAGGTTATTGCCGATGCTTTGGCAGCTGCAATGCAGGCTCAAACCAACATATTAGCGCAGACCATAGAAACTGGCCTGCAGAAATTATCGATTCAGCAAACGGCGTCCCGTGAAAGTATTGAAAGTGTTCGTTCACAACCAATCAATACACAAACCATCGACGAGGTAGAACAACAAACGTTTCAGCAACTGTTCGGGGGTAGTTCGGAAAGACAGACGGCCAGAGAGCCACCAACTAGATATAGTCTAGGAGGGACCCCGCCAGTCTCAGAGCTACGCGCTGATAGAATAAGCCAAATCATTTCAAATTGGAAAATACGGTTTTCAGGTCATTCCTCCATTGGCGTGGACGACTTTATTTATAGGGTAAATGCCATGACCAACCAATCCTTAAATGGAAATTTTGAACTGTTAGCCAGATATGCGAGCAACCTGTTTGAGGGCAGTGCCAGTGAATGGTTCTGATGATACCACAAGAGTGTCCCCCTCATCCGATGGTCCGACCTGTGCGTAGCACTCAAGACTCAATTCAAAGACGGACGTACCGACTTGGATATCCGCTCAGCGATCACGCAGCGGAAACAGAAGCCAAATGAACCGTTTGATTTATTTTATGAAGCAATAGTCGCATTGGCAGACAAACTAGTACAGCCAATGACAGAGCCCTATCTGTTAGAAGCTCTTAAAGCCAATTTAGTTCCAGAAATTCAACACGAAATCTTGTATGTACCCATCAAGAGTATCGCAGAGATACGTCATATAGTTCGTACTCGCGAGCGACTCTTGCAGAACTTGTCCAAATCTACGACAATTTTGCATCGTGCTGCGTCTAAACGACATATTAATGAGATGCATCAAACGTTCAGTGAGACGGATGACGATGCTGATGGTGTAGATGATGCAAGTATTGATGCCATGACCCTTAACTGTTGGAATTGTGGGCAGTTAGGTCACCGTTACCAAGAATGTACTGGAGAGCGGAGGGTTTTTTGTTATGGGTGTGGGAAAGCTGACACTTACAAGCCCTCTTGTAGGAAATGCAATCCAAAAAACTTGGCAGCTCGTGCACCGTTGATCAGTGCACGCAGACAGATGGTATCGAAAGCCACCAATACGTAGTAACGAGTTCAAAAACAAACTCGCTACCACTTCAACCGGCCACGTCACAAATACCAGACTTACCAACCAGGACAGAGATAGAGAATGGTAGCCAACGCTCCCTACGAATGAAGTTGCGTAGATGTGCGTATAATGTAGCACGAAAGCAAGAACGAAAAGTTTTGTTATCCGCCGTAGTTGGGAATGCGCAGGACATAAGACCGTATGCAAAGGTCCAACTATTGGGGAGAACAGTCACTGGTCTTTTGGATACAGGAGCAACAATCAGTTGTATAGGAGGGGAGTTAGCGTTGAAAGTTAGTCATGCGACCGTCAAAACCGTTAATGCATCTGTGCCAACTGCTGATGGAGCTGCGCAGAAAATTGTAGGCAAGATCTCCACTCCCGTGCTGTTTCGAAATGAAACTAAACCCATAACATTGTATTATTCTTGTCGCTCAAGAATTATACCTTGGCATGGACTTTTGGGCTGCATTTAAATTGTTACCTCCAGGTGTAGTAACCCAGAATGCCAAGCCCGAAGTTGCTGCCTTAGCCAAGGATGACCATATGCATATAAGCCTAACGGATTCGCAACAGGCCATGTTGTCAGAGGCTATCCAAAAGTTCCCGTCATTCGCCAAAGAAGGTCTAGGTCGAACCAGCTGGATAAGTCACGATATCGATATAGGGGATGCAAAGCCAATTAAACAGCGGCACTATTCGGTATCTCCTGCCGTCGAAAAGGTCATGTTTGAGGAAGTAGATAGAATGATAGCGCTTGGCGTTATTGAGGAGTTCGATAGTCCATGGTCGTCACCAGTCGTTCTCGTTAGGAAACCTGGAAAGGTGAGAATATGTCTCGATAGCCGTAAGGTCAACGAAGTCACAGTAAAGAGCGCATATCCCATGCCTTTGATCGATGGAATATTAAGCCGACTACCAAAAGCTGAATATATTTCCAGCATCGACCTGAAGGATGCCTATTGGCAGATCCCATTGACTTCAGACGCTCGCGAAAAGACCGCGTTCACCGTCCCGTGGAGACCCCTGTATCAATACACAGTGATGCCATTTGGACTAACCAACGCTCCACAAACCATGTGTAAATTAATGGATAAAGTTATACCCTCTCAGTTACGACATGAAGTGTTCGTCTATATAGATGATTTGCTCGTTGTATCTTCTACTTTCGAAATCCATGTGCGTGTGTTATCCGAGTTAGCATCTCGGTTAAAACAAGCTGGGTTAACAATTAATGTCGAAAAAAGTAAATTTTGTTTGAAGGAAGTAAGGGATGGAACTATTAAAACCGATCCAGAAAAAGTTTCAGCCATTCGGGAATTCCCAACACCTCGTTCAGTCAAACACGTACGAAGGTTTTTAGGAGTAACTGGCTGGTATCATAAATTCATTCGAAATTATGCCGGTCTGGCCGCTCCATTGTCGGACACGTTGAAACAGAAACGTAAGTTTGAATGGACGAATGAGGCCCAACTTGCATTTGAAGACCTGAAAAGTAAACTTTGCAGTGCTCCCGTTTTGCATAGTCCATTTTTTCGGATTCCATTCGCTATTCACTGCGATGCGAGACATACTGGCGTGGGCGGAGTACTTATGCAAAAAGATGTAGAAGGTAACGAGGTTCCGATCGCATATATGTCTAGAAAGCTAAATCAATGCCAACGAAATTACTCGGTTACAGAAAAAGAGTGTTTAGCAGCTGTACTGTGTGTTAAAAAGTTTCGCACCAACATCGAAGGGCATGAATTTGCCATTATTACCGATCATGCTTCGTTAAAATGGCTTATGAGTCAAGCGGATTTGAGCTCTAGACTCGCCAGATGGTCGTTAAAATTACAAGGTTTTGACTTCAAAATTCATCACCGAAAAGGAGTCAACAACAAAGTGCCAGACGCCCTGTCCCGAGCCTATACTGAAGACCTGTCCGAGCTCCAAGTGGACAGTCTGCTAGATCTCAGTTCACCACAGTTTCACTCAGTTGAGTATGAGGATCTAAAAACCAAAATAACCGCCAACCAGACGAAAATGCCTGATGTCAAAGTAATTGATGGTTCATTTATCGCCGTGCTGAACATGCAGTAGGAGAAAAAGTATCCGATGACCTCTGCTGGAAGTTATGGGTACCATCCGCCCTAACGTCCGTTGTGCTGCACGAACATTCTCTCTCCTCACACGGTGGTATCCACAAAACGCTGGAGCGAATACGGCGATACTACTATTGGCCGAATTTGGTCACCGATGTGAAGGCATATGTTAATCAGTGCGAGGTATGCAAATGTTCAAAACATCCAAGTTATTGTTTACGACCTCCCATGGGAAAAACTCATGGAACTAACAGATTCTTTCAGAAACTGTATGTAGATTTCTTGGGACCGTATCCGCGTAGTAAGTCAGCGAACATAGGAATCTTTATAGTCCTGGATCATTTCGCCAAATTCCCAATTCTCAAACCCGTAAAGAAGTTTACAGCGGATTCGATCATCCGATTTATCGAGGAAGAGTTGTTTCACTGCTTCGGCGTACCCGAGACGGTAGTATCGGATAATGGAGTCCAGTTTAAATCACAGGTATTCCAGAGCTTACTGCAAAACTACGGTGTCAAACATATGTTTACAGCCGTGCATGCACCCCAAGCAAATGCGTCAGAACGTGTGAATCGTTCGGTCATTGCCGCGATAAAGGCCTATATAAAACCAGACCAGTCCAATTGGGATGAAAAGTTGAGCCATATTGCCTGTGCAATACAGGCCCCATACAGAATAGCGTTTGGTCAACATATGGTTACCAATGGCTCTAGCTATCAGCTATTAAGACAGTTAGAAATGCTGGAGGATCGAACAGTACAGTTTTCGCGAGACGATTCGTTCAATATCATTCGGCAAAAAGCTATGCAGTCAGCTCAACAGCAGCATAGTCGCAACGAAAAAGTATATAATTTGCGTAGTCGAGACGTCTCGTTTGTCGTTGGTCAGGAAGTGTATAAAAGAAACTTCCAGCAAAGTAACTTTAGCAGAGGCTTTAATGCCAAGCTGGCACCTACTTTCGTGAAAGCCCGGGTGAGAAAAAGACTTGGTTATAGTTACTACGAACTCGAGGACCTACAAGGACGAATCCTAGGGAAATTCAATGCTAAAGATATAAAACAATGATGTTACAGGCGTGGATCACTCTTTTCATTGTATCACTGCCAAGTGTGATCTTGGTAGGGGGGTGTTGTAGTGGCGCCTGTCCAACCAAAAATATCGGATAACCGTCCACGGTTTCCCCTTCCCTTAGACATGCACCTTGCACCTTTTGGGCAGTTACGCGCAAGAAAAAAATGACATAAGTTAACAGCGGCTACTGTCAAGGTGTGGTGAGAAAAGGGGAATGAGAGAACCAAGGGCTCAAGCGGAAGGAGAGTGGCTTGGGCATGTTCTTTCCAATTTTACTCGCGATCCCAGACGGACGTCTGAGGAAAATACTCAAGTAGTGCAGTGAAAGGAAAAATTCTAACCTCGAACGTAATTACCGCGTGTCCATCGTGGCTAAGATCTAGTCAAAAGATCAGCCGACCATTCCTACGTTTATTAAGCGAAGGCCGAACCCATCGGGTGAGTGAAAATTGTACCCCAACTGCCGGCCAACAGAAAATTAAAGTTCGTTTTTTTTCTTAAAAACCTAACCATAGGTTTGGCCGTACGTAATACCGTACGAAACGCCGGTCGTAGTGCCGTAAGCCGTACCCACTACAGTCTCGTCACCTTACCACACATATAAATACCCAGCGTCCCGATCGACTACAGTATGTGTTAGCCGTCTTCGCCCCCAAATCTTCTTTCGGCGTGGCGTCTGCATACATGTGAGCATCACTGTATTTACCGCAGCGTGTACCGGCGTGGGTCCACACACATACAAGCCTTGCTAAGCCTACACCAGTGAAAAACGGTCGATTGGCTTTTATCTACGCGTGCAGTGACATATGTACATATGTGTGAAATTGACTATTCCCCCTTCCGTGACCTTCGTCATTGCTCCGTCGCTCCGTCGAACAGTAACGCTAAAGGAGAAGACATTTACCGGTGCCGAAATACTGTTTGCGTTGCTGATGAAGTCATTCGGTGTCTCGATCATGATGGCTATGCCCATGCATTTCTTCATATTAGAATAATACTTTGGAACCCCACTATTGTCAGTACCCTAGGATTAACATTAAAAGTTAAATTCGTGTGATTCGGTTTGTTTGGCTTATCATAAAGAAATGTGCAGCTAGAAGGAAAGGAACTAAAACTAATACACGCGCGTATCGCCTATCTACTCTGACACACTGATATTTACAAGTTTTCAGCCACCCTCATCGACCACATGGAAGCGCTTTCATCGTTGGATTTGATCGTAATGTGAGTGATAACCTGTGAACGTCTGCTATATGTGAATTCAAAATTTTACGCAAGTCGAAGCAACATTAAAGATTCCATGCCTCGACCGTAAACTTCCCAGCCGTACTGTAACGCTGACCAATCCAATTGTTCACGTGTTTGTTTTGTTCTGTTCTTTCGCAAGCAATGTAACTTTCTGCAATTCCGAATCTATCGACAACCGAACTTATGATTGGGATTACCCCACAAGCAATTGCTGTGCACTTTAAAGATGCACCTATCCGTCCCTTGTTTTTGCATTTAAACTGAAAACCATTCGAATATATTTCTATTTGTGTAACGTAATTACCATTATTCCTGAATATACTCTTTATAATTAGTTGACTCTAGTCTAATAAGATCTTTCATCATGATATTTTTACACCCGATACTCGAAATGAGTATTGGGGTATATTAGATTTGTGGTAAAAGTGGATGTGTGTAACGTCCAAAAGGAATCGTTTCCGACCCCATAAAGTATATATATTCTTGATCAGCATCAATAGCCGAGTCGATTGAGCCATGTCTGTCTGTCCGTCTGTCCGTCTGTCCGTCCCCTTCAGCGCCTAGTGCTCAAAGACTATAAGAGCGAGAGAAACGATGTTTTGGATCCAGACTTCTGTGATATGTCACTGCTACAAGAATATTTCAAAACTTAGCCCCGCCCACTTCCGCCCCCACAAAGGGCGAAAATCTGTGGCATCTACAATTTCGACGATACGAGAAAACTAAAAACGCAGAATCATAAATAATGATCATATATATCAGATTGCTGAATCTGGATCAGATCAGATCATTTTTATAGCCAAAAGGAACAAATCAATTTGCACTGGCTACGCAGCACCCGACGTCACGCTCAGACTGATTTTCTGTCTCTCTCGCACGCACTCTTTGTCGTGTCGTTTAATATTAGCGGCGTCTGCCGGAGGAGAGCCATACTGACTTAGTATCGGGTATAACTGTAGAGTTGCGGTATCCGCAGCAACTCACAACGTTCCCCCTCGTTATATATATAATTAATCTTAATTGCAGCTTATTTGAACATATTATCCCTATTACTTTAGTAGCCTTTATACATATATATCTACCCTCTTAGCGGCCATGAGAGCTTGTAGGAAAGTTTAATGAATAAACTGTTTGTAATGAATTCCCGTTAATTGTTGCCGTTATTAAGGATCATGTGGCGCCGAGATGACGTACCCTAGCAGAAGTAGAGCGTTTATTTTAGGGATCGTTACCCATTACTCAGCCTATTTGGACCGGTGCGATCAAGGAAGGGTGGGCATACCGAGTTGCAATGACACCGCAAGCAACTCCCGCTCGAATTAGTTCCGCTGACTCATCTCCCTACACTGTCATTTCTCTGTAAATTTCTTCCGTCTGAACCTTGAACCGCACGCGAAACTTATTGTTATTGTCTTTGCTCCTAATGCTCGAGCTCGTGACGCGATCTCTCCCTACCCCACCCCCACTCTATCCGACTAACCATGCGACCGGCAGCAACGCGTGCATGGATCGCAATCATACCCTCCATCTGCTCGTCTACCGTTTCAGATCCTAGCCTTCTGCTTCGTTATCTGTTACAGTATTAGCAATATATATTTATATATATAATAAATTTAAAAGAAAAATAATAATAATTGGCGCCCAACGTGGGGCCCGAGCTGTCACAGCCCCAGTAAATGTCCGAAAGACAGTCAACTACACCCGACTGGAAATTCCTTATCCTTCTTGGTTCAGACACCCTTGCTAACTTCCTCAATATCGGTTGTGAAGGTATAGTGTAGCGAGAGAGACTGTTGAAATCCTGATGTTTTCCATTAAGCTCGTGGTCCACTTAAGCTGCATCTGACTTAACCACTGCCGGTATATCGATCGAGTGCAAGTAGATATTCCCTCCGTCGATCGAAATTGGGTTAATTTATGGCGACAAGCTATAACCTATCTCGCGGAGTTGAGAGGATACGCAAGGAAGTTTATTTGCAGCTTTTTCTATTTTCTATCATCCTCCCAACTATAAAGAGCGTCGTCGACTGTCGAAATCCTGAAGCTTTTAGAATAAGCTCTTGGTCCAGTTGATGCAAAGTTAGACCTACTTGGTCCAGTTTTTGTGATAGGATTCAGCCGTTGATAGAAATCAGGTGTATGTATGGCAAAAAAGCTATCGCCTGTCTCGCGGTAGAAAGAACCTGTCCGACTCAGTATCTTTGTTTTCTACACGAATTCGTCTCTTAGACAGTGAGATTAGATAGCGAACGAGATTCAGTCTATCTCTTATGTGCATCGAAGCAGAATCATGATCCTTTTATTTAAAAACATTTTCATTTCTATTCCTTTGCCTTTATATATATATTAGTCCGTATTTAGTGTCGTTATTATCTATAAAAGATCGTTGGGTAACAGATTTTGTACGATAATCATGCCCCTAAGTCGTAGTCCCGAGAATTTTGCTCAAATAGAGAATCAGGGAATAATTTGTAGCACGTGCGCCAAGGAAGTTGACTACCTAGCTCAGTTAATTACCACCAGCTGTGGACACCAATTCCACCGAGTCTGCTTTAACCGTAAAGCTGGAGCCAAAAAGATTTGTCCTGTCTGCCACGTTAGCTTGCATGCATCGGCTTTGAATTTAGCTGAGGAGATTGCCGCAGTCCAGACTGCAAGCCAAGACCCCAGCACAACCATGCACCAGACTAGGTCTAAGGGTAGGGCAACCGATCCCAACGCAGACGCCCCAAGCGGGTCAACTGTTAGTGAGACTAACTCGAAAGTACAAATGGAAGCAAATGCAGCTTCGACCAATGCAAGTCTACACCAGGTTATTGCCGATGCTTTGGCAGCTGCAATGCAGGCTCAAACCAACATATTAGCGCAGACCATAGAAACTGGCCTGCAGAAATTATCGATTCAGCAAACGGCGTCCCGTGAAAGTATTGAAAGTGTTCGTTCACAACCAATCAATACACAAACCATCGACGAAGTAGAACAACAAACGTTTCAGCAACTGTTCGGGGGTAGTTCGGAAAGACAGACGGCCAGAGAGCCACCAACTAGATATAGTCTAGGAGGGACCCCGCCAGTCTCAGAGCTACGCGCTGATAGAATAAGCCAAATCATTTCAAATTGGAAAATACGGTTTTCAGGTCATTCCTCCATTGGCGTGGACGACTTTATTTATAGGGTAAATGCCATGACCAACCAATCCTTAAATGGAAATTTTGAACTGTTAGCCAGATATGCGAGCAACCTGTTTGAGGGCAGTGCCAGTGAATGGTTCTGGCGATACCACAAGAGTGTCCCCCTCATCCGATGGTCCGACCTGTGCGTAGCACTCAAGACTCAATTCAAAGACGGACGTACCGACTTGGATATCCGCTCAGCGATCACGCAGCGGAAACAGAAGCCAAATGAACAGTTTGATTTATTTTATGAAGCAATAGTCGCATTGGCAGACAAAAGAGTACAGCCAATGACTGAGCCCTATCTGTTAGAAGCTCTTAAAGCCAATTTAGTTCCAGAAATTCAACACGAAATCTTGTATGTACCCATCAAGAGTATCGCAGGGCTACGTCATATAGTTCGTACTCGCGAGCGATTCTTGCAGAACTTGTCCAAATCTACGACAATTTTGCAGCGTGCTGCGTCTAAACGACATATTAATGAGATGCATCAAACGTTCAGTGAGACGGATGACGATGCTGATGGTGTAGATGATGCAAGTATTGATGCAATGACCCTTAACTGTTGGAATTGTGGGAAGTTAGGTCACCGTTACCAAGAATGTACTGGAGAGCGGAGGGTTTTTTGTTATGGGTGTGGGAAAGCTGACACTTACAAGCCCTCTTGTAGAAAATGCAATCCAAAAAACTTGGCAGCTCGTGCACCGTTGATCAGTGCACGCAGACAGATGGTATCGAAAGCCACCAATACGGAGTAACGAGTTCAAAAACAAACTCGCTACCACTTCAACCGGCCACGTCACAAATACCAGACTTACCAACCAGGACAGAGATAGAGAATGGTAGCCAACGCTCCCTACGAATGAAGTTGCGTAGATGTGCGTATAATGTAGCACGAAAGCAAGAACGAAAAGTTTTGTTATCCGCCGTAGTTGGGAATGCGCTGGACATAAGACCGTATGCAAAGGTCCAACTATTGGGGAGAACAGTCACTGGTCTTTTGGATACAGGAGCAACAATCAGTTGTATAGGAGGGGAGTTACCGTTGAAAGTTAGTCATGTGACCGTCAAAACCGTTAATGCATCTGTGCGAACTGCTGATGGAGCTGCGCAGAAAATTGTAGGCAAGATCTCCACTCCCGTGCTGTTTCGAAATGAAACTAAACCCATAACATTGTATTTAGTACCATCACTCGCTCAAGAATTATACCTTGGCATGTGTTTTGGGCTGCATTTAAATTGTTACCTCCAGGTATAGTAACCCAGAATGCCAAGCCCGAAGTTGCTGCCTTAGCCAAGGATGACCATATGCATATAAGCCTAACGGATTCGCAACAGGCCATGTTGTCAGAGGCTATCCAAAAGTTCCCCTCATTTGCCAAAGAAGGTCTAGGTCGAACCAGCTGGATAAGTCACGATATCGATATAGGGGATGCAAAGCCAATTAAACAGCGGCACTATTCGGTATCTCCTGCCGTCGAAAAGGTCATGTTTGAGGAAGTAGATAGAATGATAGCGCTTGGCGTTATTGAGGAGTCCGATAGTCCATGGTCGTCACCAGTCGTTCTCGTTAGGAAACCTGGAAAGGTGAGAATATGTCTCGATAGCCGTAAGGTCAACGAAGTCACAGTAAAGAGCGCATATCCCATGCCTTTGATCGATGGAATATTAAGCCGACTACCAAAAGCTGAATATATTTCCAGCATCGACCTGAAGGATGCCTATTGGCAGATCCCATTGACTTCAGACGCTCGCGAAAAGACCGCGTTCACCGTCCCCGGGGAGACCCCTGTATCAATACACAGTGATGCCATTTGGACTAACCAACGCTCCACAAACCATGTGTAAATTAATGGATAAAGTTATACCCTCTCAGTTACGACATGAAGTGTTCGTCTATCTAGATGATTTGCTCGTTGTATCTTCTACTTTCGAAATCCATGTGCGTGTGTTATCCGAGTTAGCATCTCGGTTAAAATAAGCTGGGTTAACAATTAATGTCGAAAAAAGTAAATTTTGTTTGAAGGAAGTAAGATACCTTGGCCATTTCATTGGGGATGGAACTATTAAAACCGATCCAGAAAAAGTTTCAGCCATTCGGGAATTCCCAACACCTCGT
This sequence comes from Drosophila miranda, assembly GCF_003369915.1. Classification (NCBI taxonomy): domain Eukaryota; kingdom Metazoa; phylum Arthropoda; class Insecta; order Diptera; family Drosophilidae; genus Drosophila; species Drosophila miranda. The sequence continues at coordinate 33,906,439 of NW_022881603.1, forward strand.
TCAGTCAAACACGTACGAAGGTTTTTAGGAGTAACTGGCTGGTATCATAAATTCATTCGAAATTATGCCGGTCTGGCCGCTCCATTGTCGGACACGTTGAAACAGAAACGTAAGTTTGAATGGACGAATGAGGCCCAACTTGCATTTGAAGACCTGAAAAGTAAACTTTGCAGTGCTCCCGTTTTGCATAGTCCAAATTTTCGGATTCCATTCGCTATTCACTGCGATGCGAGTCATACTGACGTGGGCGGAGTACTTATGCAAAAAGATGTAGAAGGTAACGAGGTTCCGATCGCATATATGTCTAGAAAGCTAAATCAGTGCCATCGAAACTACTCGGTTACAGAAAAAGAGTGTTTAGCAGCTGTACTGTGTGTTAAAAAGTTTCGCACCTACATCGAAGGGCTTGAATTTGCCATTATTACCGATCATGCTTCGTTAAAATGGCTTATGAGTCAAGCGGATTTGAGCTCTAGACTCGCCAGATGGTCGTTAAAATTACAAGGTTTTGACTTCAAAATTCATCACCGAAAAGGAGTCAACAACAAAGTGCCAGACGCCCTGTCCCGAGCCTATACTGAAGACCTGTCCGAGCTCCAAATGGACAGTCTGCTAGATCTCAGTTCACCACAGTTTCACTCAGTTGAGTATGAGGATCTAAAAACCAAAATAACCGCCAACCAGACGAAAATGCCTGATGTCAAAGTAATTGATGGTTCATTTATCGCCGTGCTGAACATGCAGTAGGAGAAAAAGTATCCGATGACCTCTGCTGGAAGTTATGGGTACCATCCGCCCTAACGTCCGTTGTGCTGAGGCAAGCACACGAACATTCTCTCTCCTCACACGGTGGTATCCACAAAACGCTGGAGCGAATACGGCGATACTACTATTGTTCGAATTTGGTCACCGATGTGAAGGCATATGTTAATCAGTGCGAGGTATGCAAATGTTCAAAACACCCAAGTTATTGTTTACGACCTCCCATGGGAAAAACTCAGGGAAATAACAGATTCTTTCAGAAACTGTATGTAGTAGTATCCGCGTAGTAAGTCAGGGAACATAGGAATCTTTATAGTCCTGGATCATTTCGCCAAATTCCCATTTCTCAAACCCGTAAAGAAGTTTACAGCGGATTCGATCATCCGATTTATCGAGGAAGAGTTATTTCACTGCTTCGGCGTACCCGAGACGGTAGTATCGGATAATGGAGTCCAGTTTAAATCACAGGTATTCCAGAGCTTGCTGCAAAACTACGGTGTCAAACATATGTTTACAGCCGTGCATGCACCCCAAGCAAATGCGTCAGAACATGTGAATCGTTCGGTCATTGCCGCGATAAAGGCCTATATAAAACCAGACCAGTCCAATTGGGATGAAAAGTTGAGCCATATTGCCTGTGCACTACGTTCGAGCACACATACCGCCATTAATTCGACCCCATACAGAATAGCGTTTGGTCAACATATGGTTACCAATGGCTCTAGCTATCAGCTATTAAGACAGTTAGAAATGCTGGAGGATCGAACAGTACAGTTTTCGCGAGACGATTCGTTCAATATCATTCGGCAAAAAGCTATGCAGTCAGCTCAACAGCAGCATAGTCGCAACGAAAAAGTATATAATTTGCGTAGTCGAGACGTCTCGTTTGTCGTTGGTCAGGAAGTGTATAAAAGAAACTTCCAGCAAAGTAACTTTAGCAGAGGCTTTAATGCCAAGCTGGCACCTACTTTCGTGAAAGCCCGGGTGAGAAAAAGACTTGGTTATAGTTACTACGAACTCGAGGACCTACAAGGACGAATCCTAGGGAAATTCCATGCTAAAGATATAAAACAATGAGGTTACAGGCGTGGATCACTCTTTTCATTGTATCACTGCCAAGTGTGATCTTGGTAGGGGGTGTTGTAGTGGCGCCTGTCCAACCAAAAATATCGGATAACCGTCCCACGGTTTCCCCTTCCCTTAGACATGCACCTTGCACCTTTTGGGCAGTTACGCGCAAGAAAAAAATGACATAAGTTAACAGCGGCTACTGTCAAGGTGTGGTGAGAAAAGAGGAATGAGAGAACCAAGGGCTCAAGCGGAAGGAGAGTGGCTTGGGGATGTTCTTTCCAATTTTACTCGCGATCCCAGACGGACGTCGGAGGAAAATACTCAAGTAGTGCAGTGAAAAGAAAAATTCTAACCTCGACCGTAATTACCGCGTGTCCATCGTGGCTAAGATCTAGTCAAAAGATCAGCCGACCATTCCTACGTTTATTAAGCGAAGGCCGAACCCATCGGGTGAGTGAAAATTGTACCCCAACTGCCGGCCAACAGAAAATTAAAGTTCGTTTTTTTTCTTAAAAACCTAACCATAGGTTTGGCCGTACGTAATACCGTACGAAACGCCGGTCGTAGTGCCGTAAGCCATATCCACTACAGTCTCGTCACCTTACCCAGCGTCCCGATCGACTACAGTATGTGTTAGCCGTCTTCGCCCCCAAATCTTCTTTCGGCACACACATACAAGCCTTGCTCGGCCTACATCAGTGAAAAACGGTCGATTGGCTTTTATCTACGCGTGCAGTGACATACATATGTACATATGTGTGAAATTGACTATTCCCTCTTCAGTGACTTCCATCATTGCTACGTCGCTTACGCCGCCCGCAAACGAACAGTAACGCTAAAGGAGAAGACATTTACCGGTGCCGAAATACTGTTTGCGTTGCTGATGAAGTCATTCGGTGTCTCGATCATGATGGCTATGCCCATGCATTTCTTCATATTAGAATAATACTTTGGAACCCCACTATTGTACTGACCCTAGGATTAACATTAAAAGTTAAATTCGTGTGATTCGGTTTGTTTGGCTTATCATAAAGAAATTTGCAGCTAGAAGGAAAGGAACTAAAACTAATACACGCGCGTATCGCCTATCTACTCTGACACACTGATATTTACAAGTTTTCAGCCACCCTCATCGACCACATGGAAGCGCTTTCATCGTTGGATTTGATCGTAATGTGAGTGATAACCTGTGAACGTCTGCTATATGTGAATTCAAAATTTTACGCAAGTCGAAGCAACATTAAAGATTCCATGCCTCGACCGTAAACTTCCCAGCCGTACTGTAACGCTGACCAATCCAATTGTTCACGTCTTTGTTTTGTTCTGCTCTTTCGCAAGCAATGTAACTTTCTGCAATTCCGAATCTATCGACAACCGAACTTATGATTGGGATTACCCCACAAGCAATTGCTGTGCACTTTAAAGATGCACTTTAAAGATGCACCCATCCGTCCCTTGTTTTTGCATTTAAACTGAAAACCATTCGAATATATTTCTATTTGTGTAACGTAATTACCATTATTCCTGAATATACTCTTTATAATTAGTTGACTCTAGTCTAATAAGATCTTTCATCATGATATTTTTATATATATACATATAATTAATCTTAATTGCAGCTTCTTTGAACATATTATCCTTATTACTTTAGTAGCCTTTATACATATATATCTACCCTCTTAGCGGCCATGAGAGCTTGTAGGAAAGTTTAATGAATAAACTGTTTGTAATGAATTCCCGTTAATTGTTGCCGTTATTAAAGATCATGTGGCGCCGAGATGACGTAACCTAGCAGAAGTAGAGCGTTTATTTTAGGGATCGTTATTTGGACCGGTGCGATCAAGGAAGGGTGGGCATACCGAGTTGCAATGACACCGCAAGCAACTCCCGCTCGAATTAGTTCCGCTGACTCATCTCCCTACACTGTCATTTCTCTGAAAATTTCTTCCGTCTGAACCTTGAACCGCACGCGAAACTTATTTTTATTGTCTTTGCTCCTAATGCTCGAGCTCGTGACGCGATCTCTCCCTACCCCACCCCCACTCTACCCGACTTACCATGAGACCGGCAGCAACGCGTGCATGGATCGCAATCATACCCTCCATCTGCTCGTCTACCGTTTCAGATCCTAGCCTCCTGCTTCATTATCTGTTACAGTATTAGCAATATATATTTATATATATAATAAATTTAAAAGAAAAATAATAATAATTGGCGTGGGGCCCGAGCTGTCACAGCCCCAGTAAATGTCCGAAAGACAGTCAACTACACCCGACTGGAAATTCCTTATCCTTCTTGGTTCAGACAACCTTGCTAACTTCCTCAATATCGGTTGTAAAGGTATAGTGTAGCGAGAGACTGTTGAAATCCTGATGTTTTCCATTAAGCTCTTGGTCCAGTCCACTTAAGCTGCATCTGACTTAACCACTGCCGGTATATCGATCGAGTGCAAGTAGATATTCCCTCCGTCGATCGAAATTGGTTTAATTTATGGCGACAAGCTATAACCTATCTCGCGGAGTTGAGAGTATAAGCAAGGAAGTTTATTTGCAGCTTTTTCTATTTTCTATCATCCTCCCAACTATAAAGAGCGTCGTCGACTGTCGACATCCTGAAGCTTTTAGAATAAGCTCTTGGTCCAATTGATGCAAAGTAAGACCTACTTGGTCCAGTTTTTGTGATAGGATTCAGCCGTTGATAGAAATCAGGTGTATGTATGGCAAAAAGCTATCGCCTGTCTCGCGGTAGAAAGAACCTGTCCGACTCAGTATCTTTGTTTTCTACACGAATTCGTCTCTTAGACAGTGAGATTAGATAGCGAACGAGATTCAGTGTATCTCTTATGTGCATCGAAGCAGAATCATGATCCTTTTATTTAAAAACATTTTGTCATTTCTATTCCTTTGCCTTTATATATAAATTAGTCCGTATTTAGTGTCGTTATTATCTATAAAAGATCGTTGGGTAACAGATTTTTTACTATAATCATGCCCCAAAGTCGTAGTCCCGAGAATTTCGCTCAAATAGAGAATCAGGGAATAATTTGTAGCACGTGCGCCAAGGAAGTTGACTACCTAGCTCAGTTAGTTACCACCAGCTGTGGACACCAATTCCACCGAGTCTGTTTTAACCGTAAAGCTGGAGCCAAAAAGATTTGTCCTGTCTGCTACGTTAGCTTGCATGCATCGGCTTTGAATTTAGCTGAGGAGATTGCCGCAGTCCAGACTGCAAGCCAAGACCCCAGCACAACCATGCACCAGACTAGGTCTAAGGGTAGGGCAACCGATCCCAACGCCGACGCCCCAAGCGGGTCAACTGTTAGTGAGACTAACTCGGAAGTACAAATGGAAGCAAATGCCGCTTCGACCAATGCAGGTCTACACCAGGTTATTGCCGATGCTTTGGCAGCTGCAATGCAGGCTCAAACCAACATATTAGCGCAGACCATAGAAACTGGCCTGCAGAAATTATCGATTCAGCAAACGGCGTCCCGTGAAAGTATTGAAAGTGTTCGTTCACAACCAATCAATACACAAACCATCGACGAGGTAGAACAACAAACGTTTCAGCAACTGTTCGGGGGTAGTTCGGAAAGACAGACGGCCAGAGAGCCACCAACTAGATATAGTCTAGGAGGGACCCCGCCAGTCTCAGAGCTACGCGCTGATAGAATAAGCCAAATCATTTCAAATTGGAAAATACGGGTTTTCAGGTCATTCCTCCATTGGCGTGGACGACTTTATTTATAGGGTAAATGCCATAACCAACCAATCCTTAAATGGAAATTTTGAACTGTTAGCCAGATATGCGAGCAACCTGTTTGAGGGCAGTGCCAGTGAATGGTTCTGACGATACCACAAGAGTGTCCCCCTCATCCGATGGTCCGACCTGTGCGTAGCACTCAAGACTCAATTCAAAGACGGACGTACCGACTTGGATATCCGCTCAGCGATCACGCAGCGGAAACAGAAGCCAAATGAACCGTTTGATTTATTTTATGAAGCAATAGTCGCATTGGCAGACAAACTAGTACAGCCAATGACAGAGCCCTATCTGTTAGAAGCTCTTAAAGCCAATTTAGTTCCAGAAATTCAACACGAAATCTTGTATGTACCCATCAAGAGTATCGCAGAGATACGTCATATAGTTCGTACTCGCGAGCGACTCTTGTAGAACTTGTCCAAATCTACGCCAAATCTACATCGTGCTGCGTCTAAACGACATATTAATGAGATGCATCAAACGTTCAGTGAGACGGATGACGATGCTGATGGTGTAGATGATGCAAGTATTGATGCCATGACCCTTAACTGTTGGAATTGTGGGAAGTTAGGTCACCGTTACCAAGAATGTACTGGAGAGCGGAGGGTTTTTTGTTATGGGTGTGGGAAAGCTGACACTTACAAGCCCTCTTGTAGGAAATGCAATCCAAAAAACTTGGCAGCTCGTGCACCGTTGATCAGTGCACGCAGACAGATGGTATCGAAAGCCACCAATACGTAGTAACGAGTTTAAAAACAAACTCGCTACCACTTCAACCGGCCATGTCACAAATACCAGACTTACCAACCAGGACAGAGATAGAGAATGGTAGCCAACGCTCCCTACGAATGAAGTTGCGTAGATGTGCGTATAATGTAGCACGAAAGCAAGAACGAAAAGTTTTGTTATCCGCCGTAGTTGGGAATGCGCAGGACATAAGACCGTATGCAAAGGTCCAACTATTGGGGAGAACAGTCACTGGTCTTTTGGATACAGGAGCAACAATCAGTTGTATAGGAGGGGAGTTAGCGTTGAAAGTTAGTCATGCGACCGTCAAAATCGCATCTGTGCGAACTGCTGATGGAGCTGCGCAGAAAATTGTAGGCAAGATCTCCACTCCCGTGCTGTTTCGAAATGAAACTAAACCCATAACATTGTATTTAGTACCATCGCTCGCTCAAGAATTATACCTTGGCATGAACTTTTGGGCTGCATTTAAATTGTTACCTCCAGGTATAGTAACCCAGAATGCCAAGCCCGAAGTTGCTGCCTTAGCCAAGGATGACCATATGCATATAAGCCTAACGGATTCGCAACAGGCCATGTTGTCAGAGGCTATCCAAAAGTTCCCCTCATTTGCCAAAGAAGGTCTAGGTCGAACCAGCTGGATAAGTCACGATATCGATATAGGGGATGCAAAGCCAATTAAACAGCGGCACTATTCGGTATCTCCTGCCGTCGAAAAGGTCATGTTTGAGGAAGTAGATAGAATGATAGCGCTTGGCGTTATTGAGGAGTCCGATAGTCCATGGTCGTCACCAGTCGTTCTCGTTAGGAAACCTGGAAAGGTGAGAATATGTCTCGATAGCCGTAAGGTCAACGAAGTCACAGTAAAGAGCGCATATCCCATGCCTTTGATCGATGGAATATTAAGCCGACTACCAAAAGCTGAATATATTTCCAGCATCGACCTGAAGGATGCCTATTGGCAGATCCCATTGACTTCAGACGCTCGCGAAAAGACCGCGTTCACCGTCCCGGGGAGACCCCTGTATCAATACACAGTGATGCCATTTGGACTAACCAACGCTCCACAAACCATGTGTAAATTAATGGATAAAGTTATACCCTCTCAGTTACGACATGAAGTGTTCGTCTATCTAGATGATTTGCTCGTTTTATCTTCTACTTTCGAAATCCATGTGCGTGTGTTTTTCAAGTTAGCATCTCGGTTAAAACAAGCTGGGTTAACAATTAATGTCGAAAAAAGTAAATTTTGTTTGAAGGAAGTAAGATACCTTGGCCATGTCATTGGGGATGAGTAGTTATTATATAGGCACTTTGCTATGGGACAGTGTTAGGTACACAAAGGAGGAATATAAATTATAGAGAAAGTAGAAAGGTTCAAGGGCATCGAAACCGCTTTTCAGGAAACACTTAAAAAATACCTCTAAACTATCACATTAGTAGGGATGACCTACCTGTTTGAGGGTTGTTTGAATCGCAACACGGGACCAATCGTAAAAACAGGTTCATTGACAGTAAGAGGGAGGAGAGAGAATATAAATGAGTGAAGGATCGATTTGAGAGGATTTTACATGGTTGAGAAGGAGGATTGAGATCGAAGTTAGTTCACATTATCACCGATAGGTGGCGCCACCAAGTAGTAAGGATAAGGGACGCTCGCATTTTATACTGAATTACCAAATTCGCAGCATGCTGCAGCAGCATGTGCTTAAGCATGAGCAGCTTGGCAGCATGTTGAATGTAAGTGTGCATCATATTGCTATGTTATTACGTGATCATGCTAAATAAATACTTATAAGATATTTTATTAACATTGAATTGGGAAACAATTTCTGCTATGTTATTAACTGGTCAAGTTAAATAAATACTTATAGGATATTTTATAAACATTGAATTGGGAAAACAAATGTGTGAAGTTTCTGAAATTTACATCCTATAGAAAAACATAGATTTGTAAAATGGGTTTCTAGATGTCCGTATAGAGGGTTGAATGGTAAGAGAACACAAATTAATGGAGAACAAATTAATATATACAGGAGCACACAAAGAATAAAATTATAATAGGAAGACATAAAAATTAATTAAAGCTACTTATAGTAAATATACGGCCGTCCCTTATCCTTACTACTTGGTGGCGCCACCTATCGGTAATAATGTGAACTAACTTCGATCTCAATCCTCCTTCTCAACCATGTAAAATCCTCTCAAATCGATCCTTCACTCATTTATATTCTCTCTCCTCCCTCTTACTGTCAATGAACCTGTTTTTACGATTGGTCCCGTGTTGCGATTCAAACAACCCTCAAACAGGTAGGTCATCCCTTTGCAATGAATCTAATGTGATAGTTTAGAGGTATTTTTTAAGTGTTTCCTGAAAAACGGTTTCGATGCCCTTGAACCTTTCTACTTTCTCTATAATTTATATTCCTCCTTTGTGTACCTAACACTGTCCCATAGCAAAGTGCCTATATAATAACTACTCACAGCTAGGTTAGGTTAGGTTAAGGCGGTAGCCGGGAGGGGGGGGGATAAGAGCCTCCCGCCCCCAAGCTCACTTGGACCTATAAAAGGTCCGTTGTGTTGCCGCATGGGCATGTGCCCCTTCGCGTTGCCCGAAACGTGAGAGCATACTACTGCAGGTTAAGGGCAGTCCCATCCGGTGGCTTGGATGTATTTGGACAAGGTCCCTGGTTTGATTACGGACAGGTCCGAAATGTCCGTGAGGAAAGCGGCCCCGAGAATTCGAAGACGACGATTTCCAAGGGCTGGGCAGTGGCAGAAGAAGTGGGGGACCGATTCCTCCTCCTCCTCGTCGCGACAACTCCTGAAGAAGTCGTTATGAGGGATTGACAGTCTAGAGGCGTGAGTGCCGATCTGCCAGTGTCCCGTAATGGCTCTAGTAACTGCAGAGCACTGTGCTCTGCTGAGTTTATACAGCTCTGCTGAGCGCTTCTTCGATCGATATGGCCATATCAATCTTGAGACTTTACAGGAAACGGTTTGCTGCCATCTCCTATTGGCATTTTGCTCGAACAATTCGTGCGTTAGGAGCCTGCACGTAGCCAAGGGCATCGCTACTTGCTCCCTCTCCGGTAGGAGAGGAATCGTAGTACCCTGCCTGGCTAGCTCGTCGGCGGCGTCATTCCCCTCGATGTCCCTGTGGCCGGGGACCCATATAAGGAAGAGATCTAACTGCTCTGCGATCTCGTGCAGAGACCTGCGGCAGTCATTTACAGTCGCTGAGTTCGACGATATTGAGCCTAGAGCTTTGATAGCTGCTTGGCTGTCCGAGAAGACGCACACTAAGTGCGTATCTAGAAGTAATTTGGAGACGATCGAAATGGCCTCCTTGATGGCTTCAACCTCCGCTTGGAACACACTACAGTGATCCGGGAGCCTGAAGCAATGACTGATGTTCAGCTCGCTGCAGTAGACTCCGCCTCCCACGCGGCCGTCTAGCTTTGAGCCATCAGTGTAGAAGTGGACCGCATTTGCAGGTCCTGGTTCGCCCATCGCCCAGTCCTCCCTAGATGGGATTGATACCTGGAAGGGCGTCGAGAGGTGATCACTGGGGATACAGTAATCTGTCCTCTCTGGTAATTGCGGGAGTCTCATCAGGATTCCCGAGTGCCCAACCGCGGATGCTTTCCACAGTCTGGCTTCTCTCATTCTGAGGGCGGAAAGTGTTGCCACCTTCTTTCCCATGAGATCCACAGGGAGGAGGTCCAGCACAGTATCCAGGGCTTCCCCTGGAGTAGTGCGTAGCCCGCCAGTTATGCATAGCTCTGCCATGCGTTGAACTCTGCTGAGTTTATTGAGGCATGTCCTTCTGTCCAAGGCTGGCCACCATACCACCACTCCATAGAGCATGATTGGTCGTATGATGGCGGTGTAGAGCCACCGAACTATATAGGGGGTCATTCCCCATTTTAGTCCGATGGCTTTCCTGCAAGTATAGAGGGCCACTGTGGCCTTCTTTACTCTATCCTCTATGCTCAATTTCCAATCGAGCTTTCTATCGAGGATTAGGCCAAGATACTTGGCGTTGTTGCTGAAGACTAGCGTTTCCCCACATAGTCTTGGGGGAATCAGTACCGGAACTTTGTACTTCCTAGTGAAAAGCACCAGTTCCGTTTTAGACGGGTTGACGCCTAACCCGCATTTGTCTGCCCATTTCGACATTTTCGTGAGAGTACTTGTCATGCACTCACACAATGTCTGCGGAAATTTTCCGGAGAATGCTATGGCAACATCGTCCGCGTACGCCACCACACGGCAGCCACCCCCCTCTATCTCCCGCAGCAGTGTGTTCACTGCCACGTTCCATAGGAGGGGCGAGAGGACTCCGCCCTGCGGTGTGCCTCTGCTGACAAATCTGGTACACGTTGACGTCCCCAGTGATGCCTCAACCGTCCTGCATTGTAGCATCTGATCGATCAGGCTCACCGTCCTGGAGCCAACGCCCAGATCCGTCAGTGCGCCCGTGATGGCGGTCGGAAGGATGTTGTTAAAGGCGCCTTCTATGTCGAGGAAGGCTACTAGGGTGTACTCCTTAAAATTAAGGGATGCTTCGATGATCGATGTGATCGAGTGTAGGGCCGTTTCGGTGGATCTTCCCTTCCGATAGGCATGCTGGGAGTCTGAGATCAGACTGGACGGAATGCACGCCGTTAGATGCAGCCCCAGGAGCCGCTCCATCGCCTTTAGAAGAAAAGACGATAGACTTATGGGTCTGAAATCTTTTGGGGCAGTGTGCGAGGGCTTGCCTGCCTTGGGTATGAATACGACTTTGGTCTGAAGCCAGGTGTCAGGAATGCACCCGTGGGAGAAGATTCCCTCGTAAATTATTTTGAGCCAGTTAATGGCTTTATGTCCCGCGTGAATCAGTTGGGCAGGGAAAATGCCGTCTGGCCCCGCGGACTTGTAGGGTTTAAAGCTTCTGATCGCCCAGGAAATGTTCTCCTGGCTTAGCAGTCCCAAGATGGCATTTGAGGCGACAGAAGGAGGCGCGAGGTAGTTGGGTCTGTTTTCATCGCAGCCAGGGAAGTGGGTATTTAGGAGAAGATTTAGCGACTCCTCGCTGGACGTAGTCCACGACTGGTCGGTGGTCTTCAAGTAGCCCAGGGTGGGTGTTGTCTTCGAGAGAACTCTGCGCAAGCGTGAGGCTTCTGAGTTACTCTCGATTTCGCTGAAGAACTTACGCCAGGAGGCGCGTTTGGCTTTTCTAAGTTCTTTGTTGTAGGTTGACAGACTGGCCTTGTATTCGGCCCAGTTTTGCTCAACGTTTTCAGCCTTAGCTTTATTGAAGAGTCTCCGGGAGGCTTTCCGGAGTTCACCCAGTTTCGGATTCCACCATTCAGGTTTCTTCCGGCCTCTGTTCTTGCCAGAGGGGCATGCTTTGTCGAGCGCCTTATTGCAGACGTCGGTAAAGATCTTAAGAAGACGAGTCGTGGCCTCCGTGGAGAACTCCTCCTCAGATGGGGGCTCAGGGAGAACACGACAGAGGTAATCAGAGTACCGAGTCCAGTTTGTCCGCCTGATGTTTCGGAATCGGACTGGCTTCGGTACTGAGAAGGAGAAGACAGTTTCCACGTACCTGTGGTCCGAGAAGGAGTGCTCTTCCAGGACCCTCCAGGATACAATGTTACGCTGTATCTCATGAGAGGCAAGCGTGAGGTCCAGGACCTCCTTGCGGTTTTTAATGATAAAGGTGGGATCACTACCCCGGTTTAGTAAGACCATCTGAGTGGTCAGTAAGTAACTGAAAAGGTACTCACCCCTTTCGTTTGTGTCAGTGCTTCCCCACTGACAGTGATGTGCATTGGCATCGCACCCCACAATTAGGCCGATGTCCTTGGCCGAGCAGTCTGCGATTAGAGCCCGGAGAGGCGCGTGTGGAGGGGGTCTGGTTGTTCATGCCCCATGTATGCGGAGCAGATCCTCAGTGAGCGCTCCTGGCCTTCGAGGCTCCCTGCGGTGTGGTCTTCATTGCTGAAATTTGGGAGCAAAAATAGGTGCAACTCTCTTTTTGCAAGAATGCAGGTACGAATTTTACCTGCGGTTTCAGCTACATATAGCTTGTAGTCAGAAGTCCTCAGACCGGAGACCCTGTTTCCGAGGATCCAGGGCTCCTGAATGAGGACTATGTCGGCTCCACCCTTGGCCAGGTGGAGCAGTAGAGCAGCGCATGCTGCCTTACAATGGTGGAGGTTTATCTGCAGGAGCGTCAACGACATTCCTGAGGCTCGCCTCCACCATTGTTACTTCTAGATCGCTGTCAGGGGACTCCGGCTCCTCCCCGACAACGATGTGGCTGAGACCTCTGGCTAGGTCGCTCTCGTCGAACGCGTAGTCGTCCAAGATATCGTCCGACATCATGGACGCCGCATCCGACGCCGGGTTGTCTTCCTCGCACGAGGCCCCTCTTTTGGGATCTCCGGCAGCTCCGGGTCTGGCTCGACCTCCGCTTGCCTGCCCTTGCGATCGGACTTGTAAGTGGATATGGTGACCTTCTTGTAGCCATAATCCACTACACCGTCCGACTTTGCGAGGAGATCAATGGATTCCTCATTTAGACTACTTGGTGGCGCCACCTATCGGTAATAATGTGAACTAACTTCGATCTCAATCCTCCTTCTCAACCATGTAAAATCCTCTCAAATCGATCCTTCACTCATTTATATTCTCTCTCCTCCCTCTTACTGTCAATGAACCTGTTTTTACGATTGGTCCCGTGTTGCGATTCAAACAACCCTCAAACAGGTAGGTCATCCCTTTGCAATGAATCTAATGTGATAGTTTAGAGGTATTTTTTAAGTGTTTCCTGAAAAACGGTTTCGATGCCCTTGAACCTTTCTACTTTCTCTATAATTTATATTCCTCCTTTGTGTACCTAACACTGTCCCATAGCAAAGTGCCTATATAATAACTACTCACAGCTAGGTTAGGTTAGGTTAAGGCGGTAGCCGGGAGGGGGGGGGATAAGAGCCTCCCGCCCCCAAGCTCACTTGGACCTATAAAAGGTCCGTTGTGTTGCCGCATGGGCATGTGCCCCTTCGCGTTGCCCGAACCGTGAGAGCATACTACTGCAGGTTAAGGGCAGTCCCATCCGGTGGCTTGGATGTATTTGGACAAGGTCCCTGGTTTGATTACGGACAGGTCCGAAATGTCCGTGATGAAAGCGGCCCCGAGAATTCAAAGACGACGATTTCCAAGGGCTGGGCAGTGGCAGAAGAAGTGGGGGACCGATTCCTCCTCCTCCTCGTCGCGACAACTCCTGAAGAAGTCGTTATGAGGGATTGACAGTCTAGAGGCGTGAGTGCCGATCTGCCAGTGTCCCGTAATGGCTCTAGTAACTGCAGAGCACTGTGCTCTGCTGAGTTTATACAGCTCTGCTGAGCGCTTCTTCGATCGATATGGCCATATCAATCTTGAGACTTTACAGGAAACGGTTTGATGCCATCTCCTATTGGCATTTTGCTCGAACAATTCGTGCGTTAGGAGCCTGCACGTAGCCAAGGGCATCGCTACTTGCTCCCTCTCCGGTAGGAGAGGAATCGTAGTACCCTGCCTGGCTAGCTCGTCGGCGGCGTCATTCCCCTCGATGTCCCTGTGGCCGGGGACCCATATAAGGAAGAGATCTAACTGCTCTGCGATCTCGTGCAGAGACCTGCGGCAGTCATTTACAGTCGCTGAGTTCGACGATATTGAGCCTAGAGCTTTGATAGCTGCTTGGCTGTCCGAGAAGACGCACACTAAGTGCGTATCTAGAAGTAATTTGGAGACGATCGAAATGGCCTCCTTGATGGCTTCAACCTCCGCTTGGAACACACTACAGTGATCCGGGAGCCTGAAGCAATGACTGATGTTCAGCTCGCTGCAGTAGACTCCGCCTCCCACGCGGCCGTCTAGCTTTGAGCCATCAGTGTAGAAGTGGACCGCATTTGCAGGTCCTGGTTCGCCCATCTCCCAGTCCTCCCTAGATGGGATTGATACCTGGAAGGGCGTCGAGAGGTGATCACTGGGGATACAGTAATCTGTCCTCTCTGGTAATTGCGGGAGTCTCATCAGGATTCCCGAGTGCCCAACCGCGGATGCTTTCCACAGTCTGGCTTCTCTCATTCTGAGGGCGGAAAGTGTTGCCACCTTCTTTCCCATGAGATCCACAGGGAGGAGGTCCAGCACAGTATCCAGGGCTTCCCCTGGAGTAGTGCGTAGCCCGCCAGTTATGCATAGCTCTGCCATGCGTTGAACTCTGCTGAGTTTATTGAGGCATGTCCTTCTGTCCAAGGCTGGCCACCATACCACCACTCCATAGAGCATGATTGGTCGTATGATGGCGGTGTAGAGCCACCGAACTATATAGGGGGTCATTCCCCATTTTAGTCCGATGGCTTTCCTGCAAGTATAGAGGGCCACTGTGGCCTTCTTTACTCTATCCTCTATGCTCAATTTCCAATCGAGCTTTCTATCGAGGATTAGGCCAAGATACTTGGCGTTGTTGCTGAAGACTAGCGTTTCCCCACATAGTCTTGGGGGAATCAGTACCGGAACTTTGTACTTCCTAGTGAAAAGCACCAGTTCCGTTTTAGACGGGTTGACGCCTAACCCGCATTTGTCTGCCCATTTCGACATTTTCGTGAGAGTAATTGTCATGCACTCACACAATGTCTGCGGAAATTTTCCGGAGAATGCTATGGCAACATCGTCCGCGTACGCCACCACACGGCAGCCACCCCCCTCTATCTCCCGCAGCAGTGTGTTCACTGCCACGTTCCATAGGAGGGGCGAGAGGACTCCGCCCTGCGGTGTGCCTCTGCTGACAAATCTGGTACACGTTGACGTCCCCAGTGATGCCTCAACCGTCCTGCATTGTAGCATCTGATCGATCAGGCTCACCGTCCTGGAGTCAACGCCCAGATCCGTCAGTGCGCCCGTGATGGCGGTCGGAAGGATGTTGTTAAAGGCGCCTTCTATGTCGAGGAAGGCTACTAGGGTGTACTCCTTAAAATTAAGGGATGCTTCGATGATCGATGTGATCGAGTGTAGGGCCGTTTCGGTGGATCTTCCCTTCCGATAGGCATGCTGGGAGTCTGAGATCAGACTGGACGGAATGCACGCCGTTAGATGCAGCCCCAGGAGCCGCTCCATCGCCTTTAGAAGAAAAGACGATAGACTTATGGGTCTGAAATCTTTTGGGGCAGTGTGCGAGGGCTTGCCTGCCTTGGGTATGAATACGACTTTGGTCTGAAGCCAGGTGTCAGGAATGCACCCGTGGGAGAAGATTCCCTCGTAAATTATTTTGAGCCAGTTAATGGCTTTATGTCCCGCGTGAATCAGTTGGGCAGGGAAAATGCCGTCTGGCCCCGCGGACTTGTAGGGTTTAAAGCTTCTGATCGCCCAGGAAATGTTCTCCTGGCTTAGCAGTCCCAAGATGGCATTTGGGGCGACAGAAGGAGGCGCGAGGTAGTTGGGTCTGTTTTCATCGCAGCCAGGGAAGTGGGTATTTAGGAGAAGATTTAGCGACTCCTCGCTGGACGTAGTCCACGACTGGTCGGTGTTCTTCAAGTAGCCCAGGGTGGGTGTTGTCTTCGAGAGAACTCTGCGCAAGCGTGAGGCTTCTGAGTTACTCTCGATTTCGCTGCAGAACTTACGCCAGGAGGCGCGTTTGGCTTTTCTAAGTTCTTTGTTGTAGGTTGACAGACTGGCCTTGTATTCGGCCCAGTTTTGCTCAACGTTTTCAGCCTTAGCTTATTGAAGAGTCTCCGGGAGGCTTTCCGGAGTTCACCCAGTTTCGGATTCCACCATTCAGGTTTCTTCCGGCCTCTGTTCTTGCCAGAGGGGCATGCTTTGTCGAGCGCCTTATTGCAGACGTCGGTAAAGATCTTAAGAAGACGAGTCGTGGCCTCCGTGGAGAACTCCTCCTCAGATGGGGGCTCAGGGAGAACACGACAGAGGTAATCAGAGTACCGAGTCCAGTTTGTCCGCCTGATGTTTCGGAATCGGACTGGCTTTGGTACTGAGAAGGAGAAGACAGTTTCCACGTACCTGTGGTCCGAGAAGGAGTGCTCTTCCAGGACCCTCCAGGATACAATGTTACGCTGTATCTCATGAGAGGCAAGCGTGAGGTCCAGGACCTCCTTGCGGTTTTTAATGATAAAGGTGGGATCACTACCCCGGTTTAGTAAGACCATCTGAGTGGTCAGTAAGTAACTGAAAAGGTACTCACCCCTTTCGTTTGTGTCAGTGCTTCCCCACTGACAGTGATGTGCATTGGCATCGCACCCCACAATTAGGCCGATGTCCTTGGCCGAGCAGTCTGCGATTAGAGCCCGGAGAGGCGCGTGTGGAGGGGGGTCTGGTTGTTCATGCCCCATGTATGCGGAGCAGATCCTCAGTGAGCGCTCCTGGCCTTCGAGGCTCACTGCGGTGTGGTCTTCATTGCTGAAATTTGGGAGCAAAAATAGGTGCAACTCTCTTTTTGCAAGAATGCAGGTACGAATTTTACCTGCGGTTTCAGCTACATATAGCTTGTAGTCAGAAGTCCTCAGACCGGAGACCCTGTTTCCGAGGATCCAGGGCTCCTGAATGAGGACTATGTCGGCTCCACCCTTGGCCAGGTGGAGCAGTAGAGCAGCGCATGCTGCCTTACAATGGTGGAGGTTTATCTGCAGGAGCGTCAACGACATTCCTGAGGCTCGCCTCCACCATTGTTACTTCTAGATCGCTGTCAGGGGACTCCGGCTCCTCCCCGACAACGATGTGGCTGAGACCTCTGGCTAGGTCGCTCTCGTCGAACGCGTAGTCGTCCAAGATATCGTCCTCGCACGAGGCTCCCTCTTTTGGGATCTCCGGCAGCTCCGGGTCTGGCTCGACCTCCGCTTGCCTGCCCTTGCGATCGGACTTGTAAGTGGATATGGTGACCTTCTTGTAGCCATAATCCACTACACCGTCCGACTTTGCGAGGAGATCAATGGATTCCTCATTTAGGACGAGGATAATCTGGCGCCTCTGCCCTTGGATATCCTCCACCTTTGCCACCTTCCAATCGGCTGTAGGAAGGTGGGGGTTGCAGACCTGCAGTAACCTGAGGATCTTCTCAGGCTCTGCAGGCTTAGCCGAGACCCACGCTCTGGCTCTCGGGCGACTAGGGACATCTTCCCACTTCACGGCCTCCAGTTTCGCCCCTGGATAGACCTCTTTTAGGGCCGCCACCGCCTTCATGTAGAGAGCCGCAGAGCGAGCGTCTTGGCAGGCGATGGCTTTCACCTTGCCTTGATGCCACCCTGCGTCCTCACACTTTGGCGGTGGTCCGCCGTTCTCCTCCAGTTCCAGTAGGAACCGGTCCTGGAGCTCGTTCTCCACCAGGTGCCACTTATCGCGAGGGACATGGCCGTCCTCGGCGCCCCTGTCCAGGACACCGATCAGTTTCCTTCCCCTCGCCACCTCAGCGAACGACCGGTTCGTGAGGTGGGTCTTCACCCGCTTGGCTTGCTGGGCTTGGCCTGGCTGATTTGCGGGGTCCTCCGCTGAGCGTTGCCGCTTGTTGGCGGCCTTGGCTGCGCCCTTTCCGGCTTTGGCTGGCTGGAACAGTGGAAGGATTGAGCAGGCCCACAGCCTCTGCTCCTTTCCTTCGGCTGACGCCTTGAAGTTCGGGTCTTCGTTGGACAGGATGAAAGCCGCTCGTCTCCTGTCCTGGTACGACGGCTTTCCACCCCGTGGTGCAGAGACGCTGCCCGCCGGGGCTCCCATGGGTTCTTCGGTCCCGGTGCGCTTACCAGCCGCGATTACGCTCTGCTTGGCAGCCACCCCGGTATCCGCTTCGCCCTTGGAGCCACCCGACTTGGAAGGACCCGATTGGCTTTTCGGGCCCCCCCTCGCTGCGGCTGCTGCCTGAAGACGGTGGACCGACTCAGTCTCCTTCCCCGTCTTCTTTGGACCCGGTTTCCCAGGCGCTGGTGCAGAGGGATTGGCTTGTCCCTCCGGTACTTTAAGAGGAGTACCGAGCTCCTTTGCGGTGTTTTTATTTGGTATTTTTGATATGTTTGGCATTTTTGTTCCCACGAGTAGGCGGGAAGGGGTTGGTCACCCGAGGCATAGCCCGCTTGCCCCGGGAAGCCTGATTTAAACTGGAGGTCGGCAGGTATCCAGAGTCCGCATATTAGCGACCGGGCACCCCCCCGGCCATGCATCCCTCGGCATATAACAGTGTCACCTTGGATTGGGGTAATTTCACTGAGAGTTTTCTTCTCTCCGCCCGACTACCATTCGCCAGCATCCTAGCAGAGACATGACCGTGCTAGGACCTGTTTCCAGCCGCCCTCACGGGGAGAGTATAGTCGCACTTCCACCGGTGTGCACAGTTACGGCGGGTGACGGTTCGCTCGCAACCCTCTGTGTCCTAGGGGGGGGTGTGAGACGCAGACCGCACCGGGTATTACTAACCGGAGTGGCTGCGCCTGCGCCGAGTTCACAGTTGTGCGAGCCGACCCGTCATCCGTTTGTCCCCCTGTAGCACCCAATGGCTGACGGCTTACTCACAGCTAACAGCTAGTACATAAACTAGTAATCTTTCAACAACGATGGATGACCTCGAAATCATTTTTATCGATTCCCAACCGGAATCAACCATAAATCTGGCCTCCCAGCCGGGCTCCGTAGCCCTGTCCTTGATTTTTGGGATTAAGACCCAAACCTATCTCGAGAGCAACTTGACCGGGTTAAGTGACATTAAATGGGATGATGACGACGATGACCCAAGGAATGCAACGCCTAATAATGATAATCCATCATACATTTTCCCGGATGATGACAACATTTTCGATTTAGTAGATAATCAGGATGATGATAAAAGATCTCAACTCCAGGAACTACTTCGGGATGAAGATGATGATGACTTAATTGCTGCGGTAAAATTAGCTGAGGCGAAATTTTAATAATACGAATACATATTTATATAATAAGAATATTTTATGTATTTTTCTAAAAATAATATATACATACATATGTATATAATAAATATAACACATTTAACCACTATTTATTTTAAATGTTTGCTGTTTTACTTTTGATTGGTTGAATTTCACTTCCTCTTATTACAAGAGAATCATAGGATTCGTTTGAAACAGGTTTCTTCCAAGTGAGGATTACACAAAAAGAATAAGTGGATTTCAGGTAGAATACTGATGCTTTTGAATGAATTTATTGAGTCATTTTTACATCATATTATACTTAGTTGGTAAATTTATGTAAAGGTATTTATATTTAAAAACGCACAGATTATTTCATTTTTGAATATTTATTTTATATTTTTCGCTTTAATTCCATGTTATGCTTAAATAAAATATGCATATTGAAGTCAATTCTCAACCAAAACAGTTCAGTTCCTGGACATAAGTAACATCGATAAAATGATGATTTTGATTTTGAATAACTAAAGTAGTGGATTTTTAAGGTGTGTTTTTTCAGTTCATTGCGGGAACTAAAAGATGTTTTTAAATAGCACAACTCGCAATGAAATGTCCTCATTTCGAAGTAAAAGTGAACTAACCTATCTCAGTAACTTACAGTTCTTATATAGGAAGTGATCAGCATATAAACAAAAATTCTATGCATTTTGTTCTGTTTTATAATTTTTTCATGTTGACTGTTATATAAGACCAAAAATGTAAATATAATATTTGAACCAATATACAGCAGTGTATCCATAGTTCATCCCTTATTACTCAACCACCAATCAGACTTAAGACATCTGGCCATTACAGCTTTAAAACCATTTACTTATTATCACTCAACTACCAATCTGCTCAGATCACATTTGTATAAAATTGAATTAATGAGAGTATAAAAGATCATGCAATCTTTTAAATAATTTAGTTTAAAATCGTTAGTAGGTTGAATAGTTTCTATTACTATAATGGTATGTAAAAATATTTAAATCTCTATATAGAAAATGATAAGCACTTAATCAAATATATACCTAGGCTTTCCTAGAATTACTTAACGAGACAAAGCCGGCGGTTGGATACACCAAGGTTGAGGACCTGTGCATAGGATTTGAGTACAAGATCAATGGATGTAAAATCAAAAAAACATCATTTGGAAATAAAGTAGTCCTTTATTTAACTGATAAGGACAGCGAACCGCTTTGGATATTTTTACCCAAAAGTTATGTGACCAAATTTTCCACAAAAACACCCTTGAAGATGTTGAAGGAGCATGGAATCTCACATCTTATATATAAAGGAAAAGAGATGAATAAATATAGCACTGCCCATTTCCAATTTATATGTAAAGAGTAAATAAAGAGTTCCCATTATATATATGTAAGAGAAGAAGAGACAACTATACATGTAAAGACAAAAATAAAGAAAAAGGTTAAGAATATACATATGTACATATGTAAAAAAGAGATGGCTAGATATAGTACTTATCATTTCCAATACATGGGTAAAGAAAAATATAAGGGAAACAGAGCAAAGACGTGGATATAAAGAGTCCTGCTCTTTGAAACATTATCAGTTATAAATTCAAGAAGTCAGCTGCAAGATGCATGCCAAACAAATAAAACTTTTTTTAATGCAATTCGAGGAGATGATCTTCGAGGAGCACGTACAAATTCTTTAAAATTTGATGAGCATTTTGGAAGATCTGGAGGAAAAGGAGCTTCAGTACTCCAAGTTTGGCTTTCATTATAAGCTATGCCCCTGGAGTGATGACGATGCAACGGACGGACCTGACACATGCCTGTGTCATACCCTACCAAATAAGAAAGCAGAAGCTATAGACCTAATGTTAAAGTACTATAACTTAAATAAAAGAATGTATCCCAGCTCAAAAATTCAATGAACATCTTAAATGTCTCTGAAATTATATTGTGTTTTATTTTAAACGAATTTTCTTAAACATTTGTATTATTAACTTATCATTATAGCTAAAATCATTTTTCTTAAATTGTTTTAAAAAACAATTTATTTTTTTTTGCTGCTTTTAAATATTCCATATAGGATACAGTAATGTCCGCATGTATTTGAAAAATAACCTTGCAGTGGTTGTTTATTAAATGTAAACTTTATGGAATTTTTCCTTAATATTTTTAAAAATTCTTTATTTTGAGGATATTGACCATATGAATCAAAAAATTCGGCTGAATATTTGTTTTCAAAGTAAAAAGCAACCCAATGAGTTCCTGAATGGCTTGAAGAATCTGTGTTTGCTATTATTAAAGCAGGATATTTCGAAATTACTTGAGGCAGCTGATCAGAGGGATAAACTCCTTTAAAAATTGTTTTTGTTTTTGAATGCTTGGAAAGCAACTTATCGATTTGCAATGTATTCATTTTTACAATAGAACACGAATATTTCTATGTTTATCAATATCAATCATTGAGTCATATTCACAGTATACCAGACAAGTAACTGCTTCTGTAAGAGGCTCCGAAAATCGTCCTTCAATTCGGATGGCTCCTTGTGATATTAAATTTGAGCATACAGTTGAATTGTGATGGTCTGCAGTTAGGTCAAATGCTAATATAAAACTATTTTTATCAAACATTTCCTTTGTAATTTGTAAGCCTCGATCATAATGTTTTATTCCACTTGATCTGAATAGCATATTATATCCTCTAGAGCTTTGAGCATTTTCAGAGTTTGAGAAATCAAACTCAAGTGCCTGCGATGGTACTTGTACTCCATTAACCAATAGATTAAAGCGTTGAATTTTAAAATGATCAAAATGGAAGGGGTTTAATGCCCGATTTCCAGAATATGATTTGTTTTTTACCATGCAAAAAGCCAAAAAATTGGGAAGCTGTCCAATAACTGCATTGTCAATTGATAATGTATTATTTCCTGGATATATTGTAAATGATTTTACTTGAACTTTGCTGTATGGATAAATGGCATTTTTAGTTTGTAAAACATGATGATGAGCCAATAAAATGCTCGGATTAATAGTTATGTGGTTAATGAATAGTTGGGCCTCAAATATTTTAAGATTTGATTCAGTTTCAGATTCCATTAAATAAAATGCTGTTTTTTCAATGTTAAAAGTAATCCTCAAATCTACATTATTTATAAGCAGTTTTGGTTGATTAAATATATCTCCATGAACTTTTCCGAATAGTTCAACCTTATTACTGTTTTGAAAAATATTTTTGAGCATAATGGATCCATCGGTGTTAACGTATCTACCAGATATTAATTTACCATAATTAGGATAATAACCTTGAGTGGCTAAGTGACTTTCACTGGCATCACTACCATAGTTTAAAATCGTTTGCAAATACGATCTATAATGATAGTTATTATCACTCTGAGAAACCAAAATATTATTTAAATATACGGACGAACTTCTAAACATTGAATGCAAAATATTATTCACTACTCCAACATCGTTTCCTTCAATGTTGGTATTATCACTTTTTCTTAGTTGCACAACAAGTCTTAAGTAAACACTTGACAGGTCTCGATATGTTTCCCCATTTCCTAAGCAAACGAATTCAATTGAAGAAGCACTGTCCAACGAAGCTATGGGGTTATATGAAACTTCTTCTGTTCTCAGAATAGAGCTTTGTGTAGGATGTGGCTCAAAGAGATCCAATTCGCTTTTCATACATTCAATATGGGTGGTCATTTTGATTTAGAAAAAATGTCTCTTATAGTTAATTTCTTTGTTGATTTTTTTTTTTTGGGTCTAGACTGCGTATGTTTGCTTCCTTCTTTAGATGATAAATAAGATAGTTTTTTCCTAGACCTTCTCTTTTTATTCTTTTTACCTGCCCAATTCTGGAATCGGGTTAACTTATTAATGGCTTTATTTGACAGGTTTTGCAAAGCAATTTTACTTTGTTCTTGGATAATAGTTCTTAAAGGTTTTCGACCAAACTCATTTATTACTGCCTTTCCAGTCTCAGAAGCTTGGTTTTTAATAGCGTTTATCCCCGAAAGGAATAGTGGTTTTATGTAATTAAAAAGACCACTAAAAAAATTCCCAATTCCTCTACCTTGTTGGATAACTCTGGGTGATACATAAAGACTTCCTATATGATTCAACCCTCCTCCACACTGATTTAAATAATATTGTTGATAAGATTTCGTCATGGTGGTTATTTCTACTCTGAATAAATTTCCATCTTTACAGTATTATTTATAGCATTTCTTTTCGTTTTTTAAAGTGAAGGGTAACAAAAATTGGAATTGCTGAAGATTCAAATGGTACTTTATACCCTTTGGAATCAGTAATTAAGATCGAAATTTCTTTTGGAGACCATATTTCAATGGGATAATATTCAATATTGTTGAATTGTATAAGTTGCTCTTTTCCATTATAATGTAATACTCGAAGACATCGAGGTCTTTTATTTCCAACACATCTTGGTTTGATAATGTCAGTGTAAACAAAAATCAACCCATTTTGAAACTGTTCAGACTCTATTGACTCATTTTCATATCGAAATGTTTCTCCATTTACTAAGCTAATAACGAATTCTGTTGTTTCTTCAGATACGATTGAGGTATTCTCAGGCCTGCTTTTTATACATTTATTTAGATATAAGTCTGTAATTCCTACTTCCCAGTCATCGTTCATGTTTTCAGGAATATTTACAATGTTTGTAAATGCACACTTAACGTTATCATGATATACATTTAACAAATCATTGCTAAGTAATGTCACGAAAAACTCTGTTACATTTACCATTTTTAGTTCTACGTTCTTTGCAGTTTATTAATTATAGGAAAACCAATTAATTTTGTTTTTTCCAATTTGCACGGCCTTACTGTTTCTAACAGCCCTCATCAACTTTTCTCGTCCACTTACGTATTTCAAGTCTTGAAATGGATTTGGTTCACTTTTATACCTCTTAAGTTTTACTCTTAGCTTTCGCTGTTTATCAGTAAGCTTCACTTTAGTCAATGCTGATTTTTTTGATGCTTGAGTGTCTAAAAATGAAGTATCCTCAACTTTACGCTTATTAGGTTTTGAGTTGAAAGATTTTTCGGTCAGAAAATCTTCATCCTCGATGTCGTTAGGTAAATCAGAGAACTCATTTGTGATAGAGAGTTCCTTTTTTGAGGACCCATTATTTGTATTGTTAAGCATAGAAGTGTTAGGTTTTCCATCTAACCAAACTGACTCGTCTTGTGTTTGTATACCAATGCTTTGAGGTGGTGAAAGTGGTTTGATCTGCGTAGTTCGTATATCCATTGTCTTATTTCTTTTTTTATTTTGATAGTAACACAATTCTTGACGTATTTTAATCCATTTATTAAAGTCACTAGTTTTTTTATCATTTAAAATAGGCAAAAACGTTATATTTATTAAATCGTTTTTCTGGGCATTATTTACCAATTTTTGATATGCATTCGGATGCATTAAAATAACTTTGGTTAATTGATGCTTATTTTTAAGCATTGTTCAATATTTTTCCAAAAATTCCCGAAAGCAATGAACTTATTAAAACAGGTAAAAATCCTCCTTTTTGGATGAGAACTTTTCTCTTAGAATTTATTGACCGTTTTGGACATGAAATAAGACGTAATGCATTTTTATACTTTTTTAGAGCATATAGTTGCTTTTTTGATATCTTATGATTTCCTCGTAGAGTATTCAACACTATCTCTACTAATGCTTTTACTAACTCAATGTCACAATTACTTATAATTGCATTTCGAAGTTTATTATTTGCCCTTTTGAGCACATACAATAAATGTTTGTTCGCTTTCAGTCGATTTAGATTCTTTTTGTAAACCATTTTCATCTGAAAAGCAAACTGTATACTCAGAATTAAAAATATGTGTACGAAATCTAAGGAGATCATTTATTCCCTGAGTAAGATCAATAAGTAAATAACCATGTGGTTCATCTGTCACCTCCTTATATATTCTGAAGAGCTCCTGAGAATTTTCAGGATAAATTTGTCTTGCTAAGCATTGAAATTGTAACTTATCTCTAGGATTTTTGAACGCAACGATGTATTTTGTGTTTAGTGAAATATCTCGAGTATGTGATGATTTATGAAATATATTTTGTGTGACCACTATTACGGATAAATTCCTGTGGTGTGATACTTTTGTAAATAGCTCACAGACATTTTTATTAAATGCACCCATCATTAAGTCATCTAGTATTAAAAGAATAGGCTCATGATTTTAATTTTCAATTGTTTCGGGAACTCCTTTATAGTATTCGATGGTATTAAAATTTGGCTTAGCATGCTCCTCTCCATAACACCAAATTATTCGATTAATTGAAATGCTCAGCAAATCATTCCTTTTGTTTATTAAGTTTTCTAAAAACGTTGTCTTACCAGATCCTGAAGGTCCGCAAATAAGCATTGTAAAAGGATATATAAATTGCTTAAACATTTTTGGGTTTTGTTTTATTTATTAATATTTTATAAATGTTTTCTAACATCTAAGATATTCTAATTACGCGTCTCCTGATCGCGCTTTTTGGGGCAGTTTTTTTCTAAGTGAGTATCAGATCCGCAATAGTTACAATAAACAACTTGTGTGTATCCGCTTTTGTGAGGATCCTTTTCAAACAAACGCTTAAATGAATCCATTTTAAACAACTAGTTACTACAAGTGCTGAATATAAACTGAAAATCTAAACATATGAGTCACTATTACAGTAGATAGCGTAGTTAGAATTTTCCAAGATAACAAATAGCTTAAATAAACTGTTTAGAGCACATCTAAGAGGAATTTTTTTGTGGATTCTACAGTTTGTAAAAAAATTTGGATAAAATGTGAGACTTTTTCCTATATCGATATCAATAATATTATTTGTTAAATACTTAGATAAAAACTTTTTTTTAATTTCACCACGTACAATAACGGTGCTAAATCTGTTTAGTGGTGAAAGTATTTCACCTAAACTTAAATATGATATTTCACCATCTGACCATTCCAATCCATTTATGGTTTGACGATTAATATTTTGTTGTTTCATCATTTCATTATCCAATTCATTCAGATGATATGGTGGTTTGAAATGAAAGAAGTTTGGTGTTACTGTTCCGGTTTGCATAAACGCCAATTCCTTAATAAAAAGTTGTTTATTATTTCCAAAGAGATATTGAAAATCAACTATAACGCTTGAATTCCTGTCGATTGTGTTCATGTTGGTTTGAGATTTTGTAATAAACTGAATGAGTCGTTGATTCCTATCTCCTTTATATACAGCCCAATTCAGTAAGAGTTCTTAGTTTAACAAAAGCATTCAACCCAAATGGACACGCATCAATCAAAAAGAATTAGGTCCACTAGAAAGAAGCAGGATCACGAAGTCATTTTCGGTCTCGAATATTATGTAGTACATAATTTAAAACTTAAATGCGGTTTTTCAACTACAAGAAAATTCACTCCAATGATATGGATGCAGCAAAGCAAAAACAATTTCGTCGGTTTAGATAAAGATGAATGGATGCATTTGGTTACATACAAGGAGTATATCCAATTGAAACTTGATCAGTATGATTTTTTGATGCCTGATACAATAATAGACCATCCATTATTGCCCACAATTAAGTGCAATTTTAGATTTCGAAAATCAGATAAGCAGTATGTGTTTATAATAAATCAGTTTGGAAATAAAATTGAATTTGATAGTGAGTCCTGGAGATCGTTTTTAAGATTAGGCATTTTTTTTACCACATTTTTATGTTGGAATACGATACTTAAGCAACAAATTATATACCTCTACTATAATAATAGTATTCCTAAGTGTGCAGGAATTTGATGTTCAACTAGCTGATTTAGACGGTACTTATGAAAGAAATGTGCAAATAGATTTAACCCGTTTATGCTTTGAAATTTCCAAAAAAATGTGTAATCAAATAAAACGCGATGTTCTTGAGTATAAGCAAACACTTTTAAATAAGCAATCATCCCAACATAACAATAGAAAATAAGAATTATATTAAAAATGAGTAAGCAACAAGTTGTTAATGAAATATATAAGCCTGCTACATTCGGACAAAAGGGAATTAATGACACGTGGCAAATCGATTTAGTTGAAATGATACCCTTTTATAAGGAAAACAAAGGATATAGGTACTTGCTGACAGTAATTTACACGTTCTCGAAGTATGCATATGCAGTTCCCGTTAAGTCTAAAACATCTTTAGATGTTTCCCCAAACACCTTCTTAATCTTTTATATCCAAAACAAACAGTACCTGCTCACAAACCTGTTTCAAACGATTCCTACTGGGTCAATCTAATAATATGAGGGAAAGGTTACAACCTCTATTCTACCTGAAATCCACTTATTCTTTTTGTGTAATCCTCACTTGGAAGAAACCTGTTTCAAACGAATCCTATGATTCTCTTGTAATAAGAGGAAGTGAAATTCAACCAATCAAAAGTAAAACAGCAAACATTTAAAATAAATAGTGGTTAAATGTGTTATATTTATTATATACATATGTATGTATATATTATTTTTAGAAAAATACATAAAATATTCTTATTATATAAATATGTATTCGTATTATTAAAATTTCGCCTCAGCTAATTTTACCGCAGCAATTAAGTCATCATCATCGATTTGAGAGGATTTTACATGGTTGAGAAGGAGGATTGAGATCGAAGTTAGTTCACATTATTACCGATAGGTGGCGCCACCAAGTAGTAAGGATAAGGGACAGCCGTATATTTACTATAAGTAGCTTTAATTAATTTTTATGTCTTCCTATTATAATTTTATTCTTTGTGTGCCCCTGTATATATCTCCATTAATTTGTGTTCTCTTACCATTCAACCCTCTATACGGACATCTAGAAACCCAGTTTTCCAACCTATGTTTTTCTATAGGATGTAAATTTCAGAAACTTCACACATTTGTTTTCCCAATTCAATGTTTATAAAATATCCTATAAGTATTTATTTAACTTGACCAGTTAATAACATAGCAGAAATTGTTTCCCAATTCAATGTTAATAAAATATCTTATAAGTATTTATTTAACATGATCACGTAATAACATAGCAATATGATGCACACTTACATTCAACATGCTGCCAAGCTGCACATGCTTAAGCACATGCTAATGCAACATGTTCCGAATTTGGTAATTCAGTATAAAATTCGAGCGTCCCATTCATTCATTGAAAAGTTGAGCCATATTGCCTGTGCACTACGTTCGAGCACACATACCGCCATTAATTCGACCCCATACAGAATAGCGTTTGGTCAACATATGGTTACCAATGGCTCTAGCTATCAGCTATTAGAAATGCTGGAGGATCGAACAGTACAGTTTTCGCGAGACGATTCATTCAATATCATTCGGCAAAAAGCTATGCATTCAGCTCAACAGCAGCATAGTCGCAACGAAAAAGTATATAATTTGCGTAGTCGAGACGTCTCGTTTGTCGTTGGTCAGGAAGTGTATAAAAGAAACTTCCAGAAAAGTAACTTTAGCAGAGGCTTTATTGCCAAGCTGGCACCTACTTTCGTGAAAGCCCGGGTGAGAAAAAGACTTGGTAATAGTTACTACGAACTCGAGGACCTACAAGGACGAATCCTAGGGAAATTCCATGCTAAAGATATAAAACAATGAGGTTTCAGGCGTGGATCACTCTTTTCATTGTATCACTGCCAAGTGTGATCTTGGTAGGGGGGTGTTGTAGTGGCGCCTGTCCAACCAAAAATATCGGATAACCGTCCCACGGTTTCCCCTTCCCTTAGACATGCACCTTGCACCTTTTGGGCAGTTACGCGCAAGAAAAAAATGACATAAGTTAACAGCGGCTACTGTCACGGTGTGGTGAGAAAAGGGGAATAAGAGAACCAAGGGCTCAAGCGGAAGGAGAGTGGCTTTGGCATGTTCTTTCCCATTTTACTCGCGATCCCAGACGGACGTCTGAGGAAAATACTCAAGTAGTGCAGTGAAAGGAAAAATTCTAACCTCGACCGTAATTACCGCGTGTCCATCGTGGCTAAGATCTAGTCAAAAGATAAGACGACCATTCCTACGTTTATTAAGCGAAGGCCGAACCCATCGGGTGAGTGAAAATTGTACCCCAACTGCCGGCCAACAGAAAATTAAAGTTCGTTTTTATACCCGATACTCAAAATGAGTATTGGGGTATATTAGATTTGTGGTAAAAGTGGATGTGTGTAACGTCCAGAAGGAATCGTTTCCGACCCCATAAAGTATATATATTCTTGATCAGCATCAATAGCCGAGTCGATTGGGCCCTGTCTGTCTGTCTGTCTGTCCGTCCGTCCGTCCGTCCGTCCGTCCGTCCGTCCGTCCCCTTCAGCGCCTAGTGCTCAAAGACTATAAGAGCTAGAGCAACGATGTTTTGGATCCAGACATCTGTGATATGTCACTGCTACAAAAATATTTCAAAACTTCGCCCCGCCTACTTCCGCCCCCACAAAGGACGAAAATCTGGGGCATCCACAATTTTAAAGATATAAGAAAACCAAAAACGTTGAATTGTAGAGAATGGCCATATCTTTAAGACTGCGGAATCTGAATTGGATCGTATTATTATTATAGCCAGCATCAAGAAAACAATTTCATTTTTTCTCGCCCTGTCTCTCTCCAACACACACGTAGCATAGGCGGCTTTGCTTAGAGTAAAACATTAGAGCCTAGATCTCAGAGACTACAAAAGCTAGAGCAACCAAATTTGGTATCCACACTCCAAAGATATCGGACCGAGACGAGTTTGTTTCAAAATTTCGCCACACCCCTTTCCTCCCCCGCAATGAACGAAAATCTGGGGATATTCAAAAATCTCAGAGACTATTAAGGCTAGAGTAACCAAATTTGGTATCCGCACTCCTGTTAGATCTCACTATAAAACGTGTATCTCAAAATTTCGCCCCACCCCCTTCCGCCCACACAAAGGACGAAAATCTGTTGCATCCACAATATTGCACATTCGAGAAAACTAAAAACGCGGAATCATAGATAATGACCATATCTATCAGATTGCTGAATCTGGAGCAGATCAGACTATTTTTTATAGCCAATAGGAACAAATCAATTTGCAGTGGCTACGCAGCGCCCGACGTCACGCTCAGACTGATTTTCTGTCTCTCTCGCACGCACTCTTTGTCGTGTCGTTTAATATTAGCGGCGTCTGCCGGAGGAGAGCCATACTGACTTAGTATCGGGTATAACCGTAGAGTTGCGGTGGAAAAGTCGACCTGTGTATAATCTGTTGTCTCTTCCTCCGGATGGACTAGCTTATATAGGTAGTTACAATATACTGATATCACGATATAGGACTCCACCACCGAGATAGCTAAAGATGTTGATTTAGGGAACTGCGGGAGTTATTCAAAAGACGGATACCCCGACTCAAAGTTATATTCATTAAATTATCTTGAGCTTGGCTGTAGAGATTCCTTTATCAAATTCTAGTTGGGTTAGGAAAAAGTCGCAGATTTTAGGAATCACGATCTTCTACTTATGATAAGTAGAGACTGTCCATTATCCGGACTTATACCTTCAAAACTGGTAATAGAACTGGCCAACATACACAACTTAATTACTCAACTATTCAAATCGAAACGTACAGTTAGTGGTAGACCACCTAGATCATGCCTGGAGAGGGCGAACATATTAAGTAAATTCCATATTCGTTAACTCATATTTGCATATTAGTTTCATAATTTTATTTTCATTATTATTTTTTTTATTAAGAAATTCATACAAATCATGGCGGTCCACCGAAGTAATGAAAATTTAGCTTCGGCATTGATCAATCCAGACTCGCTGTGCATTATTTGCCAGGGAAATTTGCGGCAAGATCAGTTAATAGCTACCACGCCTTGTCACCACCGATTTCATAATACGTGCGTATGCGAACATTTGAAAAGCGAAAAGTCTTGTCCAGTGTGCAAGTCGGAATGCGAACCTGGTAGACTGCGTTACGAAAATAATACTCTAGCAGCAGAATTACACCTAAGCTCTGGCTCCATACCACCTAATGTTCGGGGAAACGAAGACAATGGGACGGTACAACTAGATCCAACCTTATTACGTAGAAAAGGGAGAACAAACAGCCGAGGTCGAGGGCGAGGAGCAACCCCTAAACGAGGAATGCAAACAAGGTATCAAGCTAGTTTAGATCAATATTTATCCGAGAGTCGACAGTCGATTATTAGCAACGGAAATAGGTCACTTAGTAACGCTCAACCTGAAAACCTTACGAATTACATCCATTCGGTCATGCAAAATCAGGAGAAATCTATGATGGAAAACCTTAGTTCGTTCATAAAAACTTCCATCGAACAAACTATACAGGCCCAGTTTTCCAATATGAATTTAGCCGCAGCGGCTGCTACGGGTAACGGAGGTCCCTCAGAGTCACACAGTAATGTTAGACGAGACGTAGACAATGATAGTTACATGGTTAGAGGCGATTCCCAAGGAAGAACTCCTAGGAGTAGTCAAACAGCCGGAAATGTAGCACCGGCAAAAGCGGAAAATATCCTACTAAGCTGGCGTCTTAAATTTGATGGTTCTCGAGACGCAATGCACGTAGAAGAATTTCTATATCGCGTTCGTGCTCTTACAGGACAGACTCTGGGGAATGATGACCAGTTACTTTGCGACAATCTGCATCTGCTTTTCACAGGTAAAGCCAGCGATTGGTTCTGGGATTTTCATCGAAGAAACCACCAATACTCCTGGTCATCGTTCTGTACAGCGTTTAGGCAAAGATTCGACGATCAGAAAGATGATTTTGACCTTTGGGAAATGATACGGAAACGTCAACAGAAGGACAACGAATCCTTCGAAGATTTTCAGTCAGACATTGAGAAGTTAGTGGCACGACTTTCACACGAGATAAGCGAACTCAAGCTGATCGATATTCTTAAGCGGAATGCGAAAAGTGCTCTGCGATATGAGCTTTTGCATTTAAAAATACAGAATAGAACTGAGTTGAGGGAGGAAGTTAAAAAGCATGAACACTTCTGTAAAGATGCTGGCAACTTTTTACAGAGAAACAGGGTAACTAGACCTCACGTATCAGAAATTCAGAGTGAGGAAGAAGAACTCGAAGAAGAGAGTATCTCCGAGCTACGCCGCAAGCGGTTTGTTTGCTGGAATTGCGACAAAACAGGTCATCGGTTTGAAGATTGCGTAGCAGAACGCCGAGTCTTCTGTTATGGCTGCGGGGCGAAAAATACTTTTAAGCCAAAGTGCGAAAAATGTAACCCATCGGAAAACCGCAAGCGGGATGCGCAATCCAACACCATTCTGACGCATCCGGCAATGATGACAGAATGAAAGAGCAAACTTTCCAAGAAAACACCTCCAACCCGGATTGTCCAAAGATTCGATCTAATAGGTCCCTTGTAGAGGCACAAACCCAGACGGAGGAGATAGATATAGATGGTGAAAGTTCCCGTTCAGATAAGCTAGAATTAAAGTATCAACCAAAACGCTCGACCATACGATTAAGGCAATTCTGGACCAAGGTAAAGAAGGTGCGAAAAAGACTTGTCTCGTCGGTCCTTTTGAGCTCCGATAACAGATTATTTATAGAACTAAGCATAGAAGAACAAAACTTCATGGCCTTGCTAGATTCGGGGGCGACGATAAGCTGTCTTGGAAGTGAAGCCGCTAAGTCGTTCGCGCAACACGCCAAGGCAAAGAAATGCTCCGGAAATATTCGAACGGCCAATAATGAATCTTGTAAGGTAGTAGCGAAAATTACAGTTCCCATAACTTTTCGCGATCATACTAAGGAGATAGAATTTTTCATAATACCCGCCTTGAAACAAAATGCGTATTTAGGGATTGATTTCTGGATAGAATTCGGTCTTGTAGCAAGACTTTTAACGGATAGATCGGTGGTACAAGAATTAGACGTAGGAAAGGAAACCAGGGCTTCGGAATCCCCGCCAGTACACGATCTAAGCAAAGACCAAAAGGTTAGACTAGAATCCGTGATCCATTCGTTTCCTTCGTTTGAAAGGGAAGGATTAGGACGTACGAAAGCTATCCAACACACGATCGAAATGGTACCCGATAGACCAGTCAAACAACGCCATTGGCCGATTTCACCCGCGAAGGAAAAGTTAATGTTTGACGAAGTGGAGAAAATGCTGGCATTAGACGTGATCGAGGAATCGAATAGCTCCTGGAGTAGCAATTGCGTTTTAGTTAAGAAAGGTACGAAAAATCGATTATGTTTAGATTCTCGAGAAATTAATAAGAACACTCGCAAAGATGCCTACCCTTTACCACATATTGATGGCATTCTTAGTAGATTACCACCAGCCAAATACATAACGGGACTTGACATGAAACACGCATACTGGCAGATTCCTTTGGAAGAAAAATCTCGGCACTATACAGCTTTTACCATTCCCAATAGGCCGCTTTACCAGTATAAGGTAATGCCGTTTGGCTTAACTAATGCCGCTCAAACGTTGTGCCGACTTATGGATCAGGTGATACCTGCACACCTCAGGAATCGGGTTTTTGTCTATTTGGACGATTTACTGGTGCTCTCAGATGACTTTGATTCACACTTGGTGCTGTTACAAGAGGTAGCGATGCATTTGCGTAAGGCAAATCTCACGATTAATATAGCCAAGTCAAACTTTTGTATACGGGAGATTAAATATCTGGGGTTCATAATAGGTTATGGTCAGTTAAAGACAGATCCGGGGAAAATAAAATCCATAATGGAGTTCCCGATCCCAAAAACGGTGAAACAGATAAGGAGATTTCTAGGACTGGCTGGATGGTACAGACGCTTTGTCGATAACTATACCACCGTCAGCTACCCCTTAACGGAACTACTAAAAAAGCATCAACCACTTAAGTGGAACGCATCAGCTGAAGAAGCTTTCAATAAACTCAAATCCAGCTTAACATCTGCTCCAATCCTAGCCACCCCCGATTTTAAGAAACCCTTTTTGTTAATATGTGACGCAAGCACCTTTGGTTTGGGCTGCGTACTAGCTCAATTAAACGAGGAAGGGATAGAATTACCTATAGCGTTTATGTCCGAGAAACTTTCCAAGGCGCAACGAAACTATTCGGTCACTGAACTCGAGTGCTTGGCAGTGATTAAAGGAATAAAGAAGTTTAGAGCTTACGTAGAAGGACAGGATTTCCAAGTTATAACGGACCATGCGTCCCTACAATGGCTTATGAGGCAAAAAGATTTGTCAGGTCGCTTGGCCCGCTGGGCTATAAAATTACAGGGATTTAATTTTCAAATATCACATCGAAAAGGGTCCGAAAACGTAGTGGCCGACGCGTTGTCACGCCAAGATGAACCCGAGGTAAGAGAGCTGAACGGCAACGGACCCATAGTCGACCTTACTTCTACAGAGTTTAAATCGAACGAATACATGGATCTAATAGAACACATAAGGCTTAATCAACTTAAGTTACCCGATTTGAAAATTGACGATAATTTGGTGTATAAAAGAACCGAACCATCTTCAGGGGACGAGATAGCAGATAAACAAACTTGGAAGCTTTGGATTCCATCAGGCCTTACTAGCGATATAATTTCCAGGGCTCATGACCCCCCAGACGCTTCCCACAGTGGTATTGGGAAAACCGTTGAAAAGGTGAAAAGGTACTTGTTTTGGCCAAAAATGGTTACACAAATACGAGCCTATGTATCAAAATGCGACGTTTGTCGCCAGACCAAAAGTGCTAATGTCGTGCTAAGACCACCAATGGGTAAGCCAATGATTTCAGAAAGACCTTTTCAAAAGCTTTATCTAGATTTGTTGGGCCCGTATCCGCGTTCCAAGCAAGGGAATATTGGTATCTTAATAATTGTAGATCACAACACCAAATTTCATTTCTTATGTCCGCTCAAAAAGTTTACCTCAAGTAAAGTGTGTGACTTCCTAGAAAATATGTTATTTAGTACTTTCGGGGTCCCTGAGACTATACTTACCGATAATGGTTCGCAGTTTGTCTCTGGGAATTTCAAGTCATTTCTTACCAGATTCGGGGTAACTCACCGCTGCACTGCCATATATTCACCGCAAGCCAATGCCAGTGAACGGTTAAACCGATCCGTGTTAGCGGCTATAAGAGCGTACGTCGGCAAAGATCATACTAATTGGGACAACAAGTTACCTGAAATTAGTGCAGCGTTACGAGCCAATATCCATAGAAGCACAGGGTATTCGCCATATTTTCTTGCTTTTGGGCAGAATATGATTCTTAACGGAAAGGATTATGAACTACTTAGACGACTAAATCTCCTATCGGATGACACCAGAGTCGAATATCCAAATGTAGTACAAGTATGTCGACAAGCCGCCCAACAAAAGGTAGCTGAATCACACGAGCAGAATGCGAGGACATACAACTTACGTAGCCGGGTCCGTCAACTTAAAGTCGGAGACGTCGTGTATGCCCGGAATTTTTGTCAGAGCAACGCTGTAAAAAAGTTCAGCGCTAAGCTGGCGCCTGTGTTTATATCAGCCAAGGTTATTCGCCGAGTGGGGACAATGTATTACCAATTAGCTAGCGAAGATAAGAAAAACTTAGGAGTCTATCACTTGAAAGATATTCAGCTTAAACCTTAGTAAATGGCCTTCTTCAGTTT
The DNA here is from genome assembly GCF_003369915.1 of Drosophila miranda. Taxonomy (NCBI): domain Eukaryota; kingdom Metazoa; phylum Arthropoda; class Insecta; order Diptera; family Drosophilidae; genus Drosophila; species Drosophila miranda. The sequence continues at coordinate 33,942,347 of NW_022881603.1, forward strand.
AAGTCTCATTGTGAGAACAATTACGTCTTCAACTGTGGTGTAGGGGCCGAATTAAGGGAACGAGTGTAGAACATCACGGATAAGCATAGTTTTCTTTTGGTAATGCTTAAAAGTGCAGAGACATAGTAACTCCGAAAGTGGATCGTAAGCTGCAAGCTTTCCGAAAAGCTTTCTAAAGAGAGTCGGCGCGCAGCGCACGCATTTAAGCGAAAGACGTCACGTTTACCTTGACCCAAGAGAGTAGCGTAGCGTAGGGAGAGCATAGATTAAAAGCTTGCCCAAAAGTTCGCTCAAATGGGCGAAAGATCATCCGATTATGCAGTTTAAATTCCCAACATCATCCGATTATGCAGTTAAGGTTCCTAAGATCATCCGATTATGCAGTTAAAATTCCCCAAATATCATCCGATCTTCGAGCTTTTGGTTCGGTACCGCTTGGCTGAACTTGCAGAAGTTGGGCTGGAGTATTGACAAAGAATCGATTGATTAAAGCGGACGTGTTTGTGCTATACTCGGGAATAAATAAATATATATATATATATATTTAGCCAACGAACAGTTCTGGCAACTACGCCATACCTCGTGAACCGAGTTCAATAAAGACCCAGAATCAGGAGTAATTAACCAGGAAAGCAGTGTAAAGAAAAGAAAACATAGCTGGTATGTCCGTGATTAATTTGGAAAGTGTTCGTGGTAAAATATATATATATGAATTTGTGTTATAGGACGGCGGCCCGTAGCCACGGTACCGCTCGTGCGATCATCAGTCGCATAGGAGTGCATATACGGTGTGGTCTATGAGAGGAGTGTTGCCGGTGGATTGATAAGACAAGTAGTAAACCCGCGGGAGGCACCGAGCAGCGAAACCTGCAGCTTGACGTTGTCCGTCGAAAGCCTCAACAACCGTGTGGATGCACGGCGAAAACCAAGAGGCGCCTCCGGACCCTTATTTTTGGCGCCGTTGACGCCACCCGTTTATCGAGCCTCCAATGAGAGTGTAGTCCGCAGACCGACGTCAAATTTGATCGGCAACCTGAAGCCCAGCTAAGGAGTTAATTTACCCCATCTTCAAGTGATTTAGCTGCGCCAGCGACACCCAATAATGAACTCGAATTGATTGCATTATTGTTGGATTCTTCCGGAGGCGCAGTCCTACTCAGCCTGGCTGACATGTCTCTCGATCACGGCAATAGAGGACCATAGTTACTCGTGGATGTAACACAAGCCCTTTTTCCTCTAGATTTCATGTGCCAGGCTAAAAACCATTCTCTTTCGTCACACGATGTATACAGTTTTATAGTTAGTTATGTAACACAGCCAACATAATGGTTTTTGGAAACTAATGGGTATGAGAGCAACATTAATTTTCCTTGAGATTACAAAGCAGTACACTCTAGTACGCTCATGTGCACATATACTCGTATTAAATATCTTTTCCTTTCCTTAGAATTATGCACCAACGTCATCATTGAGCTCAACGATCACGAATGGAAAAAGCGGTACTAGCCTACCAAAAGCGCTGTGAGTTTGTAAATAAGAACAAGTACATATATGCACTGAGCTGGGAAGTAACCTGCGTGTTACATGTAATTTTCTATTGATATTCCCTTTATAAATCCGTAACCATAATGTATTGGTACCTCTCACCCCTTTAGAATCTGTTACCCATATATGATGGTCATTTTTAAATCTTTATTTTTCTTAATATTTCTTCGCAATTGCTTACTAATATATTAAGATATCGAGACACAACAAAAATGGATTTAATTATAAGTTAAGAAAACCCCCCCCCAAGAATTTAGTTATATGATTAGGGATTTATTGAAATATATATATATAATGATATTGATTTTGAAGTACAACCCTAATATGTTCTAAATTCAGTCCTCCGCCCTCAGAAAGGCATGATCGAAGTGGTGGGATGATAACTGTTTAACGTTATTCAAGGGTCTATACGGTCAGGGTTACCTGTATAGCATAGGTCGGGAGGGTAGAGAAGATAGAGATACTCACTAACACCGGAGTTTCTCATCATTTGAGTAGAGTAATTGATAAGTATGTCCACACTTTCCACAACCAACTTGTTAGTCCCATAACCAATTCCTGGCTCCGGTTAAACCTGGATTCTGTTGTTAGTTTTATGTTTGGTTCTTCTTTTTTTTTATTATTATTTTATTATTTTTAAATGTGCACCTAAAACATTATGCGAGTGTGTGTCAGTATGTGATAGGAGAGAGTAGAACGAACCCCGACAATCCGGCGAGCTTAGTCAGAGCATAGCTAGAGGTGCACACGAAATCTCTTCATACTAGTATGGGTAAACGACAGCTATCCCACACCTGCACGCTACAATACATATGTACATATGTGTGAAATTGACTATTCCCTCTTCAGTGACTTTCGTCATTGCTACGTCGCTTACGCCGCCCGCATACGAACAGTAACGCTAAGGGAGAAGACATTTACCGGTGCCGAAATACTGTTTGAGTTGCTGATGAAGTCATTCGGTGTCTCGATCATGATGGCTATGCCCATGCATTTCTTCATATTAGAATAATACTTTGGAACCCCACTATTGTACTGACCCTAGTATTGACATTAAAAGTTAAATTCGTGTGACTCGGTTTGTTTGTCTTATCATAAAGAAATGTGCAGCTAGAAGGAAAGGAACTAAAACTAATACACGCGCGTATCGCCTATCTACTCTGACACACTGATATTTACAAGTTTTCAGCCACCCTCATCGACCACATGGAAGCGCTTTCATCGTTGGATTTGATCGTTATGTGAGTGATAACCTGTGAACGTCTGCTATATGTGAATTCAAAATTTTACGCAAGTCTAAGCAACATTAAGGACTCCATGCCTCGACCGTAAACTTCCCAGCCGTACTGTAACGCTGACCAATCCAATTGTTCACGTGTTTGTTTTGTTCTGCTCTTTCGCAAGCAATGTAACTTTCTGCAATTCCGAATCTATCGACAACCTAACTTATTGCAATTGCTGTGCACTTTAAAGATGCACCCATCCGTCCCTTGTTTTTGCATTTAAACTGAAAACCATTCGAATATATTTCTATTTGTGTAACGTAATTACCATTATTCCTGAATATACTCTTTATAATTAGTTGACCCTAGTCTAATAAGATCTTTCATCATGATATTTTTATATATATAATTAATCTTAATTGCAGCTTATTTGAACATATTATCCTTATTACTTTAGTAGCCCTTATACATATAGTGACATATCCATAATTCCCCACATCCCATACACATTATGTTTATGTACAATTCATCCACCCCATCCACACAAGTAACAGGACCCCACTCAAGAATCAATAACTGTTTCTTCCCATACTCCAAGCTAGGGCCCCCCATAATATAAACAATGGACCACATTGTTTCATCAACATTAGAATCACGCCACTCTCGAGAAATCGATTCTTTAGAATCACGCCACTCATGAGGACCAATCAAAGCTAGACATAAAACCAATGAGTATCACATTCCTAGCTCCGTCATGTAATGCAACACCGATCGCCAGCAGTGGATGCCTTTCATCAAAGCCGACGCATCCCCAAATATCGATCCAGGCACGTCCGCCACCGACACGAAGATGCAGCCGAGGAAAGCAACGCCCGAAGACAGAGTCGGGAGTTCCAAGAGAAGGGCTCATGGAAACTAGCCAGCAGCAGAGAGATCAGTTCCGTTTGAGACAAGCAGACGTAAAGTTAAGTCGGGGAATTCAACCAATCTTGTGACATAAAGAAATTAAGTACTAAAAATAAAATTTTTCGATTAGTCTGACCTGTTCCAGATTAACTCTGAGTTTGATTGTGATAGTTAGTAGTATTATAATTTGGATAATAGTTTCCAACATTCTTTCGATTTGATTGAGACGATTTTGATTGATCTTTATTTGTACCTGAATCTGTTGTACTAGCTTCATACAATCCTTCTTCTTGTGCTGCCTTCTTAAGATTAGACAATGTGGTAATATCTTTTCTTGCTAAGGTCATGAACATTCTGTCAGGAAGTTTTCGAGTAATGACATCTTTAATTGTGTTGTTCAAAGCGTTTTTATAAATGACATTATTTTCTGGTATGTTTTCTAAGTTTAGCTTATTGTTTATTAATAATGCTTTTATCTCTAATTCTTCTATAAACTTACGAAGACGGCCGTTGAATCTGGTGGTGTATAGTTGTCGTAAGAGTTCTTCATATGGTGTGTGATTTTTGAACTCGTTGATCAGCGCCGTCTTCAGTTCGAGCCACGTGTTGGGTTGTATCATTTGCGATATGCGTTGTGCCTCTCCTGACAGTTGGATCTCGGTCGCTCCAAATAGGATCCTTTGTTGGCGAAGATCTTCAGTTGGATATAATCCGCATACATATTCGATTCGTTTGATAAATGAGCTTAGCTGTCCAGATGAACCGTCATAGGCAGGTATTTGTCTGATCGACAGCAGTGCCTGGTTCAAGTGGATTTCGCTCATTGATAGTGGTGGTAACGCCATGTTGTTGGTGTTGATTGGGTTTTGTTTTGTTTTCAGTAGTTTTTAACTTTAATTTGGTTCACTTGTAAGTTTTTTGATTTTGTATTTAGTGTTTCACTGTTCTTGGTGGATCATTATCTCCGCTTACTTCAGTTCACTTAATTTTAGTTTTGCAAATCGTATGTGCTCGTAACACATAGGTTCTTTGGCGGATTTCACAATTTTATTAACGATTCCGGGATTACGTGATCACAGTAATTAGAAATTACACAAGCTGACCATTACCGAAATATGGGAGTTAATTTTAAACGAAATCCTACCGACTGCGCCAGTTAAATATCCGCAACTCGAAATAAAACAAATAAAAATCAAAATTCCCAAAATCCTGGATTGTACAATGAGTTCAAAAATTCCTTGAATCAAGGTAGGGCTCAGAATCCATTCAATCAGCAAATATCTCAAAACCAAGCTAGTGGGAGTGGACCCAACCAACCTACTAAAAGAGTGAGGGAGAGCCAGAGTGGCCAAACGAAGATGGACGTAAATTTTCATCAAGCCGCCTCGAAGGAAACCGAGGAGGACCCTATATAAACATTACCATTAATAAAAGAATATTAAGGTGTATCGCTGACTCGGGATCATCGATAAACATCATGAAAGAAAATTATACAGATTCCGAAATAAAAGACGATAACCTTTCGGTCCATACCATCAATGGACCTGTCCGTTTAACTAAGAGTATAATGAGGAATGCGAACAAAACATGTCCGTCCGAACAAAAGTTCTACATACATAACTTTTCCGAAAATTATGATATTTTATTAGGAAGAGAATACTTGATGGCAAGTAAAGCCGTCATCGATTACAGAAATGACACTGTAACACTAGGAGCTAGGTCGTACCCAATCATTCAGAGTGGAGAAGCTATTGAAGCCGGCAAGACCGCACAGAAGTGCACTGATCCCTCTACAAAAGAAGAGAAGATCGCACCTAAGTGCCTTGACCCATCTCCAGAGGGAGATCAATACTTCGCTTCCGCTCTAGACAGTGAATTAAGGGAATGTAATCAATTAAGATTGGAACACTTAAACGACGAAGAGAGGGAAGAGTTAAAGAAGGTCTTATATGAGTTTAAGGATGTGCAGTACAGAGAAGGTGACAATTTGACTTTCACAAGTACAATCAAGCACGAGATCAAAACTCAACATGAAGACCCGGTCTACAGACGACCATACAAATATGCCCAGATACATGATCAGGAGGTAAACCAGCAAATCAAAGATATGATCAGGCAGGGAATAATTCGAAAGTCGAATTCTCCTTACTGCTCGCCCATATCTATGTTTCCGAAGAAGATAGATGCTTCAGGAAAGCAAAAATATCGAATGGTAGTAGACTATAGAAGTCTAAATGAAATAACAGTTAAGGACAAATTCCCAACTCCACGAATGGATGAAATCCTAGACAAACTAGGTAAATGTCAGTATTTTACGACAATCGATTTAGCAAAAGGTTTCCATCAAATACCCATGGAACCTAGCTCAATCCCCAAAACTGCGTTCTCCACTAAGCATGGACATTACGAGTACACTCGTATGCCCTTTGGGCTAACCACTGCCCCAGCTACCTTCCAAAGATGTATGAACAATCTGCTAGAAGAGTTAATCTTCAAAGATTGCTTTGTATACTTAGATGACATCATTATATTTTCCACTTCATTGCAAGAACACTTGTTGTCACTAAGGAGAGTATTTGGAAAGTTGAGAGACGCCAACTTGAAGCTACAAATGGATAAATGTGAATTCATGAAAAAGGAAACTGAATTCCTAGGTCATGTAGTCACTACTGAAGGAATAGTACCAAATCCAGGCAAAATCTCTGCCATTGTCAAATTTCCAATACCAGAAACGACTAAACAAATAAAGTCATTCTTAGGTCTGTGCGGGTTCTACAGGAAATTCATTCCTAATTTTGCAAACATAGCAAAACCCATGACACTCAAACTAAAGAAAGGAGCTGTCATAGACCCCAAGGAAGAAAAGTACGTCGAGGCATTTGAGAGACTAAAAGTACTCATCACCTCAGACCCTATCCTTGCGTTCCCAGACTTTGACAAAATGTTCACGGTAACAACCGACGCTAGTAACATAGCATTGGGAGCGGCTTTGTCACAAGAACACAAACCGATCTGCTACGCTAGCAGAACCCTAAATGAACATGAAATAAACTATTCAGCCATCGAAAAGGAATTATTAGCGATCGTATGGGCAACCAAGTATTTCCGTTCATACCTGTTCGGTAGAACATTCGAGATACAAAGCGATCATAAACCCTTGATTTGGTTGAACAACCTCAAGGAGCCAAATATGAAATTACAAAGGTGGAAAATAAAACTGAATGAGTTTGATTTTAAAATGAAATATCTACCAGGCAAAGAAAATCATGTAGCTGATGCCTTATCAAGGGTAAAGATTAATGAAAATCTCCTTGGAGAAGCTTCCAATAGCGTTGGTGCAACTGTACATAGCGCACAGGAAGACAATCTAAATCACATTGCTATCACGGAAAGACCAATTAACTATTACAATCGGCAAATTGAGCTAATAAAAGGCAATGAAGATAAGGTAGAAACAATTCGTTATTTTCACAAGCTAATCATCAAGATCACGTATAAGGAAATGACTAACACCTTAGCGAAGGATATAATAAAGGAATATCTATGCACCAAAAAGAGCGCATTATATTTCCATAACGAAATAGATTTTCCTCCATTCCAAAAAGCCTATTTATAAATCATTAATTCTAACAATATAACCAAAGCTATTAAATCAAGCACGAAACTCCTAGATATTCAGAATTACGCTGAATTTAAAGAAACCATATTAAAGAATCATAAAGGCTTACTCCATCCAGGGATAGAGAAAACCGTCAATTGGTTTAGGGGAAAATACTATTACCCGGATTATCAAAAACTAATCCAAAACATCATAAACGAATGTCCTACTTGTAATATTGCCAAAACAGAGCATAGAAATACGAAGTTGGCATTCGAAACTACACCCGAAATACTGAACATCAGAGAGAAATACATCATAGATTTCTATATGGTTGGTAACCAACAGTTCCTATCATGTATTGACGTATACTCGAAGTTTGCCACTCTTGTAGAAGTAAAAAGTCGTGACTGGTTAGAAGCAAAAAGAGCCATCATGAAAGTTTTTAACGAGATGGGCAAACCAATTGAAATCAAAGCCGATAAAGATTCAGCTTTTATGTGCACAGCATTGCAAGCTTGGCTGAATGCGGAAAACGTCAAAATAGAGATCACTTCCAGCAAAAATGGAATATCTGACGTAGAAAGATTTCATAAAACAGTAAATGAAAAATTAAGAATAATATCTAGCGAGGATAACCCAGAAGATAGATTCACGAAGTTTGAATTAATTCTTTATACTTATAATCATAAAACCAAACATAATACCACAAATAGGACACCAGCTGATATATTCATTTATGCAGGCTCACCTGATTATGACACCCAACTAAATAAAGTGAATAAAATCACTCAATTAAATAAAAACCGCATAGAGTATGAAGTAGATACCCGCTATAATACCCGTAACAAATCCTTTCAAAAGGACGTGCGAAATTAGACAAGTAGACGAAAAAGATTATGAAGAAAAGAATAGGGGTAGGAAAATAACTCATTATAAATCAAAATTCAAGAAAAAGAAAAAATCTAATAGAAGCAAATATAATAATTCCAGAGAAACCGAGGAAGTTAATGGAATCGGCGAACTTCAACACAATTAAAATCCTCATCTTCCTCATAATTACCATCGTAATGGCACAGGGCCAAAACATAGAAATAAATCCTATAAAATCCCAAAACGGATATATGATATTCAAAACTGGATCGATTAACATACCTATCAATTACGAATACCATTATCTAACTGTTAATGTAACTAAAACCGAAGAACTATACCAAAATTTATTAATGCAAGCCACTAAATTCCAGGACATAATCCAAATAAAATATCTAGTAGACAAATTGCAAAGAGAAATGAACGGGCTAAAAATAACCAAAAGAAATAAAAGAGGCCTAATCAATATAGTAGGAACAGCCTACAAATATCTCTTTGGAACACTAGATCAGGAAGATAAAGTCGATTTGGAACAAAAAATAGAAAATTTAGCCAGCCATAGCATTCAAATGAATGAACTAAATTTGGTAATAGATGCAGTTAATAGCGGAATAAACGTTATAAACAAACTAAATGAAGAAAAAGACAGGAATCAACAAATAGAAATTTTGATATTCAATCTACAACATTTCACAGAATATATCGAAGATATAGAACTAGGTATGCAATTAACTAGGCTCGGTATATTTAATCCAAAATTATTAAAACAAGACTACCTGGAACAAATAAATTTTGAGAAAATACTAAATATAAAAACCTCCACATGGCTAAAATCCGATACCAACGAAATTCTAATAATTTCCAACATTCCCAAAGACATTACAAAAGTACCAATCTATAAAATCGTTCCGTATCCAGACGAATTAAATAACATGTTAACAGATATGACATACGACAAGTACTACATAAAAAATGAAGAAGTATTTGTTAAAGAAACTAGATTGAAAACCAATGACAATTGTATAAACGGAATTTTAATGCAAATTCCCACTAAATGTCCATATTCCAAAACTTTTCAAAACTTTCAAATAAACTTTATTGAACCCAATATACTAATCACATAGAATCTTCCAAAAACAACGCTAAACCAGAATTGTGTAAACCAAGAAATCATAGCGGAAGGAAATACCATTATAAAAATCTACAACTGTTCAATCCAATTAAATGAATTTACAATATCAAACACAATGTTAGATTTTGCCCAGAATGTTTATGTCAACAACAACATAACTAAAATAAAACCACTGTCGTATGTCCAAACTAATGAAATAATTATGCAATACACCAAATATAGTAACCTATTACAAATAAGTCTACTAATTTCATTTGTCATAATTATATTAGTACTACTAAGTTATGTAGCTGTTAAATTTAAGAAAACTTCTAAAAGAGTCACGGTTAAATGTATTAACCCTATAATAGAAGCAGAAGAGGAACCAACCTCAGCCACCGCACTTGACACCCCGTCACTATACCCGAGGGTAATCGCCTAGGGACAGGCTAATAACAAACGTTAGGGGAGTGACATATCCATAATTCCCCACATCCCATACACATTATGTTTATGTACAACTCATCCACCCCATCCACACAAGTAACAGGACCCCACTCAAGAATCAATAACTGGTTCTTCCCATACTCCAAGCTAGGGCACCCCATAATATAAACAATGGACCACATTGTTTCATCAACATTAGAATCACGCCACTCTCGAGAAATCGATTCTTTAGAATCACGCCACTCATGAGGACCAATCAAAGCTAGACATAAAACCAATGAGTATCACATTCCTAGCTCCGTCATGTAATGCAACACCGATCGCCAGCAGTGGATGCCTTTCATCAAAGCCGACGCATCCCCAAATATCGATCCAGGCACGTACGCCACCGACACGAAGATGCAGCCGAGGAAAGCAACGCCCGAAGACAGAGTCGGGAGTTCCAAGAGAAGGGCTCATGGAAACTAGCCAGCAGCAGAGAGATCAGTTCCGTTTGAGACAAGCAGACGTAAAGTTAAGTCGGGGAATTCAACCAATCTTGTGACATAAAGAAATTAAGTACTAAAAATAAAATCTTTCTTAAAAACTAAATTTCGAGTTGCGGATATTTAACTGGCGCAGTCGGTAGGATTTCGTTTAAAATTAACTCCTATATTTCGGTAATGGTCAGCTTGTGTAATTTCTAATTACTGTGATCACGTAATCCCGGAATCGTTAATAAAATTGTGAAATCCGCCAAAGAACCTATGTGTTACGAGCACATACGATTTGCAAAACTAAAATTAAGTGAACTGAAGTAAGCGGAGATAATGATCCACCAAGAACAGTGAAACACTAAATACAAAATCAAAAAACTTACAAGTGAACCAAATTAAAGGTATTGACTACTGAAAACAAAACAAAACCCAATCAACACCAACAACATGGCGTTACCACCACTATCAATGAGCGAAATCCACTTGAACCAGGCACTGCTGTCGATCAGACAAATACCTGCCTATGACGGTTCATCTGGACAGCTAAGCTCATTTATCAAACGAATCGAATATGTATGCGGATTATATCCAACTGAAGATCTTCGCCAACAAAGGATCCTATTTGGAGCGACCGAGATCCAACTGTCAGGAGAGGCACAACGCATATCGCAAATGATACAACCCAACACGTGGCTCGAACTGAAGACGGCGCTGATCAACGAGTTCAAAAATAACACACCATATGAAGAACTCTTACGACAACTATACACCACCAGATTCAACGGCAGTCTTCGTAAGTTTATAGAAGAATTAGAGATAAAAGCATTATTAATAAACAATAAGCTAAACTTAGAAAACATACCAGAAAATAATGTCATTTATAAAAACGCTTTGAACAACACAATTAAAGATGTCATTACTCGAAAACTTCCTGACAGAATGTTCATGACCTTAGCATGAAAAGATATTACCACATTGTCTAATCTTAAGAAGGCAGCACAAGAAGAAGGATTGTACGAAGCTAGTACAACAGATTCAGGTACAAATAAAGATCAATCGAAATCGTCTCAATCAAATCGAATGAATGTTGGAAACTATTATCTAAATTATAATACTACTAACTATCACAATCAAACTCAGAGTTCATCTGGAACAGGTCAGACTAATCGAACAAATCAAAATCAAAATTCCCAAAATCCTGGATTATACAATGAGTTCAAAAATTCCTTGAATCAAGGTAGGGCTCAGAATCCATTCAATCAGCAAATATCTCAAAACCAAGCTAGTGGGAGTGGACCCAACCAACCTACTAAAAGAGGGAGGGAGAGCCAGAGTGGCCAAACGAAGATGGACGTAAATTTTCATCAAGCCGCCTCGGAAGAAACCGAGGAGGACCCTATATAAACATTACCATTAATAAAAGAATATTAAGGTGTATCGCTGACTCGGGATCATCGATCAACATCATGAAAGAAAATTATACAGATTCCGAGATAAAAGACGATAACCTTACGGTCCATACCATCAATGGACCTGTCCGTTTAACTAAGAGTATAATGAGGAATGCGAACAAAACATGTCCGTCCGAACAAAAGTTCTACATACATAACTTTTCCGAAAATTATGATATTTTATTAGGAAGAGAATACTTGATGGCAAGTAAAGCCGTCATCGATTACAGAAATGACACTGTAACACTAGGAGCTAGGTCGTACCCAATCATTCAGAGTGGAGAAGCTATTGAAGCCGGCAAGACCGCACAGAAGTGCACTGATCCCTCTACAAAAGAAGAGAAGATCGCACCTAAGTGCCTTGACCCATCTCCAGAGGGAGATCAATACTTCGCTTCCGCTCTAGACAGTGAATTAAGGGAATGTAATCAATTAAGATTGGAACACTTAAACGACGAAGAGAGGGAAGAGTTAAAGAAGGTCTTATATGAGTTTAAGGATGTGCAGTACAGAAAAGGTGACAATTTGACTTTCACAAGTACAATCAAGCACGAGATCAAAACTCAACATGAAGACCCGGTCTACAGACGACCATACAAATATGCCCAGATACATGATCAGGAGGTAAACCAGCAAATCAAAGATATGATCAGGCAGGGAATAATTTGAAAGTCGAATTCTCCTTACTGCTCGCCCATATCTATGTTTCCGAAGAAGATAGATGCTTCAGGAAACCAAAAATATCGAATGGTAGTAGACTATAGAAGTCTAAATGAAATAACAGTTAAGGACAAATTCCCAACTCCACGAATGGATGAAATCCTAGACAAACTAGGTAAATGTCAGTATTTTACGACAATCGATTTAGCAAAAGGTTTCCATCAAATACCCATGGAACCTAGCTCAATCCCCAAAACTGCGTTCTCCACTAAGCATGGACATTACGAGTACACTCGTATGCCCTTTGGGCTAACCACTGCCCCAGCTACCTTCCAAAGATGTATGAACAATCTGCTAGAAGAGTTAATCTTCAAAGATTGCTTTGTATACTTAGATGACATCATTATATTTTCCACTTCATTGGAAGAACACTTGTTGTCACTAAGGAGAGTATTTGGAAAGTTGAGAGACGCCAACTTGAAGCTACAAATGGATAAATGTGAATTCATGAAAAAGGAAACTGAATTCCTAGGTCATGTAGTCACTACTGAAGGAATAGTACCAAATCCAGGCAAAATCTCTGCCATTGTCAAATTTCCAATACCAGAAACGACTAAACAAATAAAGTCATTCTTAGGTCTGTGCGGGTTCTACAGGAAATTCATTCCCAATTTTGCAAACATAGCAAAACCCATGACACTCAAACTAAAGAAAGGAGCTGTCATAGACCCCAAGGAAGAAAAGTACGTCGAGGCATTTGAGAGACTAAAAGTACTCATCACCTCAGACCCTATCCTTGCGTTCCCAGACTTTGACAAAATGTTCACGGTAACAACCGACGCTAGTAACATAGCATTGGGAGCGGTTTTGTCACAAGAACACAAACCGATCTGCTACGCTAGCAGAACCCTAAATGAACATGAAATAAACTATTCAGCCATCGAAAAGGAATTATTAGCGATCGTATGGGCAACCAAGTATTTCCGTTCATACCTGTTCGGTAGAACATTCGAGATACAAAGCGATCATAAACCCTTGATTTGGTTGAACAACCTCAAGGAGCCAAATATGAAATTACAAAGGTGGAAAATAAAACTGAATGAGTTTGATTTTAAAATGAAATATCTACCAGGCAAAGAAAATCATGTAGCTGATGCCTTATCAAGGGTAAAGATAAATGAAAATCTCCTTGGAGAAGCTTCCAATAGCGTTGGTACAACTGTACATAGCGCACAGGAAGACAATCTAAATCACATTGCTATCACGGAAAGACCAATTAACTATTACAATCGGCAAATTGAGCTAATAAAAGGCAATGAAGATAAGGTAGAAACAATTCGTTATTTTCACAAGCTAATCATCAAGATCACGTATAAGGAAATGACTAACACCTTAGCGAAGGATATAATAAAGGAATATCTATGCACCAAAAAGAGCGCATTATATTTCCATACAAAATAGATTTTCCTCCATTCCAAAAAGCCTATTTATAAATCATTAATTCTAACAATATAACCAAAGCTATTAAATCAAGCACGAAACTCCTAGATATTCAGAATTACGCTGAATTTAAAGAAACCATATTAAAGAATCATAAAGGCTTACTCCATCCAGGGATAGAGAAAACCGTCAATTGGTTTAGGGGAAAATACTATTACCCGGATTATCAAAAACTAATCCAAAACATCATAAACGAATGTCCTACTTGTAATATTGCCAAAACAGAGCATAGAAATACGAAGTTGGCATTCGAAACTACACCGGAAATACTGAACATCAGAGAGAAATACGTCATAGATTTCTATATGGTTGGTAACCAACAGTTCCTATCATGTATTGACGTATACTCGAAGTTTGCCACTCTTGTAGAAGTAAAAAGTCATGACTGGTTAGAAGCAAAAAGAGCCATCATGAAAGTTTTTAACGAGATGGGCAAACCAATTGAAATCAAAGCCGATAAAGATTCAGCTTTTATGTGCACAGCATTGCAAGCATGGCTGAATGCGGAAAACGTCAAAATAGAGATCACTTCCAGCAAAAATGGAATATCTGACGTAGAAAGATTTCATAAAACAGTAAATGAAAATATAAAAATAATATCTAGCGAGGATAACCCAGAAGATAGATTCACGAAGTTTGAATTAATTCTTTATACTTATAATCATAAAACCAAACATAATACCACAAATAGGACACCAGCTGATATATTCATTTATGCAGGCTCACCTGATTATGACACCCAACTAAATAAAGTGAATAAAATCACTTAATTAAATAAAAACCACATAGAGTATGAAGTAGATACCCGCTATAAACTATCACCTCTAGTTAAGTCTAAGGTAACAAATCCTTTCAAAAGGACGGGCGAAATTAGACAGGTAGACGAAAAACATTATGAAGAAAAGAATAGGGGTAGGAAAATAACTCATTATAAATCAAAATTCAAGAAAAAGAAGAAATCTAATAGAAGCAAATATAATAATTCCAGAGAAACCGAGGAAGTTAATGGAATCGGCGAACTTCAACACAATTAAAATCCTCATCTTCCTCATAATTACCATCGTAATGGCACAGGGCCAAAACATATAAATCCTATAAAATCCCAAAACGGATATATGATATTCAAAACTGGATCGATTAACATACCTATCAATTACGAATACCATTATCTAACTGTTAATGTAACTAAAACCGAAGAACTATACCAAAATTTATTAATGCAAGCCACTAAATTCCAGGACATAATCCAAATAAAATATCTAGTAGACAAATTGCAAAGAGAAATGAACGGGCTAAAAATAACCAAAAGAAATAAAAGAGGCCTAATCAATATAGTAGGAACAGCCTACAAATATCTCTTTGGAACACTAGATCAGGAAGATAAAGTCGATTTGGAACAAAAAATAGAAAATTTAGCCAGCCATAGCATTCAAATGAATGAACTAAATTTGGTAATAGATGCAGTTAATAGCGGAATAAACGTTATAAACAAACTAAATGAAGAAAAAGACAGGAATCAACAAATATAAATTTTGATATTCAATCTACAACATTTCACAGAATATATCGAAGATATAGAACTAGGTATGCAATTAACTAGGCTCGTTATATTTAATCCAAAATTATTAAAACAAGACTACCTGGAACAAATAAATTTTGAGAAAATACTAAATATAAAAACCTCCACATGGCTAAAATCCGATACCAACGAAATTCTAATAATTTCCAACATTCCCAAAGACATTACAAAAGTACCAATCTATAAAATCGTTCCGTATCCAGACGAATTAAATAACATGTTAACAGATATGACATACGACAAGTACTACATAAAAAATGAAGAAGTATTTGTTAAAGAAACTAGATTGAAAACCAATGACAATTGTATAAAAGGAATTTTAATGCAAATTCCCACTAAATGTCCATATTCCAAAACTTTTCAAAACTTTGAAATAAACTTTATTGAACCCAATATACTAATCACATAGAATCTTCCAAAAACAACGCTAAACCAGAATTGTGTAAACCAAGAAATCATAGCGGAAGGAAATACCATTATAAAAATCTACAACTGTTCAATCCAATTAAATGAATTTACAATATCAAACACAATGTTAGATTTTGCCCAGAATGTTTATGTCAACAACAACATAACTAAAATAAAACCACTGTCGTATGTCCAAACTAATGAAATAATTATGCAATACACCAAATATAGTAACCTATTACAAATAAGTCTACTAATTTCATTTGTCATAATTATATTAGTACTACTAAGTTATGTAGCTGTTAAATTTAAGAAAACTTCTAAAAGAGTCACGGTTAAATGTATTAACCCTATAAAAGAAGCAGAAGAGGAACCAACCTAAGCCACCGCACTTGACACCCCGTCACTATACCCGAGGGTAATCGCCTAGGGACAGGCTAATAACAAACGTTGGGGGAGTGACATATCCATAATTCCCCACATCCCATACACATTATGTTTATGTACAATTCATCCACCCCATCCACACAAGTAACAGGACCCCACTCAAGAATCAATAACTGTTTCTTCCCATACTCCAAGCTAGGGCCCCCCATAATATAAACAATGGACCACATTGTTTCATCAACATTAGAATCACGCCACTCTCGAGAAATCGATTCTTTAGAATCACGCCACTCATGAGGACCAATCAAAGCTAGACATAAAACCAATGAGTATCACATTCCTAGCTCCGTCATGTAATGCAACACCGATCGCCAGCAGTGGATGCCTTTCATCAAAGCCGACGCATCCCCAAATATCGATCCAGGCACGTACGCCACCGACACGAAGATGCAGCCGAGGAAAGCAACGCCCGAAGACAGAGTCGGGAGTTCCAAGAGAAGGGCTCATGGAAACTAGCCAGCAGCAGAGAGATCAGTTCCGTTTGAGACAAGCAGACGTAAAGTTAAGTCGGGGAATTCAACCAATCTTGTGACATAAAGAAATTAAGTACTAAAAATAAAATCTTTCTTAAAAACTAAATTTCGAGTTGCGGATATTTAACTGGCGCATTCGGTAGGATTTCGTTTAAAATTAACTCCTATATTTCGGTAATGGTCAGCTTGTGTAATTTCTAATTACTGTGATCACGTAATCCCGGAATCGTTAATAAAATTGTGAAATCCGCCAAAGAACCTATGTGTTACGAGCACATACGATTTGCAAAACTAAAATTAAGTGAACTGAAGTAAGCGGAGATAATGATCCACCAAGAACAGTGAAACACTAAATACAAAATCAAAAAACTTACAAGTGAACCAAATTAAAGTTAAAAACTACTGAAAACAAAACAAAACCCAATCAACACCAACAACATGGCGTTACCACCACTATCAATGAGCGAAATCCACTTGAACCAGGCACTGCTGTCGATCAGACAAATACCTGCCTATGACGGTTCATCTGGACAGCTAAGCTCATTTATCAAACGAATCGAATATGTATGCGGATTATATCCAACTGAAGATCTTCGCCAACAAAGGATCCTATTTGGAGCGACCGAGATCCAACTGTCAGGAGAGGCACAACGCATATCGCAAATGATACAACCCAACACGTGGCTCGAACTGAAGACGGCGCTGATCAACGAGTTCAAAAATCACACACCATATGAAGAACTCTTACGACAACTATACACCCCCAGATTCAACGGCAGTCTTCGTAAGTTTATAGAAGAATTAGAGATAAAAGCATTATTAATAAACAATAAGCTAAACTTAGAAAACATACCAGAAAATAATGTCATTTATAAAAACGCTTTGAACAACACAATTAAAGATGTCATTACTCGAAAACTTCCTGACAGAATGTTCATGACCTTAGCATGAAAAGATACCACATTGTCTAATCTTAAGAAGGCAGCACAAGAAGAAGGATTGTACGAAGCTAGTACAACAGATTCAGGTACAAATAAAGATCAATCGAAATCGTCTCAATCAAATCGAATGAATGTTGGAAACTATTATCCAAATTATAATACTACTAACTATCACAATCAAACTCAGAGTTCATCTGGAACAGGTCAGACTAATCGAACAAATCAAAATCAAAATTCCCAAAATCCTGGATTATACAATGAGTTCAAAAATTCCTTGAATCAAGGTAGGGCTCAGAATCCATTCAATCAGCAAATATCTCAAAACCAAGCTAGTGGGAGTGGACCCAACCAACCTACTAAAAGAGGGAGGGAGAGCCAGAGTGGCCAAACGAAGATGGACGTAAATTTTCATCAAGCCGCCTCGGAAGAAACCGAGGAGGACCCTATATAAACATTACCATTAATAAAAGAATATTAAGGTGTATCGCTGACTCGGGATCATCGATCAACATCATGAAAGAAAATTATACAGATTCCGAGATAAAAGACGATAACCTTACGGTCCATACCATCAATGGACCTGTCCGTTTAACTAAGAGTATAATGAGGAATGCGAACAAAACATGTCCGTCCGAACAAAAGTTCTACATACATAACTTTTCCGAAAATTATGATATTTTATTAGGAAGAGAATACTTGATGGCAAGTAAAGCCGTCATCGATTACAGAAATGACACTGTAACACTAGGAGCTAGGTCGTACCCAATCATTCAGAGTGGAGAAGCTATTGAAGCCGGCAAGACCGCACAGAAGTGCACTGATCCCTCTACAAAAGAAGAGAAGATCGCACCTAAGTGCCTTGACCCATCTCCAGAGGGAGATCAATACTTCGCTTCCGCTCTAGACAGTGAATTAAGGGAATGTAATCAATTGAGATTGGAACACTTAAACGACGAAGAGAGGGAAGAGTTAAAGAAGGTCTTATATGAGTTTAAGGATGTGCAGTACAAAAAAGGTGACAATTTGACTTTCACAAGTACAATCAAGCACGAGATCAAAACTCAACATGAAGACCCGGTCTACAGACGACCATACAAATGTGCCCAGATACATGATCAGGAGGTAAACCAGCAAATCAAAGATATGATCAGGCAGGGAATAATTCGAAAGTCGAATTCTCCTTACTGCTCGCCCATATCTATGTTTCCGAAGAAGATAGATGCTTCAGGAAACCAAAAATATCGAATGGTAGTAGACTATAGAAGTCTAAATGAAATAACAGTTAAGGACAAATTCCCAACTCCACGAATGGATGAAATCCTAGACAAACTAGGTAAATGTCAGTATTTTACGACAATCGATTTAGCAAAAGGTTTCCATCAAATACCCATGGAACCTAGCTCAATCCCCAAAACTGCGTTCTCCACTAAGCATGGACATTACGAGTACACTCGTATGCCCTTTGGGCTAACCACTGCCCCAGCTACCTTCCAAAGATGTATGAACAATCTGCTAGAAGAGTTAATCTTCAAAGATTGCTTTGTATACTTAGATGACATCATTATATTTTCCACTTCATTGGAAGAACACTTGTTGTCACTAAGGAGAGTATTTGGAAAGTTGAGAGACGCCAACTTGAAGCTACAAATGGATAAATGTGAATTCATGAAAAAGGAAACTGAATTCCTAGGTCATGTAGTCACTACTGAAGGAATAGTACCAAATCCAGGCAAAATCTCTGCCATTGTCAAATTTCCAATACCAGAAACGACTAAACAAATAAAGTCATTCTTAGGTCTGTGCGGGTTCTACAGGAAATTCATTTCTAATTTTGCAAACATAGCAAAACCCATGACACTCAAACTAAAGAAAGGAGCTGTCATAGACCCCAAGGAAGAAAAGTACGTCGAGGCATTTGAGAGACTAAAAGTACTCATCACCTCAGACCCTATCCTTGCGTTCCCAGACTTTGACAAAATGTTCACGGTAACAACCGACGCTAGTAACATAGCATTGGGAGCGGTTTTGTCACAAGAACACAAACCGATCTGCTACGCTAGCAGAACCCTAAATGAACATGAAATAAACTATTCAGCCATCGAAAAGGAATTATTAGCGATCGTATGGGCAACCAAGTATTTCCGTTCATACCTGTTCGGTAGAACATTCGAGATACAAAGCGATCATAAACCCTTGATTTGGTTGAACAACCTCAAGGAGCCAAATATGAAATTACAAAGGTGGAAAATAAAACTGAATGAGTTTGATTTTAAAATGAAATATCTACCAGGCAAAGAAAATCATGTAGCTGATGCCTTATCAAGGGTAAAGATTAATGAAAATCTCCTTGGAGAAGCTTCCAATAGCGTTGGTGCAACTGTACATAGCGCACAGGAAGACAATCTAAATCACATTGCTATCACGGAAAGACCAATTAACTATTACAATCGGCAAATTGAGCTAATAAAAGGCAATGAAGATAAGGTAGAAACAATTCGTTATTTTCACAAGCTAATCATCAAGATCACGTATAAGGAAATGACTAACACCTTAGCGAAGGATATAATAAAGGAATATCTATGCACCAAAAAGAGCGCATTATATTTCCATACAAAATAGATTTTCCTCCATTCCAAAAAGCCTATTTATAAATCATTAATTCTAACAATATAACCAAAGCTATTAAATCAAGCACGAAACTCCTAGATATTCAGAATTACGCTGAATTTAAAGAAACCATATTAAAGAATCATAAAGGCTTACTCCATCCAGGGATAGAGAAAACCGTCAATTGGTTTAGGGGAAAATACTATTACCCGGATTATCAAAAACTAATCCAAAACATCATAAACGAATGTCCTACTTGTAATATTGCCAAAACAGAGCATAGAAATACGAAGTTGGCATTCGAAACTACACCGGAAATACTGAACATCAGAGAGAAATACGTCATAGATTTCTATATGGTTGGTAACCAACAGTTCCTATCATGTATTGACGTATACTCGAAGTTTGCCACTCTTGTAGAAGTAAAAAGTCATGACTGGTTAGAAGCAAAAAGAGCCATCATGAAAGTTTTTAACGAGATGGGCAAACCAATTGAAATCAAAGCCGATAAAGATTCAGCTTTTATGTGCACAGCATTGCAAGCATGGCTGAATGCGGAAAACGTCAAAATAGAGATCACTTCCAGCAAAAATGGAATATCTGACGTAGAAAGATTTCATAAAACAGTAAATGAAAATATAAAAATAATATCTAGCGAGGATAACCCAGAAGATAGATTCACGAAGTTTGAATTAATTCTTTATACTTATAATCATAAAACCAAACATAATACCACAAATAGGACACCAGCTGATATATTCATTTATGCAGGCTCACCTGATTATGACACCCAACTAAATAAAGTGAATAAAATCACTTAATTAAATAAAAACCACATAGAGTATGAAGTAGATACCCGCTATAAACTATCACCTCTAGTTAAGTCTAAGGTAACAAATCCTTTCAAAAGGACGGGCGAAATTAGACAGGTAGACGAAAAACATTATGAAGAAAAGAATAGGGGTAGGAAAATAACTCATTATAAATCAAAATTCAAGAAAAAGAAGAAATCTAATAGAAGCAAATATAATAATTCCAGAGAAACCGAGGAAGTTAATGGAATCGGCGAACTTCAACACAATTAAAATCCTCATCTTCCTCATAATTACCATCGTAATGGCACAGGGCCAAAACATAGAAATAAATCCTATAAAATCCCAAAACGGATATATGATATTCAAAACTGGATCGATTAACATACCTATCAATTACGAATACCATTATCTAACTGTTAATGTAACTAAAACCGAAGAACTATACCAAAATTTATTAATGCAAGCCACTAAATTCCAGGACATAATCCAAATAAAATATCTAGTAGACAAATTGCAAAGAGAAATGAACGGGCTAAAAATAACCAAAAGAAATAAAAGAGGCCTAATCAATATAGTAGGAACAGCCTACAAATATCTCTTTGGAACACTAGATCAGGAAGATAAAGTCGATTTGGAACAAAAAATAGAAAATTTAGCCAGCCATAGCATTCAAATGAATGAACTAAATTTGGTAATAGATGCAGTTAATAGCGGAATAAACGTTATAAACAAACTAAATGAAGAAAAAGACAGGAATCAACAAATATAAATTTTGATATTCAATCTACAACATTTCACAGAATATATCGAAGATATAGAACTAGGTATGCAATTAACTAGGCTCGGTATATTTAATCCAAAATTATTAAAACAAGACTACCTGGAACAAATAAATTTTGAGAAAATACTAAATATAAAAACCTCCACATGGCTAAAATCCGATACCAACGAAATTCTAATAATTTCCAACATTCCCAAAGACATTACAAAAGTACCAATCTATAAAATCGTTCCGTATCCAGACGAATTAAATAACATGTTAACAGATATGACATACGACAAGTACTACATAAAAAATGAAGAAGTATTTGTTAAAGAAACTAGATTGAAAACCAATGACAATTGTATAAAAGGAATTTTAATGCAAATTCCCACTAAATGTCCATATTCCAAAACTTTTCAAAACTTTCAAATAAACTTTATTGAACCCAATATACTAATCACATAGAATCTTCCAAAAACAACGCTAAACCAGAATTTTGTAAACCAAGAAATCATAGCGGAAGGAAATACCATTATAAAAATCTACAACTGTTCAATCCAATTAAATGAATTTACAATATCAAACACAATGTTAGATTTTGCCCAGAATGTTTATGTCAACAACAACATAACTAAAATAAAACCACTGTCGTATGTCCAAACTAATGAAATAATTATGCAATACACCAAATATAGTAACCTATTACAAATAAGTCTACTAATTTCATTTGTCATAATTATATTAGTACTACTAAGTTATGTAGCTGTTAAATTTAAGAAAACTTCTAAAAGAGTCACGGTTAAATGTATTAACCCTATAATAGAAGCAGAAGAGGAACCAACCTCAGCCACCGCACTTGACACCCCGTCACTATACCCGACGGTAATCGCCTAGGGACAGGCTAATAACAAACGTTGGGGGAGTGACATATCCATAATTCCCCACATCCCATACACATTATGTTTATGTACAATTCATCCACCCCATCCACACAAGTAACAGGACCCCACTCAAGAATCAATAACTGTTTCTTCCCATACTCCAAGCCAGGGCCCCCCATAATATAAACAATGGACCACATTGTTTCATCAACATTAGAATCACGCCACTCTCGAGAAATCGATTCTTTAGAATCACGCCACTCATGAGGACCAATCAAAGCTAGACATAAAACCAATGAGTATCACATTCCTAGCTCCGTCATGTAATGCAACACCGATCGCCAGCAGTGGATGCCTTTCATCAAAGCCGACGCATCCCCAAATATCGATCCAGGCACGTACGCCACCGACACGAAGATGCAGCCGAGGAAAGCAACGCCCGAAGACAGAGTCGGGAGGTCCAAGAGAAGGGCTCATGGAAACTAGCCAGCAGCAGAGAGATCAGTTCCGTTTGAGACAAGCAGACCCAAAGTCAAGTCGGGGAATTCATTTAAATCTTGTGACATAAAGATATTTAAGTTGTAAAATAAGTCTTTTTTAAAAACTTAAAATCGAGTTGCGGATATTTAACTATATATATAATAAATTTAAAAGAAAAATAATAATAACTGGCGCCCAACGTGGGGCCCGAGCTGTCACAGACCCATTAAATGTTCGAAAGACAGTCAACTACACCCGACTGGAAATTCCTTATCCTTCTTGGTTCAGACAACCTTGCTAACTTCCTCAATATCGGTTGTGAAGGTATAGTGTAGCGAAAGAAACTGTTGAAATCCTGATGTTTTCCATTAAGCTCTTGGTCCAGTCCACTTAAGCTGCATCTGACTTAACCACTGCCGGTATATCGATCGAGTGCAAGTAGATATTCCCTCCGTCGATCGAAATTGGGTTAATTTATGGCGACAAGCTATAACCTATCTCGCGGAGTTGAGAGTATACGCAAGGAAGTTTATTTGCAGCTTTTTATACCCGATACTCAAAATGAGTATTGGGGTATATTAGATTTGTAGTAAAAGTGGATGTGTGTAACGTCCAGAAGGAATCGTTTCCGACCCCATAAAGTATATATATTCTTGTAGATGTTTATATGTTCTAGGGTGTAAAATCTCAACCAGATCGTATATTTATTATAGCCAGAATCAAGAAAACAATTTCATTCTTTCTCGCTCTTTCTCTCTCTAACACACAGGTTTCATGGTCGGCTTTGCCAATTGCAAAATATGAGTTCAAGGATCTCAGAACCTATAAGAGCCAGAGCAACCAAATTTAGTATCCACACTCCTGTGATATCGGACCTTGACCGTTTCGTGTCCAAATTTCGCCACACCCCCTTCCTCCCCCGCAAAGGACGAAAATCTGGGGCATCCACAAATCTCAGAGACTATTAAGGCTAGAGTAACCAAATTTGGTATCCGCACTTCTGTTAAATCTCACTATAAAACGTGTATCTCAGAATTCCGCCCCACCCCCTTCCGCCCCCACAAAGAACGAAAATCTGTTGCATCCATATCTATCAGATTGCTGAATCTGGATCAGATCAGATCATTTTTATAGCCAATAGGAACAAATCAATTTGCAGTGGCTACGCAGCGCCCGACGTCACGCTCAGACTGATTTTCCGTCTCTCTCGCACGCACTCTTTGTCGTGTGGTTCAATATTAGCGGCGTCTGCCGCAGGAGAGCCATACTGACTTAGTATCGGGTATAACTGTAGAGTTGCGGTGTACGCAGCAACTCACAACGTTCCCTCTCGTTTTTTTTTGTATTGAACTAACCACTTTCACTATTGAAATAGGACTAAGGGTTTCCTTTTTAAATGGTATCTTTTTAGGCCCCCCAAACACCTTCTTAATCTTTTATATCCAAAACAAACAGTACCTGCTCACAAACCTGTTTCAAACGATTCCTACTGGGTCAATCTAATAATATGAGGGAAAGGTTACAACCTCTATTCTACCTGAAATCCACTTATTCTTTTTGTGTAATCCTCACTTGGAAGAAACCTGTTTCAAACGAATCCTATGATTCTCTTGTAATAAGAGGAAGTGAAATTCAACCAATCAAAAGTAAAACAGCAAACATTTAAAATAAATAGTGGTTAAATGTGTTATATTTATTATATACATATGTATGTATTTATTTTTAGAAAAATACATAAAATATTCTTATTATATAAATATGTATTCGTATTATTAAAATTTCGCCTCAGCTAATTTTACCGCAGCAATTAAGTCATCATCATCGATTTGAGAGGATTTTACATGGTTGAGAAGGAGGATTGAGATCGAAGTTAGTTCACATTATTACCGATAGGTGGCGCCACCAAGTAGTAAGGATAAGGGACAGCCGTATATTTACTATAAGTAGCTTTAATTAATTTTTATGTCTTCCTATTATAATTTTATTCTTTGTGTGCTCCTGTATATATCTCCATTAATTTGTGTTCTCTTACCATTCAACCCTCTATACGGACATCTAGAAACCCAGTTTTCCAACCTATGTTTTTCTATAGGATGTAAATTTCAGAAACTTCACACATTTGTTTTCCCAATTCAATGTTTATAAAATATCCTATAAGTATTTATTTAACTTGACCAGTTAATAACATAGCAGAAATTGTTTCCCAATTCAATGTTAATAAAATATCTTATAAGTATTTATTTAACATGATCACGTAATAACATAGCAATATGATGCACACTTACATTCAACATGCTGCCAAGCTGCACTTGCTTAAGCACATGCTAATGCAACATGTTCCGAATTTGGTAATTCAGTATAAAATTCGAGCGTCCCATTCATTCATTGAAAAGTTGAGCCATATTGCCTGTGCACTACGTTCGAGCACACATACCGCCATTAATTCGACCCCATACAGAATAGCGTTTGGTCAACATATGGTTACCAATGGCTCTAGCTATCAGCTATTAGAAATGCTGGAGGATCGAACAGTACAGTTTTCGCGAGACGATTCATTCAATATCATTCGGCAAAAAGCTATGCATTCAGCTCAACAGCAGCATAGTCGCAACGAAAAAGTATATAATTTACGTAGTCGAGACGTCTCGTTTGTCGTTGGTCAGGAAGTGTATAAAAGAAACTTCCAGCAAAGTAACTTTAGCAGAGGCTTTATTGCCAAGCTGGCACCTACTTTCGTGAAAGCCCGGGTGAGAAAAAGCCTTGGTAATAGTTACTACGAACTCGAGGACCTACAAGGACGAATCCTATTGAAATTCCATGCTAAAGATATAAAACAATGAGGTTTCAGGCGTGGATCACTCTTTTCATTGTATCACTGCCAAGTGTGATCTTGGTAGGGGGGTGTTGTAGTGGCGCCTGTCCAACCAAAAATATCGGATAACCGTCCCACGGTTTCCCCTTCCCTTAGACATGCACCTTGCACCTTTTGGGCAGTTACGCGCAAGAAAAAAATGACATAAGTTAACAGCGGCTACTGTCACGGTGTGGTGAGAAAAGGGGAATTAGAGAACCAAGGGCTCAAGCGGAAGGAGAGTGGCTTGGGCATGTTCTTTCCAATTTTACTCGCGATCCCAGACGGACGTCTGAGGAAAATACTCAAGTAGTGCAGTGAAAGGAAAAATTCTAACCTCGACCGTAATTACCGCGTGTCCATCGTGGCTAAGATCTAGTCAAAAGATCAGCCGACCATTCCTACGTTTATTAAGCGAAGGCCGAACCCATCGGGTGAGTGAAAATTGTACCCCAACTGCCGGCCAACAGAAACTTAAAGTTCGTTTTTTTTTCTTAAAAACCTAACCATAGGTTTGGCCGTACGTACTACCGTACTAAACGCCGGTCGTAGTGCCGTAAGCCGTACCCACTACAGTCTCGTCACCTTGCCACACATATAAGTACCCATCATACCGATCGACTACAGTATGTGTTAGCCGTCTCCGACCACAAATCTTCTTTCGGCGTGGCGTCTGCATACATGTGAGCATCACTGTATTTACCGCAGCGTGTACCGGCGTGGGTCCACACACATACAAGCCTTGCTCGGCCTACACCAGTGAAAAACGGTCGATTGTCTTTTATCTACGCGTGCAGTGACATACATATGTACATATGTGTCATTGCTACGTCGCTAACGCCGCCCGCATACGAACAGTAACGCTAAAGGAGAAGACATTTACCGGTGCCGAAATACTGTTTGCGTTTCTGATGAAGTCATTCGGTGTCTCGATCATGATGGCTATGCCCATGCATTTCTTCATATTAGAATAATACTTTGGAACCCCACTATTGTACTGACCCTAGGATTGACATTAAAAGTTAAATTCGTGTGACTCGGTTTGTTTGTCTTATCAGTAAGAAATGTGCAGCTAGAAGGAAAGGAACTAAAACTAATACACGCGCGTATCGCCTATCTACTCTGACACACTGATATTTACAAGTTTTCAGCCACCCTCATCGACCACATGGAAGCGCTTTCATCGTTGGATTTGATCGTAATGTGAGTGATAACCTGTGAACGTCTGCTATATGTGAATTCAAAATTTTACGCAAGTCGAAGCAACATTAAAGATTCCATGCCTCGACCGTAAACTTCCCAGCCGTACTGTAACGCTGACCAATCCAATTGTTCACGTCTTTGTTTTGTTCTGCTCTTTCGCAAGCAATGTAACTTTCTGCAATTCCGAATCTATCGACAACCGAACTTATGATTGGGATTACCCCACAAGCAATTGCTGTGCACTTTAAAGATGCACCTATCCGTCCCTTGTTTTTGCATTTAAACTGAAAACCATTCGAATATATTTCTATTTGTGTAACGTAATTACCATTATTCCTGAATATACTCTTTATAATTAGTTGACTCTAGTCTAATAAGATCTTTCATCATGATATTTTTACACCCGATACTCGAAATGAGTATTGGGGTATATTAGATTTGTGGTAAAAGTGGATGTGTGTAACGTCCAAAAGGAATCGTTTCCGACCCCATAAAGTATATATATTCTTGATCAGCATCAATAGCCGAGTCGATTGATTCCTGTCTGTCTGTCCGTCTGTCTGTCCGTCCGTCCGTCCGTCCGTCCGTCCGTCTGTCCGTCCGTCCGTCCGTCCGTCCGTCCGTCCGTCCCCTTCAGCGCCTATTGCTCAAAGACTATAAGAGCTAGAGCAACGATGTTTTGGATCCAGACATCTGTGAAATGTCACTGCTACAAAAATATTTCAAAACTTTTCCCCGCCCACTTCCGCCCCCACAAAGGACGAAAATCTGTGGCATCCACATTTTTAAGGATACGATAAAACCAAAAATGCAGAATCGTAGAAGATGTTTATATGTTCTAGAGTGTAAAATCTCAACCAGATCGTATATTTATTATAGCCAGAATAAAGAAAACAATTTCATTCTTTCTCGCTCTTTCTCTCTCTAACACACAGGTTTCATGGTCGGCTTTGCCAATTGCAAAATATGAGTTCAAGGATCTCAGAACCTATAAGAGCCAGAGCAACCAAATTTGGTATCCACACTCCTGTGATATCTGACCTTGACCGTTTCGTGTCCAAATTTCGCCACACCCCCTTCCGCCCCCGCAAAGGACGAAAATCTGGGGCATCCACAAATCTCAGAGACTATTAAGGCTAGAGTAACCAAATTTGGTATCCGCACTCCTGTTAGATCTCACTATAAAACGTATATCTCAGAATTTCGCCCCACCCCCTTCCGCCCCCACAAAGAACGAAAATCTGTTGCATCCACAATATTGCACATTCGAGAAAACAAAAAACGCAGAATCATAGATAATGACTATATCTATCAGATTGCTGAATCTGGATCAGATCGGATCATTTTTGTAGCCAAAAGCAAGAAATCAATTTGCAGTGGCCACGCAGCGCCCGACGTCACGCTCAGACTGATTTTCTGTCTCTCTCGCACGCACTCTTTGTCGTGTGGTTCAATATTAGCGGCGTCTGCCGCAGGAGAGCCATACTGACTTAGTATCGGGTATAACTGTAGAGTTGCGGTGTACGCAGCAACTCACAACGTTCCCCCTCGTTTTTGTTTCAAGTGGTGTGTTTTAGCATCATTAGCCTATGGAAAACACCTTAAAACTATATATCAAACAGCAGCATTAAAAAAAATTTCCCGAGATAAGTTAACAATACCATCATCCTATCGATGCGGAAACATACGGCAAGACATCATTTATTATGAAGGAGTAAGATTAAATTTTTCCGGAATTGAGTTTCCAATAACAAGCAAAGGAATCAAGCGATTCGAATCAGCAAATGAGGATTTTAGCATCAATGTTTATGAAGTCGATGAGAATGGAAAAAACGTTGTGGGACCCACAGTGAGGACTAAGAAAATTCGGACTCACCACATAAACTTGCTTGGAATTAATAGTGATAATATGCAAATGATGCATTATGCATATATAACGTGCATGAGAAAATTATGCTATTCACAACATAGTAAATCCCATAATACTGCATATTTTTGCGAGAACTGCTTGCAATTTTATAGTACAACAAATACTATACATGACACTAAAGAGTGTGGAAAAGTTGCTGCTTTGTATCCTGAACCTAATACCAAAACTGTATTCAAAAGTTTTTCTAACAAACTATCTCCACCAGTAGTAATTTATGCTGACATCGAAGCAGTTTTGGAAAATTACCATATAAATCTTAATGATCCATCAAAATCATCAACTACTATGGCACAGAGGCATACAGCATGTGCAGCATCATTTTATATTGTACATAAATACAATGATCATCTAAATGAAATGTGGACATACGAAGGTAAATATTTTAACATTCCAGCAAAGGCAATAAACTCATAAACATTATGATTTCGTTATTTCAGGACCGGATTGTATCCAAAAATTTTGTCAAGAACTTAGGATGAAAACCGATGGACTTTATGAGAAGTACTGGAAGTCCTATAAAAAACCAATCTACCAGTTTAACATTTGGGATGAGGATTACCAGGAACACGGTGTTTGCTATGCCTGCGAGAAACAAATTTCTGATGATGATCGAGAAAAATTCTTTGATCAGTTTACAGGACAATATGTAGGTCCTATTCATAAGCTGTGTAAACAGACATTTAGATTAAGCGATCCCTTTTTCCCGGTAGTTTTTCATAACTTGTCTCGTTATGATATACATTTATTTGTTACGTCAATAAAAGATGAACTAAGACCTTGCAATAAAGAGTTATATATTGCGTTAACTCAAATTTGTAAGCTCGATGAATCTTATCTTCATCAATATAAAATTAGATGTATAGATTCAAATAGATTTTTAAATTCAAGCTTAGAAAAACTCGCTAGTTATATGAACATAGCGAATTTTAAAATTTTGAAAACTAAATATCAAGGTGAAAAATTTGATATGCTACGACGAAAGGGAGTATTTCCCTATGATTATTTGGATAGTTTTGAAAAATTTGATGAATCCCTGCTTCCTTCGCGAGATAATTTTTATAATTCACTGAATGATGAGGAATGTAGTGTTGAAGACTACAACTTTGCTCAGAAGGTTTGGAGCGCATTTAATTGCAAATCTATTAGAGATTATTTAAAATTATATTTGGAAAGCGATGTTTTAATTCTTGCTGATGTATTTGAGAATTTTAGGAGTCTTTGTTCCCGAGTGTACAGGTTAGACCCCATTAATTATGTTACTGCTCCTGCAGTTTCATGGGATGCAATGTTAAAATACACAAGGGTAGAATTAGAACTTGTTAGTGATCCTGACATTTATAATTTTTTAAAAACTGCTGTTCGTGGAGGGTTGACCCAATGTACTCAACGGATTGCAACAGCAAATAACAAATATTTAAATAATAAATTTAAGCCTACCGAACCCATAAATTTCCTTTCATATATTGACGCCAACAACTTATATGGATGGGCTATGAGTCAACCCCTTCCATTTTCTAATTTTAAATTTCTAAGTAACGATGAAATTTCATCTTTCAACGTTCTTAGCATATCGGCATCTAGTGATGTTGGATATATTTTAGAAGTAGATATGCGATATCCTGATGATATTCATAATAAGCATAATAGTTTACCTTTTTGCCCCGAAAATAAGATTCCACCAGGAGGAAAGCAGACAAAACTAATAGCTGACTTAAGTGATAAAAAGAACTATATAATCCATTTGAAGCAGCTACAGTTATGTATAGAGCAAGGTATGATTTTAGAAAAAATATCTAGAGTTTTATCATTTAATCAGTCCTGTTGGCTGAAACCTTATATTGACCTCAATACATCTCTTAGAAAATTAGCTAGCAATGACTTTGAGATAAACTTTTACAAATTAATGGTTAATGCCATTTACGGTAAAACAATGGAGAATGTAGAAAAACGTCGTGAGGTTGCATTAGTTAAGCATTATGATTCAAGACAAAACTCAGCAGGGCTTAGACAACGCATAGCAAGACATAATTTCCACAGTGTTGAAATCTTTGGAGATAATTTGGCTGCCATTGAATCAACTAAGTCCCGAATTTTTTATGATAAGCCCATATACATTGGAGTTAGTGTACTAGAACTTTCAAAATGGTAAATGTATGACTATTTCTATAATTTTCATTCTGTAAAATGTCCATCATCAAAAATACTCTATATGGATACAGATTCATTTATTATATCATCAGAAGAAGATTTTTATGATTTAATTAAATTCAATCCTAATCGCTTTAATACAACCAATTACCTAGCCTCAAACAGATTCGGTATCAATCTCGCTAATAACGAAGAGCTTGGATTAATGAAAGACGAAAATGCAGGAAAAATAATGACGTCGTTTGCAGGATTAAAAGCGAAAGCATACTAATATTTAATTGCTAAAGATGATAACACTATAACGTAAAAAAGGTTAAAGGTGTAAAAAAGTCAGTAGTGAAACGATTAACTCATACTCATTATATTGAATGCATTAAACATAAGAAAAAACTTATTATGGACAACAGAGAGTTATTAGAAGTAGAGGTCATAAAATTTATACTGAAATTGTAAATAAGATAAGTCTAAATTATAAGGATGACAAAAGATTTATATTACCTGATAATATTTCAACATTAGCTCATAATCACTATGAAATTAAAAATATTTTAGGTGCTAGTAATAATACACAAAATATGGTATAAGTAAGTTTAACATTACATTATTATTGTTCGGAGCAGAACCCAGCCGATTAGCTGCTTGCCAATAGCACCTAATTCTTGGCCCTCAGCCGCTTATTTTGTTTGTTACTTATGTCTATGTCACTCATTTGTTTGTTAAGGCTTTGCGCTTGCTTGCCCTGCTAAACGCTCTCTGCCAGCTCGCTCTTCGCTATCTCCGCTTTGCGTCTGCCTACCGACGTCGGCCGAGCGAAGCTGCGCTTAGCGATCGGAGCGGCAATGTAAAGGGCAGGCAAGCCACACTTGCAATTTGGATGTCACGCATTAAAGAACATATCGTAATTTTATTTCTGCGCCGAGTTTTATTTAATTCGAAATAATTAGTCGGCCGATTGGGGATAAAAAACATTATCTCCACATAAAATTTGGTGACCCCGACGTGATCTCTGAGTTGCAGTGTCAATTAATAATCATTCGCGATCGACAATCGTTAGCCCTAGCAAATTTTCGGCGGTTAAGCACAATTCGGTGCTAAAACACACTTACATACACCTACATACACGCATTGCTGGCTATTAATTTCTCTGTCGCGACAATTCGGTCAGTGCAGTGCGGTAGGCAGTGCAGCGAACTCACTAATACACACAAGCGGAGTACAAAGCGGAATCGGACAGCTCGCACAGCCGCACAGCTAAAGGCATTAGCTGTAATCCCTTTGCTTTCGGTTCCCACGTTTATACGTATACAGGGTGTCTTTTTCGGTCGTGCTGAGTGACTCTTTTAAAACCTCAACATGGCAGCACCTGAGCCTACCAATGTCGCGAACGCAGCAATGCCGAGTGATGTAGATTTCTACAAGCACAAGGCCGAGTCCATCGCGCGCCAACTAAAGGCCATGGATCGCTTTCTCACCAAGGAAGAGCTTGCCGAGTTAGATGAGGCAGAACTTCAAGCTCGCTTAGAGCAAATCGAGCGAATGAATGCGGATTTCGATGCCGCTCAAACGAGCCTTGAAAGGCTGGATTTCCTGCAGTTAGCCCATGATGCCCGGCTGGACTTTTCGAATGTTTATGTCAAGGTTAGGTCCAGGCTGTCGCGGGAGTTGATGGCTGCTCGCACGGTAAATGTTGCCAATTCAACGGCTCGGCATACTCTCGAGGGGAATTCGTCGTTGTTCGCCTATAATAGTATAGGCCGTTCTCGAATGCCCGAGTTGCAGCTTCCGCGATTCGGGGGGAACTACATGGATTGGCCAGAATTCCACTCGATGTTCTCGACAATGGTGCACAAAGACCATCGTATACCAATCATCGAAAAATTCCAATATCTTCGTGGATGTCTAGATGGTGCTGCGCTGGATACGATTCATTCCTTGGAACTTTCTGAGGAGAATTACGACAAGGCGTTGACTTTGCTAATGTTGCGATTCGATAATAAACTGTTACATTTTCAGGCACACGTCAAGGCTATTTTCGGGCTGCAAGGGGTGGAGAAGGGCTCAGCTATCGGCTTGCGCGCGCTCAGCGACAAAATCAATTCGCACTTGCGTGCACTTCAGACCTTGGCGACCCCGCAGGAGATTTCGGATGGGTTGCTGATCTTCATCATAGGCACGAAACTGGACCACAAAACAAAGGAGAAATGGGAAGAGAACTTGCCGACGTCAGGATTGCCTCGGTGGTCAAGCATGGCCTCATTTTTGGAAGCGAGATGTCGGATGCTGGAGAATTTGGGATCAGCCATGGCAACAAGTCCTAGTCAACAGGTGGGAGAAGACAATCCTGTCACCCTTATCACCTCCAGTAACGACCATCCTAACCCCATATGTAACCATTGCAATTCCTCCGAGCATTACATATCTAGATGTCAGGCATTCCTGAATCTCTCTGCGTTTGAACGATACAAAGAAGCAAAGAAGAGCCGCTTGTGTTTGAACTGCCTCAACAAAGGCCATGAATTGCAGAGGTGCAGGTCAGGACTTTGCAGGCATTGCCAGGCCAAACATCACACGCTACTCCACATTCCATCGGGAACTGGTGCTTCATCTTCCTCTTCACCGGCCGAGGAATCGATCCAGCAAGAGGCCGCGACTGTGCTTCTAGCAAGCGGGTGTTCTAGCCCTCCCCCCTCGATCCAGAAATCTCAGCCTAGCCAGAACGTGTTGCTACCTACTGCCCTCGTCCATGTAACAGATCGTTATGGAGCACTTATCCCATGTCGTGCCATTTTGGATTCTGCATCACAGGCAAACTTTGTAACATCTAGACTTGCTGATCAGTTGCAGTTGGATCATTGCTCGTCTTATGTTCACATCTCTGGAATCGGAGATTCCATTCTACCTTCGAGCAAGTCTGTACATATAGTTGTACAATCCCAGGACGCAAGCTATCGAGCTTCCTTCGCTGCAATTGTCACCAACTCAATTACGGAAATGCAGCCTAACTTCGGCGTAGACGCAAAGGATTGGCCAATGCCGAATAATCTAAAACTAGCTGATCCTAATTTCTCCAAGCCCCAACGTATCGATCTGTTGATAGGTTCTGGTTTGTTCTTCGATTTAATGTGCTTCGGACAGATTCGACTATCAGCCCAATTGCCAACATTGCAGGAGACTAAACTTGGTTGGATAGTATCAGGAAGCATTGATAGCTCGGAGAATAAGCGTGCAGCTTTAGCCGCTTTTGAAAATTCCTCGTGCATCTCTATTGACGATTTTCGACCCACAACGCTGGAGTACCAAAACTTAGAGCAGCAATGCAGGAAGCAGCTGCTCGAGTGCCAGGTGCAAGTGGAAAAACTGCGATCGGAGAATCAGGAACTGCAGCGCGAACTTTTCCATATATTAAAAACCTACATATCCACGCCAAATGAAATTCAACTTTCAACAGTTTCTACATTGCCAAATTTCCTGCCATTCTATGCAATTACAGAGGTTCCCGATGATCAAGACGTAGTCACGACAAGCCGCCTTCGTAAAGAAGCGCCGATTGCTGCGTTCGACGATCATCCCAGCGTAGCCGCCAGCTGCGCCCAAGCAAGCATCTTCAAGAGGGCCGTTGGAAAAATAGCGGTTCTGCCCCTTCAGGATGGATCTGTTGAAAGCCTTTGCCTTCCAACGGGGGGTGAATGTTCGGAGCAGAACCCAGCCGATTAGCTGCTTGCCAATAGCACCTAATTCTTGGCCCTCAGCCGCTTATTTTGTTTGTTACTTATGTCTATGTCACTCATTTGTTTGTTAAAGCTTTGCGCTTGCTTGCCCTGCTAAACGCTCTCTGCCAGCTCGCTCTTCGCTATCTCCGCTTTGCGTCTGCCTACCGACGTCGGCCGAGCGAAGCTGCGCTTAGCGATCGGAGCGGCAATGTAAAGGGCAGGCAAGCCACACTTGCAATTTGGATGTCACGCATAATGTCACGCGATGTCACGCAGAACATATCGTAATTTTATTTCTGCGCCGGAGTTTTATTTAATTCGAAATAATTAGTCGGCCGATTGGGGATAAAAAACATTATCTCCACAATTATTATTTTTTAATTTGTGTATAATTAAAACTATATTTCAATGTAAAAAAATACACAAAAATAAATTAAATCTGATAAATATTTTGCGTGCTTAATTATTTTAATATACTCTTTTTATCTATCCATGAATTGTGTGTTTCATCGAAACCTAACCATTTAACAAAAACTTGTTCTTTTTTCCTTCTGAGTATTTTTTCCACTAAGAAAGCATTTTCATCTTTAACTTTTTGAAGTTCTTGATCATAAAATGAGCCTTTGATTATTTCCCCCTTATAGTCCTCCAGTTCATATGTTACAGGATTAGTGGACTTTACTTTTAAAATTTTAAAAACTTCGGTTGTCCAGTTTGGATCATAGCCCTTCGTAAAAATACCTTTATATTTACTTATTCTAACAGGATCACCAATGGAAAACTTGTGTTTAGGTAATACCTTTCAAATATTATAAGCTGTTTTCAAAATAAACTCTTCATTTTGTTTGTTTACATCTATAGGCCTCATTTTTATAGTACGGTGATATGAATTATTGTAATCTTTTAGTAAGTCATGCAAGGTATAAATCCACGTATGATTACCCTGCATACTAAAGATTTTCCACATACGATTTTTTAATGTTCTATTAAAACGTTCACAAATAGATGGCTTAAGGTGTGTATATGTATGGTAATGGTTAATGTTATTCTTTTTCATTAACTCTCCGAAGGCTACATTAAAAAACTCCTTTCCCTGATCAGACTGAATATTTTTAGGTTTATGTTTAGATATTTTTAATATTTTCTTCAATGCTGATAAAACATCTAAAGATGTTTTAGACTTAACGGGAACTGCATATGCATACTTCGAGAACGTGTCAATTACTGTCAGCAAGTACCTATATCCTTTGTTTTCCTTATAAAAGGGTATCATTTCTAACAAACTATCTCCACCAGTAGTAATTTATGCTGACATCGAAGCAGTTTTGGAAAATTACCATATAAATCTTAATGATCCATCAAAATCATCAACTACTATGGCACAGAGGCATACAGCATGTGCAGCATCATTTTATATTGTACATAAATACAATGATCATCTAAATGAAATGTGGACATACGAAGGTAAATATTTTAACATTCCAGCAAAGGCAATAAACTCATAAACATTATGATTTCGTTATTTCAGGACCGGATTGTATCCAAAAATTTTGTCAAGATCTTAGGATGAAAACCGATGGACTTTATGAGAAGTACTGGAAGTCCTATAAAAAACCAATCTACCAGTTTAACATTTGGGATGAGGATTACCAGGAACACGGTGTTTGCTATGCCTGCGAGAAACAAATTTCTGATGATGATCGAGAAAAATTCTTTGATCAGTTTACAGGACAATATGTAGGTCCTATTCATAAGCTGTGTAAACAGACATTTAGATTAAGCGATCCCTTTTTCCCGGTAGTTTTTCATAACTTGTCTCGTTATGATATACATTTATTTGTTACGTCAATAAAAGATGAACTAAGACCTTGCAATAAAGAGTTATATATAGCGTTAACTCAAATTTGTAAGCTCGATGAATCTTATCTTCATCAATATAAAATTAGATGTATAGATTCAAATAGATTTTTAAATTCAAGCTTAGAAAAACTCGCTAGTTATATGAACATAGCGAATTTTAAAATTTTGAAAACTAAATATCAAGGTGAAAAATTTGATATGCTACGACGAAAGGGAGTATTTCCCTATGATTATTTGGATAGTTTTGAAAAATTTGATGAATCCCTGCTTCCTTCGCGAGATAATTTTTATAATTCACTGAATGATGAGGAATGTAGTGTTGAAGACTACAACTTTGCTCAGAAGGTTTGGAGCGCATTTAATTGCAAATCTATTAGAGATTATTTAAAATTATATTTGGAAAGCGATGTTTTAATTCTTGCTGATGTATTTGAGAATTTTAGGAGTCTTTGTTCCCGAGTGTACAGGTTAGACCCCATTAATTATGTTACTGCTCCTGCAGTTTCATGGGATGCAATGTTAAAATACACAAGGGTAGAATTAGAACTTGTTAGTGATCCTGACATTTATAATTTTTTAAAAACTGCTGTTCGTGGAGGGTTGACCCAATGTACTCAACAGCAAATAACAAATATTTAAATAATAAATTTAAGCCTACCGAACCCATAAATTTCCTTTCATATATTGACGCCAACAACTTATATGGATGGGCTATGAGTCAACCCCTTCCATTTTCTAATTTTAAATTTCTAAGTAACGATGAAATTTCATCTTTCAACGTTCTTAGCATATCGGCATCTAGTGATGTTGGATATATTTTAGAAGTAGATATGCGATATCCTGATGATATTCATAATAAGCATAATAGTTTACCTTTTTGCCCCGAAAATAAGATTCCACCAGGAGGAAAGCAGACAAAACTAATAGCTGACTTAAGTGATAAAAAGAACTATATAATCCATTTGAAGCAGCTACAGTTATGTATAGAGCAAGGTATGATTTTAGAAAAAATATCTAGAGTTTTATCATTTAATCAGTCCTGTTGGCTGAAACCTTATATTGACCTCAATACATCTCTTAGAAAATTAGCTAGCAATGACTTTGAGATAAACTTTTACAAATTAATGGTTAATGCCATTTACGGTAAAACAATGGAGAATGTAGAAAAACGTCGTGAGGTTGCATTAGTTAAGCATTATGATTCAAGACAAAACTCAGCAGGGCTTAGACAACGCATAGCAAGACATAATTTCCACAGTGTTGAAATCTTTGGAGATAATTTGGCTGCCATTGAATCAACTAAGTCCCGAATTTTTTATGATAAGCCCATATACATTGGAGTTAGTGTACTAGAACTTTCAAAATGGTAAATGTATGACTATTTCTATAATTTTCATTCTGTAAAATGTCCATCATCAAAAATACTCTATATGGATACAGATTCATTTATTATATCATCAGAAGAAGATTTTTATGATTTAATTAAATTCAATCCTAATCGCTTTAATACAACCAATTACCTAGCCTCAAACAGATTCGGTATCAATCTCGCTAATAACGAAGAGCTTGGATTAATGAAAGACGAAAATGCAGGAAAAATAATGACGTCGTTTGCAGGATTAAAAGCGAAAGCATACTAATATTTAATTGCTAAAGATGATAACACTATAACGTAAAAAAGGTTAAAGGTGTAAAAAAGTCAGTAGTGAAACGATTAACTCATACTCATTATATTGAATGCATTAAACATAAGAAAAAACTTATTATGGACAACAGAGAGTTATTAGAAGTAGAGGTCATAAAATTTATACTGAAATTGTAAATAAGATAAGTCTAAATTATAAGGATGACAAAAGATTTATATTACCTGATAATATTTCAACATTAGCTCATAATCACTATGAAATTAAAAATATTTTAGGTGCTAGTAATAATACACAAAATATGGTATAAGTAAGTTTAACATTACATTATTATTGTTCGGAGCAGAACCCAGCCGATTAGCTGCTTGCCAATAGCACCTAATTCTTGGCCCTCAGCCGCTTATTTTGTTTGTTACTTATGTCTATGTCACTCATTTGTTTGTTAAGGCTTTGCGCTTGCTTGCCCTGCTAAACGCTCTCTGCCAGCTCGCTCTTCGCTATCTCCGCTTTGCGTCTGCCTACCGACGTCGGCCGAGCGAAGCTGCGCTTAGCGATCGGAGCGGCAATGTAAAGGGCAGGCAAGCCACACTTGCAATTTGGATGTCACGCATTAAAGAACATATCGTAATTTTATTTCTGCGCCGAGTTTTATTTAATTCGAAATAATTAGTCGGCCGATTGGGGATAAAAAACATTATCTCCACATAAAATTTGGTGACCCCGACGTGATCTCTGAGTTGCAGTGTCAATTAATAATCATTCGCGATCGACAATCGTTAGCCCTAGCAAATTTTCGGCGGTTAAGCACAATTCGGTGCTAAAACACACTTACATACACCTACATACACGCATTGCTGGCTATTAATTTCTCTGTCGCGACAATTCGGTCAGTGCAGTGCGGTAGGCAGTGCAGCGAACTCACTAATACACACAAGCGGAGTACAAAGCGGAATCGGACAGCTCGCACAGCCGCACAGCTAAAGGCATTAGCTGTAATCCCTTTGCTTTCGGTTCCCACGTTTATACGTATACAGGGTGTCTTTTTCGGTCGTGCTGAGTGACTCTTTTAAAACCTCAACATGGCAGCACCTGAGCCTACCAATGTCGCGAACGCAGCAATGCCGAGTGATGTAGATTTCTACAAGCACAAGGCCGAGTCCATCGCGCGCCAACTAAAGGCCATGGATCGCTTTCTCACCAAGGAAGAGCTTGCCGAGTTAGATGAGGCAGAACTTCAAGCTCGCTTAGAGCAAATCGAGCGAATGAATGCGGATTTCGATGCCGCTCAAACGAGCCTTGAAAGGCTGGATTTCCTGCAGTTAGCCCATGATGCCCGGCTGGACTTTTCGAATGTTTATGTCAAGGTTAGGTCCAGGCTGTCGCGGGAGTTGATGGCTGCTCGCACGGTAAATGTTGCCAATTCAACGGCTCGGCATACTCTCGAGGGGAATTCGTCGTTGTTCGCCTATAATAGTATAGGCCGTTCTCGAATGCCCGAGTTGCAGCTTCCGCGATTCGGGGGGAACTACATGGATTGGCCAGAATTCCACTCGATGTTCTCGACAATGGTGCACAAAGACCATCGTATACCAATCATCGAAAAATTCCAATATCTTCGTGGATGTCTAGATGGTGCTGCGCTGGATACGATTCATTCCTTGGAACTTTCTGAGGAGAATTACGACAAGGCGTTGACTTTGCTAATGTTGCGATTCGATAATAAACTGTTACATTTTCAGGCACACGTCAAGGCTATTTTCGGGCTGCAAGGGGTGGAGAAGGGCTCAGCTATCGGCTTGCGCGCGCTCAGCGACAAAATCAATTCGCACTTGCGTGCACTTCAGACCTTGGCGACCCCGCAGGAGATTTCGGATGGGTTGCTGATCTTCATCATAGGCACGAAACTGGACCACAAAACAAAGGAGAAATGGGAAGAGAACTTGCCGACGTCAGGATTGCCTCGGTGGTCAAGCATGGCCTCATTTTTGGAAGCGAGATGTCGGATGCTGAAGAATTTGGGATCAGCCATGGCAACAAGTCCTAGTCAACAGGTGGGAGAAGACAATCCTGTCACCCTTATCACCTCCAGTAACGACCATCCTAACCCCATATGTAACCATTGCAATTCCTCCGAGCATTACATATCTAGATGTCAGGCATTCCTGAATCTCTCTGCGTTTGAACGATACAAAGAAGCAAAGAAGAGCCGCTTGTGTTTGAACTGCCTCAACAAAGGCCATGAATTGCAGAGGTGCAGGTCAGGACTTTGCAGGCATTGCCAGGCCAAACATCACACGCTACTCCACATTCCATCGGGAACTGGTGCTTCATCTTCCTCTTCACCGGCCGAGGAATCGATCCAGCAAGAGGCCGCGACTGTGCTTCTAGCAAGCGGGTGTTCTAGCCCTCCCCCCTCGATCCAGAAATCTCAGCCTAGCCAGAACGTGTTGCTACCTACTGCCCTCGTCCATGTAACAGATCGTTATGGAGCACTTATCCCATGTCGTGCCATTTTGGATTCTGCATCACAGGCAAACTTTGTAACATCTAGACTTGCTGATCAGTTGCAGTTGGATCATTGCTCGTCTTATGTTCACATCTCTGGAATCGGAGATTCCATTCTACCTTCGAGCAAGTCTGTACATATAGTTGTACAATCCCAGGACGCAAGCTATCGAGCTTCCTTCGCTGCAATTGTCACCAACTCAATTACGGAAATGCAGCCTAACTTCGGCGTAGACGCAAAGGATTGGCCAATGCCGAATAATCTAAAACTAGCTGATCCTAATTTCTCCAAGCCCCAACGTATCGATCTGTTGATAGGTTCTGGTTTGTTCTTCGATTTAATGTGCTTCGGACAGATTCGACTATCAGCCCAATTGCCAACATTGCAGGAGACTAAACTTGGTTGGATAGTATCAGGAAGCATTGATAGCTCGGAGAATAAGCGTGCAGCTTTAGCCGCTTTTGAAAATTCCTCGTGCATCTCTATTGACGATTTTCGACCCACAACGCTGGAGTACCAAAACTTAGAGCAGCAATGCAGGAAGCAGCTGCTCGAGTGCCAGGTGCAAGTGGAAAAACTGCGATCGGAGAATCAGGAACTGCAGCGCGAACTTTTCCATATATTAAAAACCTACATATCCACGCCAAATGAAATTCAACTTTCAACAGTTTCTACATTGCCAAATTTCCTGCCATTCTATGCAATTACAGAGGTTCCCGATGATCAAGACGTAGTCACGACAAGCCGCCTTCGTAAAGAAGCGCCGATTGCTGCGTTCGACGATCATCCCAGCGTAGCCGCCAGCTGCGCCCAAGCAAGCATCTTCAAGAGGGCCGTTGGAAAAATAGCGGTTCTGCCCCTTCAGGATGGATCTGTTGAAAGCCTTTGCCTTCCAACGGGGGGTGAATGTTCGGAGCAGAACCCAGCCGATTAGCTGCTTGCCAATAGCACCTAATTCTTGGCCCTCAGCCGCTTATTTTGTTTGTTACTTATGTCTATGTCACTCATTTGTTTGTTAAAGCTTTGCGCTTGCTTGCCCTGCTAAACGCTCTCTGCCAGCTCGCTCTTCGCTATCTCCGCTTTGCGTCTGCCTACCGACGTCGGCCGAGCGAAGCTGCGCTTAGCGATCGGAGCGGCAATGTAAAGGGCAGGCAAGCCACACTTGCAATTTGGATGTCACGCATTAAAGAACATATCGTAATTTTATTTCTGCGCCGAGTTTTATTTAATTCGAAATAATTAGTCGGCCGATTGGGGATAAAAAACATTATCTCCACAATTATTATTTTTTAATTTGTGTATAATTAAAACTATATTTCAATGTAAAAAAATACACAAAAATAAATTAAATCTGATAAATATTTTGCGTGCTTAATTATTTTAATATACTCTTTTTATCTATCCATGAATTGTGTGTTTCATCGAAACCTAACCATTTAACAAAAACTTGTTCTTTTTTCCTTCTGAGTATTTTTTCCACTAAGAAAGCATTTTCATCTTTAACTTTTTGAAGTTCTTGATCATAAAATGAGCCTTTGATCATTTCCCCCTTATAGTCCTCCAGTTCATATGTTACAGGATTAGTGGACTTTACTTTTAAAATTTTAAAAACTTCGGTTGTCCAGTTTGGATCATAGCCCTTCGTAAAAATACCTTTATATTTACTTATTCTAACAGGATCACCAATGGAAAACTTGTGTTTAGGTAATACCTTTCAAATATTATAAGCTGTTTTCAAAATAAACTCTTCATTTTGTTTGTTTACATCTATAGGCCTCATTTTTATAGTACGGTGATATGAATTATTATAATCTTTTAGTAAGTCATGCAAGGTATAAATCCACGTATGATTACCCTGCATACTAAAGATTTTCCACATACGATTTTTTAATGTTCTATTAAAACGTTCACAAATAGATGGCTTAAGGTGTGTATATGTATGGTAATGGTTAATGTTATTCTTTTTCATTAACTCTCCGAAGGCTACATTAAAAAACTCCTTTCCTTGATCAGACTGAATATTTTTAGGTTTATGTTTAGATATTTTTAATATTTTCTTCAATGCTGATAAAACATCTAAAGATGTTTTAGACTTAACGGGAACTGCATATGCATACTTCGAGAACGTGTCAATTACTGTCAGCAAGTACCTATATCCTTTGTTTTCCTTATAAAAGGGTATCATTTCAACTAAATCGATTTGCCACGTGTCATTAATTCCCTTTTGTCCGAATGTAGCAGGCTTATGTATTTCATTAACAACTTGTTGCTTACTCATTTTTAATATAATTCTTATTTTCTATTGTTATGTTGGGATGATTGCTTATTTAAAAGTGTTTGCTTATACTCAAGAACATCGCGTTTTATTTGATTACACATTTTTTTGGAAATTTCAAAGCATAAACGGGTTAAATCTATTTGCACATTTCTTTCATAAGTACCGTCTAAATCAGCTAGTTGAACATCAAATTTTTGTAAGGCTGCACACTTAGGAATACTATTATTATAGTAGAGGTATATAATTTGTTGCTTAAGTATCGTATTCCAACATAAAAATGTGGTAAAAAAAAATGCCTAATCTTAAAAACGATCTCCAGGACTCACTATCAAATTCAATTTTATTTCCAAGCTGATTTATTA
Source organism: Drosophila miranda (assembly GCF_003369915.1). Classification (NCBI taxonomy): domain Eukaryota; kingdom Metazoa; phylum Arthropoda; class Insecta; order Diptera; family Drosophilidae; genus Drosophila; species Drosophila miranda. The sequence continues at coordinate 33,986,022 of NW_022881603.1, forward strand.
TAAACACATACTGCTTATCTGATTTTCGAAATCTAAAATTGCACTTAATTGTGGGCAATAATGGATGGTCTATTATTGTATCAGGCATCAAAAAATCATACTGATCAAGTTTCAATTGGATATACTCCTTGTATGTAACCAAATGCATCCATTCATCTTTATCTAAACCGACGAAATTGTTTTTGCTTTGCTGCATCCATATCATTGGAGTGAATTTTCTTGTAGTTGAAAAACCGCGTTTAAGTTTTAAATTATGTACTACATAATATTCGAGACCGAAAATGACTTCGTGATCCTGCTTCTTTCTAGTGGACCTAATTCTTTTTGATTGATGCGTGTCCATTTGGGTTGAATGCTTTTGTTAAACTAAGAACTCTTACTGAATTGGGCTGTATATAAAGGAGATAGGAATCAACGACTCATTCAGTTTACTACAAAATCTCAAACCAACATGAACACAATCGACAGGAATTCAAGCGTTATAGTTGATTTTCAATATCTCTTTGGAAATAATAAACAACTTTTTATTAAGGAATTGGCGTTTATGCAAACCGGAACAGTAACACCAAACTTCTTTCATTTCAAACCACCATATCATCTGAATGAATTGGATAATGAAATGATTAAACAACAAAATATTAATCGTCAAACCATAAATGGATTGGAATGGTCAGATGGTGAAATATCATATTTAAGTTTAGGTGAAATACTTTCACCACTAAATAGATTTAGCACCGTTATTGTACGTGGTGAAATTAAAAAAAAGTTTTTATCTAAGTATTTAACAAATAATATTATTGATATCGATATAGGAAAAAGTCTCACATTTTATCCAAATTTTATTACAAACTGTAGAATCCACAAAAAAATTCCTCTTAGATGTGCTCTAAACAGTTTATTTAAGCTATTTGTTATCTTGGAAAATTCTAACTACGCTATCTACTGTAATAGTGACTCTTATGTTTAGATTTTCAGTTTATATTCAGCACTTGTAGTAACTAGTTGTTTAAAATGGATTCATTTAAGCGTTTGTTTGAAAAGGATCCTCACAAAAGCGGATACACACAAGTTGTTTATTGTAATTATTGCGGATCTGATACTCACTTAGAAAAAAACTGCCCCAAAAAGCGCGATCAGGAGACGCGTAATTAGAATATCTTAGATGTTAGAAAACATTTATTACATATTAATAAATAAAACAAAACCCAAAAATGTTTAAGCAATTTATATATCCTTTTACAATGCTTATTTGCGGACCTTCAGGATCTGGTAAGACAACGTTTTTAGAAAACTTAATAAACAAAAGGAATGATTTGCTGAGCATTTCAATTAATCGAATAATTTGGTGTTATGGAGAGGAGCATGCTAAGCCAAATTTTAATACCATCGAATACTATAAAGGAGTTCCCGAAACAATTGAAAATTAAAATCATGAGCCTATTCTTTTAATACTAGATGACTTAATGATGGGTGCATTTAATAAAAATGTCTGTGAGCTATTTACAAAAGTATCACACCACAGGAATTTATCCGTAATAGTGGTCACACAAAATATATTTCATAAATCATCACATACTCGAGATATTTCACTAAACACAAAATACATCGTTGCGTTCAAAAATCCTAGAGATAAGCTACAATTTCAATGCTTAGCAAGACAAATTTATCCTGAAAATTCTCAGGAGCTCTTCAGAATATATAAGGAGGTGACAGATGAACCACATGGTTATTTACTTATTGATCTTACTCAGGGAATAAATGATCTCCTTAGATTTCGTACACATATTTTTAATTCTGAGTATACAGTTTGCTTTTCAGATGAAAATGGTTTACAAAAAGAATCTAAATCGACTGAAAGCGAACAAACATTTATTGTATGTGCTCAAAAGGGCAAATAATAAACTTCGAAATGCAATTATAAGTAATTGTGACATTGAGTTAGTAAAAGCATTAGTAGAGATAGTGTTGAATACTCTACGAGGAAATCATAAGATATCAAAAAAGCAACTATATGCTCTAAAAAAGTATAAAAATGCATTACGTCTTATTTCATGTCCAAAACGGTCAATAAATTCTAAGAGAAAAGTTCTCATCCAAAAAGGAGGATTTTTACCTGTTTTAATAAGTTCATTGCTTTCGGGAATTTTTGGAAAAATATTGAACAATGCTTAAAAATAAGCATCAATTAACCAAAGTTATTTTAATGCATCCGAATGCATATCAAAAATTGGTAAATAATGCCCAGAAAAACGATTTAATAAATATAACGTTTTTACCTATTTTAAATGATAAAAAAACTAGTGACTTTAATAAATGGATTAAAATACGTCAAGAATTGTGTTACTATCAAAATAAAAAAAGAAATAAGACAATGGATATACGAACTACGCAGATCAAACCACTTTCACCACCTCAAAGCATTGGTATACAAACACAAGACGAGTCAGTTTGGTTAGATGGAAAACCTAACACTTCTATGCTTAACAATACAAATAATGGGTCCTCAAAAAAGGAACTCTCTATCACAAATGAGTTCTCTGATTTACCTAACGACATCGAGGATGAAGATTTTCTGACCGAAAAATCTTTCAACTCAAAACCTAATAAGCGTAAAGTTGAGGATACTTCATTTTTAGACACTCAAGCATCAAAAAAATCAGCATTGACTAAAGTGAAGCTTACTGATAAACAGCGAAAGCTAAGAGTAAAACTTAAGAGGTATAAAAGTGAACCAAATCCATTTCAAGACTTGAAATACGTAAGTGGACGAGAAAAGTTGATGAGGGCTGTTAGAAACAGTAAGGCCGTGCAAATTGGAAAAAACAAAATTAATTGGTTTTCCTATAATTAATAAACTGCAAAGAACGTAGAACTAAAAATGGTAAATGTAACAGAGTTTTTCGTGACATTACTTAGCAATGATTTGTTAAATGTATATCATGATAACGTTAAGTGTGCATTTACAAACATTGTAAATATTCCTGAAAACATGAACGATGACTGGGAAGTAGGAATTACAGACTTATATCTAAATAAATGTATAAAAAGCAGGCCAGAGAATACCTCAATCGTATCTGAAGAAACAACAGAATTTGTTATTAGCTTAGTAAATGGAGAAACATTTCGATATGAAAATGAGTCAACAGTCTGAACAGTTTCAAAATGGGTTGATTTTTTTTTACACTGACATTATCAAACCAAGATGTGTTGGAAATAAAAGACCTCGATGTCTTCGAGTATTACATTATAATGGAAAAGAGCAACTTATACAATTCAACAATATTGAATATTATCCCATTGAAATATGGTCTCCAAAAGAAATTTCGATCTTAATTACCGATTCCAAAGGGTATAAAGTACCATTTGAATCTTCAGCAATTCCAATTTTTGTTACCCTTCACTTTAAAAAACGAAAATAAATGCTATAAATAATACTGTAAAGATGGAAATTTATTCAGAGTAGAAATAACCACCATGACGAAATCTTATCAACAATATTATTTAAATCAGTGTGGAGGAGGGTTGAATCATATAGGAAGTCTTTATGTATCACCCAGAGTTATCCAACAAGGTAGAGGAATTGGGAATTTTTTTAGTGGTCTTTTTAATTACATAAAACCACTATTCCTTTCGGGGATAAACGCTATTAAAAACCAAGCTTCTGAGACTGGAAAGGCAGTAATAAATGAGTTTGGTCGAAACCCTTTAAGAACTATTATCCAAGAACAAAGTAAAATTGCTTTGCAAAACCTGTCAAATAAAGCCATTAATAAGTTAACCCGATTCCAGAATTGGGCAGGTAAAAAGAATAAAAAGAGAAGGTCTAGGAAAAAACTATCTCATTTATCATCTAAAGAAGGAAGCAAACATACGCAGTCGAGACCCAAAAAAAAAAAATCAACAAAGAAATTAACTATAAGAGACATTTTTTCTAAATCAAAATGACCACCCATATTGAATGTATGAAAAGCGAATTGGATCTCTTTGAGCCACATCCTACACAAAGCTCTATTCTGAGAACAGAAGAAGTTTCATATAACCCCATAGCTTCGTTGGACAGTGCTTCTTCAATTGAATTCGTTTGATTAGGAAATGGGGAAACATATCGAGACCTGTCAAGTGTTTACTTAAGACTTGTTGTGCAACTAAGAAAAAGTGATAATACCAACATTGAAGGAAACGATGTTGGAGTAGTGAATAATATTTTGCATTCAATGTTTAGAAGTTCGTCCGTATATTTAAATAATATTTTGGTTTCTCAGAGTGATAATAACTATCATTATAGATCGTATTTGCAAACGATTTTAAACTATGGTAGTGATGCCAGTGAAAGTCACTTAGCCACTCAAGGTTATTATCCTAATTATGGTAAATTAATATCTGGTAGATACGTTAACACCGATGGATCCATTATGCTCAAAAATATTTTTCAAAACAGTAATAAGGTTGAACTATTCGGAAAAGTTCATGGAGATATATTTAATCAACCAAAACTGCTTATAAATAATGTAGATTTGAGGATTACTTTTAACATTGAAAAAACAGCATTTTATTTAATGGAATCTGAAACTGAATCAAATCTTAAAATATTTGAGGCCCAACTATTCATTAACCACATAACTATTAATCCGAGCATTTTATTGGCTCATCATCATGTTTTACAAACTAAAAATGCCATTTATCCATACAGCAAAGTTCAAGTAAAATCATTTACAATATATCCAGGAAATAATACATTATCAATTGACAATGCAGTTATTGGACAGCTTCCCAATTTTTTGGCTTTTTGCATGGTAAAAAACAAATCATATTCTGGAAATCGGGCATTAAACCCCTTCCATTTTGATCATTTTAAAATTCAACGCTTTAATCTATTGGTTAATGGAGTACAAGTACCATCGCAGGCACTTGAGTTTGATTTCTCAAACTCTGAAAATGCTCAAAGCTCTAGAGGATATAATATGCTATTCAGATCAAGTGGAATAAAACATTATGATCGAGGCTTACAAATTACAAAGGAAATGTTTGATAAAAATAGTTTTATATTAGCATTTGACCTAACTGCAGACCATCACAATTCAACTGTATGCTCAAATTTAATATCACAAGGAGCCATCCGAATTGAAGGACGATTTTCGGAGCCTCTTACAGAAGCAGTTACTTGTCTGGTATACTGTGAATATGACTCAATGATTGATATTGATAAACATAGAAATATTCGTGTTCTATTGTAAAAATGAATACATTGCAAATCGATAAGTTGCTTTCCAAGCATTCAAAAACAAAAACAATTTTTAAAGGAGTTTATCCCTCTGATCAGCTGCCTCAGGTAATTTCGAAATATCCTGCTTTAATAATAGCAAACACAGATTCTTCAAGCCATTCAGGAACTCATTGGGTTGCTTTTTACTTTGAAAACAAATATTCAGCCGAATTTTTTGATTCATATGGTCAATATCCTCAAAATAAAGAATTTTTAAAAATATTAAGGAAAAATTCCATAAAGTTTACATTTAATAAACAACCACTGCAAGGTTATTTTTCAAATACATGCGGACATTACTGTATCCTATATGGAATATTTAAAAGCAGCAAAAAAAAATAAATTGTTTTTTAAAACAATTTAAGAAAAATGATTTTAGCTATAATGATAAGTTAATAATACAAATGTTTAAGAAAATTCGTTTAAAATAAAACACAATATAATTTCAGAGACATTTAAGATGTTCATTGAATTTTTGAGCTGGGATACATTCTTTTATTTAAGTTATAGTACTTTAACATTAGGTCTATAGCTTCTGCTTTCTTATTTGGTAGGGTATGACACAGGCATGTGTCAGGTCCGTCCGTTGCATCGTCATCACTCCAGGGGCATAGCTTATAATGAAAGCCAAACTTGGAGTACTGAAGCTCCTTTTCCTCCAGATCTTCCAAAATGCTCATCAAATTTTAAAGAATTTGTACGTGCTCCTCGAAGATCATCTCCTCGAATTGCATTAAAAAAAGTTTTATTTGTTTGGCATGCATCTTGCAGCTGACTTCTTGAATTTATAACTGATAATGTTTCAAAGAGCAGGACTCTTTATATCCACGTCTTTGCTCTGTTTCCCTTATATTTTTCTTTACCCATGTATTGGAAATGATAAGTACTATATCTAGCCATCTCTTTTTTACATATGTACATATGTATATTCTTAACCTTTTTCTTTATTTTTGTCTTTACATGTATAGTTGTCTCTTCTTCTCTTACATATATATAATGGGAACTCTTTATTTACTCTTTACATATAAATTGGAAATGGGCAGTGCTATATTTATTCATCTCTTTTCCTTTATATATAAGATGTGAGATTCCATGCTCCTTCAACATCTTAAAGGGTGTTTTTGTGGAAAATTTGGTCACATAACTTTTAGGTAAAAATATCCAAAGCGGTTCGCTGTCCTTATCAGTTAAATAAAGGACTACTTTATTTCCAAATGATGTTTTTTTGATTTTACATCCATTGATCTTGTACTCAAATCCTATGCACAGGTCCTCAACCTTGGTGTATCCAACCGCCGGCTTTGTCTCGTTAAGTAATTCTAGGAAAGCCTAGGTATATATTGATTAAGTGCTTAAGTGCTTAAGTAATAGAAACTATTCAACCTACTAACGATTTTAAACTAAATTATTTAAAAGATTGCATGATCTTTTATACTCTCATTAATTCAATTTTATACAAATGTGATCTGAGCAGATTGGTAGTTGAGTGATAATAAGTAAATGGTTTTAAAGCTGTAATGGCCAGATGTCTTAAGTCTGATTGGTGGTTGAGTAATAAGGGATGAACTATGGATACACTGCTGTATATTGGTTCAAATATTATATTTACATTTTTGGTCTTATATAACAGTCAAGATGAAAAAATTATAAAACAGAACAAAATGCATAGAATTTTTGTTTATATGCTGATCACTTCCTATATAAGAACTGTAAGTTACTGAGATAGGTTAGTTCACTTTTACTTCGAAATGAGGACATTTCATTGCGAGTTGTGCTATTTAAAAACATCTTTTAGTTCCCGCAATGAACTGAAAAAACACACCTTAAAAATCCACAACTTTAGTTATTCAAAATCAAAATCATCATTTTATCGATGTTTCTTATGTCCAGGAACTGAACTGTTTTGGTTGAGAATTGACTTCAATATGCATATTTTATTTAAGCATAACATGGAATTAAAGCGATTGTGCGTTTTTAAATATAAATACCTTTACATAAATTTACCAACTAAGTATAATATGATGTGTAATCCTCACTTGGAAGAAACCTGTTTCAAACGAATCCTATGATTCTCTTGTAATAAGAGGAAGTGAAATTCAACCAATCAAAAGTAAAACAGCAAACATTTAAAATAAATAGTGGTTAAATGTGTTATATTTATTATATACATATGTATATATTATTTTTAGAAAAATACAGAAAATATTCTTATTATATAAATATGTATTCGTATTATTAAAATTTCGCCTCAGCTAATTTTACCGCAGCAATTAAGTCATCATCATCTTCATCCCGAAGTAGTTCCTGGAGTTGAGATCTTTTATCATCATCCTGATTATCTACTAAATCGAAAATGTTGTCATCATCCGGGAAAATGTATGATGGATTATCATTATTAGGCGTTGCATTCCTTGGGTCATCGTCGTCATCATCCCATTTAATGTCACTTAACCCGGTCAAGTTGCTCTCGAGATAGGTTTGGGTCTTAATACCAAAAATCAAGGACAGGTCTACGGAGCTCGGCTGAGAGTCCAGATTTATGGTTGATTCCGGTTGGGAATCGATAAAAATGATTTCGAGGTCATCCATCGTTGTTGAAAGATTACTAGTTTATGTACTAGCTGTTAGCTGTGAGTAAGCCGTCAGCCATTGGGTGCTACAGGGGGACAAACGGATGACGGGTCGTCTCGCACAACTGTGAACTCGGCGCAGGCGCAGCCGCTCCGGTTAGTAATACCCGGTGCGGTCTGCGTCTCACCCCCCCCCCTAGGACACAGAGGGTTGCGAGCGAACCGTCACCCGCCGTAACTGTGCACACCGGTGGAAGTGCGACTATACTCTCCCCGTGAGGGCGGCTGGAAACAGGTCCTAGCACGGTCATGTCTCTGCTAGGATGCTGGCGAATGGTAGTCGGGCGGAGAGAAGAAAACTCTCAGTGAAATTACCCCAATCCAAGGTGACACTGTTATATGCCGAGGGATGCATGGCCGGGGGGGTGCCCGGTCGCTAATATGCGGACTCTGGATACCTGCCGACCTCCAGTTTAAATCAGGCTTCCCGGGGCAAGCGGCCTATGCCTCGGGTGACCAACCCCTTCCCGCCTACTCGTGGGAACAAAAATGCCAAACATATCAAAAATACCAAATAAAAACACCGCAAAGGACCTCGGTCCTCCTCTTAAAGTACCGGAGGAACAAGCCAATCCCTCTGCACCAGCGCCTGGGAAACCGGGTCCAAAGAAGACGGGGAAGGAGACTGAGTCGGTCCACCGTCTTCAGGCAGCAGCCGCAGCGAGGGGGGGCCCGAAAAGCCAATCGGGTCCTTCCAAGTCGGGTGGCTCCAAGGGCGAAGCGGATACCGGGGTGGCTGCCAAGCAGAGCGTAATCGCGGCTGGTAAGCGCACCGGGACCGAAGAACCCATGGGAGCCCCGGCGGGCAGCGTCTCTGCACCACGGGGTGGAAAGCCGTCGTACCAGGACAGGAGACGAGCGGCTTTCATCCTGTCCAACGAAGACCCGAACTTCAAGGCGTCAGCCGAAGGAAAGGAGCAGAGGCTGTGGGCCTGCTCAATCCTTCCACTGTTCCAGCCAGCCAAAGCCGGAAAGGGCGCAGCCAAGGCCGCCAACAAGCGGCAACGCTCAGCGGAGGACCCCGCAAATCAGCCAGGCCAAGCCCAGCAAGCCAAGCGGGTGAAGACCCACCTCACGAACCGGTCGTTCGCTGAGGTGGCGAGGGGCAGGACCCTGATCGGTGTCCTGGACAGGGGCGCCGAGGACGGCCATGTCCCTCGCGATAAGTGGCACCTGGTGGAGAACGAGCTCCAGGACCGGTTCCTACTGGAACTGGAGGAGAACGGCGGACCACCGCCAAAGTGTGAGGACGCAGGGTGGCATCAAGGCAAGGTGAAAGCCATCGCCTGCCAAGACGCTCGCTCTGCGGCTCTCTACATGAAGGCGGTGGCGGCCCTAAAAGAGGTCTATCCAGGGGCGAAACTGGAGGCCGTGAAGTGGGAAGATGTCCCTAGTCGCCCGAGAGCCAGAGCGTGGGTCTCGGCTAAGCCTGCAGAGCCTGAGAAGATCCTCAGGTTACTGCAGGTCTGCAACCCCCACCTTCCTACAGCCGATTGGAAGGTGGCAAAGGTGGAGGATATCCAAGGGCAGAGGCGCCAGATTATCCTCGTCCTAAATGAGGAATCCATTGATCTCCTCGCAAAGTCGGACGGTGTAGTGGATTATGGCTACAAGAAGGTCACCATATCCACTTACAAGTCCGATCGCAAGGGCAGGCAAGCGGAGGTCGAGCCAGACCCGGAGCTGCCGGAGATCCCAAAAGAGGGGGCCTCGTGCGAGGAAGACAACCCGGCGTCGGATGCGGCGTCCATGATGTCGGACGATATCTTGGACGACTACGCGTTCGACGAGAGCGACCTAGCCAGAGGTCTCAGCCACATCGTTGTCGGGGAGGAGCCGGAGTCCCCTGACAGCGATCTAGAAGTAACAATGGTGGAGGCGAGCCTCAGGAATGTCGTTGACGCTCCTGCAGATAAACCTCCACCATTGTAAGGCAGCATGCGCTGCTCTACTGCTCCACCTGGCCAAGGGTGGAGCCGACATAGTCCTCATTCAGGAGCCCTGGATCCTCGGAAACAGGGTCTCCGGTCTGAGGACTTCTGACTACAAGCTATATGTAGCTGAAACCGCAGGTAAAATTCGTACCTGCATTCTTGCAAAAAGAGAGTTGCACCTATTTTTGCTCCCCAATTTCAGCAATGAAGACCACACCGCAGTGAGCCTCGAAGGCCAGGAGCGCTCACTGAGGATCTGCTCCGCATACATGGGGCATGAACAACCAGACCCCCCTCCACACGCGCCTCTCCGGGCTCTAATCGCAGACTGCTCGGCCAAGGACATCGGCCTAATTCTGGGGTTCGATGCCAATGCACATCACTGTCAGTGGGGAAGCACTGACACAAACGAAAGGGGTGAGTACCTTTTCAGTTACTTACTGACCACTCAGATGGTCTTACTAAACCGGGGTAGTGATCCCACCTTTATCATTAAAAACCGCAAGGAGGTCCTGGACCTCACGCTTGCCTCTCATGAGATACAGCGTAACATTGTATCCTGGAGGGTCCTGGAAGAGCACTCCTTCTCGGACCACAGGTACATGGAAACTGTCTTCTCCTTCTCAGTACCGAAGCCAGTCCGATTCCGAAACATCAGGCGGACAAACTGGACTCGGTACTCTGATTACCTCTGTCGTGTTCTCCCTGAGCCCCCATCTGAGGAGGAGTTCTCCACGGAGGCCACGACTCGTCTTCTTAAGATCTTTACCGACGCCTGCAATAAGGCGCTCGACAAAGCATGCCCCTCTGGCAAGAACAGAGGCCGGAAGAAACCTGAATGGTGGAATCCGAAACTGGGTGAACTCCGGAAAGTAACTCAGAAGCCTCACGCTTGCGCAGAGTTCTCTCGAAGACAACACCCACCCAGGGCTACTTGAAGAACACCGACCAGTCGTGGACTACGTCCAGCGAGGAGTCGCTAAATCTTCTCCTAAATCCCCCCTTCCCTGGCTGCGATGAAAACAGACCAAACTACCTCGCGCCTCCTTCTGTCGCCTCAAATGCCATCTTGGGACTGCTAAGCCAGGAGAACATTTCCTGGGCGATCAGAAGCTTTAAACCCTACAAGTCCGCGGGGCCAGACGGCATTTTCCCTGCCCAACTGATTCACGCGGGACATAAAGCCATTAACTGGCTCAAAATAATTTACGAGGGAATCTTCTCCCACGGGTGCATTCCTGACACCTGGCTTCAGACCAAAGTCGTATTCATACCCAAGGCAGGCAAGCCCTCGCACACTGCCCCAAAAGATTTCAGACCCATAAGTCTATCGTCTTTTCTTCTAAAGGCGATGGAGCGGCTCCTGGGGCTGCATCTAACGGCGTGCATTCCGTCCAGTCTGATCTCAGACTCCCAGCATGCCTATCGGAAGGGAAGATCCACCGAAACGGCCCTACACTCGATCACATCGATCATCGAAGCATCCCTTAATTTTAAGGAGTACACCCTAGTAGCCTTCCTCGACATAGAAGGCGCCTTTAACAACATCCTTCCGACCGCCATCACGGGCGCACTGACGGATCTGGGCGTTGACTCCAGGACGGTGAGCCTGATCGATCAGATGCTACAATGCAGGACGGTTGAGGCATCACTGGGGACGTCAACGTGTACCAGATTTGTCAGCAGAGGCACACCGCAGGGCGGAGTCCTCTCGCCCCTCCTATGGAACGTTGCAGTGAACACACTGCTGCGGGAGATAGAGGGGGGTGGCTGCCGGGTGGTGGCGTACGCGGACGATGTTGCCATAGCATTCTCCGGAAAATTTCCGCAGACATTGTGGGAGTGCATGACAAGTACTCTCACGAAAATGTCGAAATGGGCAGACAAATGCGGGTTAGGCGTCAACCCGTCTAAAACGGAACTGGTGCTTTTCACTAGGAAGTACAAAGTTCCGGTACTGATTCCCCCAAGACTATGTGGGGAAACGCTAGTCTTCAGCAACAACGCCAAGTATCTTGGCCTAATCCTCGATAGAAAGCTCGATTGGAAATTGAGCATAGAGGATAGAGTAAAGAAGGCCACAGTGGCCCTCTATACTTGCAGGAAAGCCATCGGACTAAAATGGGGAATGACCCCCTATATAGTTCGGTGGCTCTACACCGCCATCATACGACCAATCATAAATGTGGACGTTGACATGCAATGACTGCATCTTTCAAGAGGCGATGCAGTTACTGCACCGTCAAGTGGCCCGTGTGACACCAGCAGAAGGCTGTTACGCGCGGATCCCAGGCAAAACGCAGCCCTCCTCCCGCCCAACCGACCGAGGGGCGCTGCCGCATGACGCGCGGTGCGTAGCCGAACCAAACGCGAACATGCATGAAATATAGCTATTAGACTAACATTCGAGGAAAATTAGTACTAAACTTACTAAGAAACTAAGCATGCAATCAAAGTACAAATACCACTACAGTTACTAATTAATAGAAAGGTGTGTAAGGATTAATAATTTAATAAGAGGAAGAGAATTAGTGGTGGATATAATATGGTAGAGGGAATTATAATCCGAGCATAAGACCCTAAACGGTTCATGCAAGGAATAATTCGATCTACAAAGTGGAAGGAACAACGGTATAAAATTTCTAGTCAGTCTAATAGGAATCGTGAAGTTTATGCGGCTCAACAGATCAGGGCTGTCTATGTCACCCCTGATCAAGTTGTGCATAAATATCACACCAAGCATTTTTCTACGGTTAACTAAGGATGGGAGGTTTACTAATAGTAGTCTACTAGAGTAAGATGGGAGTCTTACACCCGCATCCCAGTTAAGGCCCCGCAGAGCAAAGAGTAAAAAGTTTTTCTGTACTGATTCTATACGGTCCTGGTGTACTTTGTACTGAGGGCACCATACACAGGAGCCGTATTCTAAGATCGGACGAACAAGCGAGGTATAGAGAGTCTTTGTTATATAGGGGTCGTCAAATTCCTTTGACCACCTCTTTATAAACCCAAGCACGCTCATGGCCTTATTTACCATGGTAGAAATGTGTTCGGAAAACTTTAACTTGGGGTCTAACATAACACCCAGATCATCCACCAGGGTAATTCTCTCAAGAGAACCACCAAATAGGGTGTAAGGAGCCAACAAAGGGCTAGAACGATGAAATGTCATAACTTTGCATTTCGAGGCATTAAGGTGTAACAAGTTTGCACAACACCATGACTGAAAGTTATTGAGATCGTATTGCAAGCGAGAATGAAATGAAATGTCCTTGTACTGGATACAGAGTTTAACATCATCCGCATACATAAGTACTCGAGAGTATGTTAATACTGAAGGTAAGTCATTAATAAAGAGTGTGAAGAGTAAGGGGCCTAGATGGCTGCCTTGTGGTACTCCCGAAGAAACCTTTACTGGGAAAGAGAGGCAGTTTTTGAAGAGGACTCTTTGAGACCTAGAACAAAGATAGCTAGAAATCCATCTCAGGAGGTTGGGCGGAAACCCTAAAAGGTCAAGTTTATGCGCTAAAAGGGAATGGTTTACAGAGTCGAATGCTTTACTAAAGTCGGTGTAAATAACATCCGTCTGTAAGTTACCTTGAAAGCCTTTAATAATGAAAGAGGTAAACTCTAACAAGTTCGTGGTGGTTGATCGCCGCCTTATAAATACATGCTGAGTTGGAGATATAAGTGACTTGCAGAGATGTTGCAAGTGCGGAGTTAAAACCTTCTCAAACATTTTAGGAATAGCGGATAACTTTGCTATACCTCTATAATTTTTTGCATCAGACTTGCTACCTTTTTTATGGAGAGGAATTATAAACGATTCCTTCCAGATCGGGGGGAAGCAAGAAGAATCAATGGATAGGGTGAATAGTTTAACCAAAGGTCCACACAGAGCCTCGGCGCAGTACCTGAGTACACAACCTGGAACCCCGTCTGGACCCGGTGAAAACACCGGCTTAACTAGTCGAAGATCATGAAGTAGGGAACATTCATTTAACAAGGGACTGAAAATGCCGTTCGACCTCGGTAAACCGTATGGGTACGGATGACCAGAGTAGCTTTCCTCAGAATAGGTGGTTTGGAAAAATTGGGCAAAAAGATCGGCAATTGCCTGATCATTATTTGCCGACGTATTACAAAATGATACCGAGGATGGGTGTGCGGACGTTCTACGCTTACTGTTTACGAAGCTGTAAAACTGTTTAGGGTCCTGAGAAAAACGTATCCTGCATCGAGATAGGTAGTTCTTATAGCATTGAGCATTAAGAACTGAAAAGTTTGACCGAGCTATTACATAGCGAGAATGAGAAGTAGGAGAACCCACTTCTTGAAATTTTTTATATAGTCTTGATTTTAAGTTTTTTAGACTGGATAACTCTTTGGTAAACCAAGGGGGTTTTCCAGATCTAGTCGGACAAGAAAGCGGGACACAAGAATCGAAAAATGTGCCAAGAGCATTGTAAAAAATGTTTGTGCCTTTTATGATATCAGTGCACAAGTACAAAGCGGACCAATCAAAATCCCTAATGAGGTTATTAAGCTTCGCAAACTCGGCTTTACGAAAGCAGCGGACACATTCGGGCAGCCTACTCGACCGATCCAATACAGTTGGTCCTATATCTAGCGACACCTCGAAAGTAGGGTGGTAGGCGTCTTCAGGTATAGTGAGCGGAAGGGCTCGGGTTAACAACACTATGGTCGGATCCGATACAAAGCACAGATCAAGCAATCGACCCAAGGAATTATTCACATGGTTGACTTGAGACAGGGATAGGTCAAGCAAGCCGTCAACAAAGTCATGTCGTGACATGGGCACGAGGATACTAGACTCGTTTACCGAAGACCAAACAGTTCCTGGCAAGTTGAAGTCACCAAGAACTATCATACGATCTTTATCAGATAGCGAGGAAGAAACAGCGGTTAAAGCGGACAAGTGTTGCTCATAAATTGAAATATCCGAAGAAGGTGGGATATACGAGCAAGTAATGAATATAGCGAAAGCGGGAAGAATCAGTTTTACACACATGAATTCCAGTTCCTGGTGAACTTGGACTGTGAAGTGTTCCGACGTGAAGTAAGAGTCCACTGCAATTAGAACCCCCCCTGCCCGTCGAGACGAACGGTCCTTTCTAAAAGTTGTGTACCGACCTGCCAAAACCTCGGAACTAAGAATGTCCGGCTTTAACCAGGTTTCAGTAAACACAATAACGTAGGAAGCAAATGCAACACTATCCCGGAAAAGAATGCTGAGCTTACTACGCAAGCCTCTTACATTCTGATAGGTTACTAAAAGAGAAGTTAGTTTTTTGGAAAGGTGGAAGAAAGACGGGAAGTTGAGGAAGAGGAAGTTGAGGTTGAGGTTGAGGGTGGCACACTGGAAAGTATGCTCTATGGAGTGGTGGTATGGTGGCCAGCCTTGGACAGGACATGCCTCAATAAACTCAGCAGAGTTCAACGCATGGCAGAGCTATGCATAACTGGCGGGCTACGCACTACTCCAGGGGAAGCCCTGGATACTGTGCTGGACCTCCTCCCTGTGGATCTCATGGGAAAGAAGGTGGCAACACTTTCCGCCCTCAGAATGAGAGAAGCCAGACTGTGGAAAGCATCCGCGGTTGGGCACTCGGGAATCCTGATGAGACTCCCGCAATTACCAGAGAGGACAGATTACTGTATCCCCAGTGATCACCTCTCGACGCCCTTCCAGGTATCAATCCCATCTAGGGAGGACTGGGAGATGGGCGAACCAGGACCTGCAAATGCGGTCCACTTCTACACTGATGGCTCAAAGCTAGACGGCCGCGTGGGAGGCGGAGTCTACTGCAGCGAGCTGAACATCAGTCATTGCTTCAGGCTCCCGGATCACTGTAGTGTGTTCCAAGCGGAGGTTGAAGCCATCAAGGAGGCCATTTCGATCGTCTCCAAATTACTTCTAGATACGCACTTAGTGTGCGTCTTCTCGGACAGCCAAGCAGCTATCAAAGCTCTAGGCTCAATATCGTCGAACTCAGCGACTGTAAAGACTGCCGCAGGTCTCTGCACGAGATCGCAGAGCAGTTAGATCTCTTCCTTATATGGGTCCCCGGCCACAGGGACATCGAGGGGAATGACGCCGCCGACGAGCTAGACAGGCAGGGTACTACGATTCCTCTCCTACCGGAGAGGGAGCAAGGCGCGATGCCCTTGGCTACGTGCAGGCTCCTAACGCACGAATTGTTCGAGCAAAATGCCAATAGGAGATGGCAGCAAACCGTTTCCTGTAAAGTCTCAAGATTGATATGGCCATATCGATCGAAGAAGCGCTCAGCAGAGCTGTATAAACTCAGCAGAGCACAGTGCTCTGCAGTTACTAGAGCCATTACGGGACACTGGCAGATCGGCACTCACGCCTCTAGACTGTCAATCCCTCATAACGACTTCTGCAGGAGTTGTCGCGACGAGGAGGAGGAGGAATCGGTCCCCCACTTCTTCTGCCACTGCCCAGCCCTTGGAAATCGTCGTCTTCGAATTCTCGGGGCCGCTTTCCTCACGGACATTTCGGACCTGTCCGTAATCAAACCAGGGACCTTGTCCAAACCTGCCCTTAACCTGCAGTAGTATGCTCTCACGGTTCGGGCAACGCGAAGGGGCACGTGCCCATGCGGCAACACAACGGACCTTTTATAGGTCCAAGTGAGCTTGGGGGCGGGAGGCTCTTATCCCCCCCCTCCCGGCTACCGCCTTAACCTAACCTAACCTAGCTGTGAGTAGTTATTATATAGGCACTTTGCTATGGGACAGTGTTAGGTACACAAAGGAGGAATATAAATTATAGAGAAAGTAGAAAGGTTCAAGGGCATCGAAACCGCTTTTCAGGAAACACTTAAAAAATACCTCTAAACTATCACATTAGATTCATTGCAAAGGGATGACCTACCTGTTTGAGGGTTGTTTGAATCGCAACACGGGACCAATCGTAAAAACAGGTTCATTGACAGTAAGAGGGAGGAGAGAGAATATAAATGAGTGAAGGATCGATTTGAGAGGATTTTACATGGTTGAGAAGGAGGATTGAGATCGAAGTTAGTTCACATTATCACCGATAGGTGGCGCCACCATCCCCAATGACATGGCCAAGGTATCTTACTTCCTTCAAACAAAATTTACTTTTTTCGACATTAATTGTTAACCCAGCTTGTTTTAACCGAGATGCTAACTCGAAAAACACACGCACATGGATTTCGAAAGTAGAAGATAAAACGAGCAAATCATCTAGATAGACGAACACTTCATGTCGTAACTGAGAGGGTATAACTTTATCCATTAATTTACACATGGTTTGTGGAGCGTTGGTTAGTCCAAATGGCATCACTGTGTATTGATACAGGGGTCTCCCCGGGACGGTGAACGCGGTCTTTTCGCGAGCGTCTGAAGTCAATGGGATCTGCCAATAGGCATCCTTCAGGTCGATGCTGGAAATATATTCAGCTTTTGGTAGTCGGGTTAATATTCCATCGATCAAAGGCATGGGATATGCGCTCTTTACTGTGACTTCGTTGACCTTACGGCTATCGAGACATATTCTCACCTTTCCAGGTTTCCTAACGAGAACGACTGGTGACGACCAAGGACTATCGGACTCCTCAATAACGCCAAGCGCTATCATTCTATCTACTTCCTCAAACATGACCTTTTCGACGGCAGGAGATACCGAATAGTGCCGCTGTTTAATTGGCTTTGCATCCCCTTGTAAAGTAGTGATCCTAGGCTGGGGTCAGTCTCAGTCTGCCCAGGGTCACCTACAGTTTATTTGTAAGTTGCTGAGACGTTGAGACTGGGGGGGGGAGGCGGGTCGTTGGCGCAGGGATCGCCGAGCCGCCGTCAACGACGGGGCCTTCGGGAGAAATTAGGGAGGGGGGGGGGGAAAGCGGCGTTGGGCCGGGCGGCGCGAAACTCACCCGAGACGCTGCCCTCCCCGACTTCAGCAGGGTAAAACCCCTGTTGCCAAGGTCGAAGTGGGCCGCGGGTACGGGGAGGTGAAGGAAAAGGATGAGGGGGGGCGCCTCTGTCGAAACGCGTACCACTTCTCACTCCAGCAGGGTAAAACCCTGTTGCCAGAGTCAGAGCGCGGGCCAAGTGACCGAGAACAGTCAGGAAAACGGGTGGGGAGGGGGTGGAGAGATGACCGCAGTCGGTGGTCCGACCAGAGAAGATAAATGGAAGCCAACGCGTTCTTAATTCTATGATCGAAGTTTTATTGGATTGGTTCCCCTCGCACTCCCTCCTACTCCTACTACTACCTTGGCCAGCGGCCAGCTCACCCGCGGATCCGGCGCCTGTGTTCCCGCAGCTCCTCCATGCTTTTCTCTCCTCTTTGGCGCGCGGCCGTTCAACACTTTTTTTTTCTCTTCACTTCGATGTCCGCGACGTTCCGTCTTCGCTCACTTCCCAGAATCGACTCCTTCTCTCGCTACGGTCGCTCGACGTTCTCGCCACGCCTCGCGCTCGTTTTCGGGCCAACGGGACTTTTCCGAAAGAGCTCCGCTCTGCTGCCGGCTGAGCATGGCTCCCTCTCCTCGCCGTCTTCTTTGCGGTTGTTCCGTGTGAGCTGGCCGTTTGGCGGGATTTCGGCTATGCAAAACATAACTAGCCTATTTACTACTATAGCATATGGTTGTGAGTAATCCAATTATTAATATTATTATTATTATTCTTGTTACTATGTGAGGGTCCCAGTATGGGTCCTCACACCCTCTCCTTACTTCGGGGGGCCCGTGAGCGAATAGTCACTTTGCTCGTCTTGCTGATGTGGACCTGGAAGAAGGTGTTGTCCGCCTCTGCCAAGAATCGGACATCTTTACGCCGCGGGTTGACGAGTTGTGCCAGGAGCCGGGCTTTCAGGGTGTCTGGCAGCCGGCCGTCGGGCGTACGTACTCTCCAATCCGCCTCCCCAGTCACCCAACGAACGGCTGGGTTGGGGGTCGACGTTTCTGGTATCTCCGGACGGCCGCCCTCGGGATGTAGGATGGCGTCCAGATCGCAGGCGTCCGGTAGCTCTGCGTCTTCGGTGGCGATGTCTTCGGGACGCAGGATGGCGTCAAAGTTGCTGACGGCCGGTAGTCCTGCATCTTCGGTGGCGATGTCTTCGGGACGCAGGATGGCGTCAAAGTTGCTGACGGCCGGTAGTCCTGCATCTTCGGGGGCGATGTCCAACCCGTCTATCCGTTCGAGAAGGTTGAGCGTATCAAGGGCCCCGAAGAGTGCCGGAAGCGGTGGCTCTTCCCAGCGGAGCACCTCTTTTTCGAACTCCGTCGGCTCGAATTGCTGGCGGTATCCGCGTGCGGTGGCACCTGGCAGCCCGTCAGGGATAGTGATGGCCTCTGCCCCCTCGTCGGGGCTCGGACCCGGAGCGGTGTAGTCGGCTGCTTCTCCTACGGTGGCGTGTCCAGGGCCCTGCGCGTGGTCTTCGGCGACCTGGTCGGGGTTGACCTGGCTGGGGCCCTGAGCATGGGTGAACGTGGCTCTGGCGGCGTTGCCAGGGCTTGGGTCCCTGTACGTCTGGGCCACGTCTCCTGTAATATTGACGTGATCGGGGTCTGAATCGTGCCCCTCGATGATCTGGTCGATGCGGGGCCAGCTTACGACGTCGCCGCATAAATTTTCCCAGCTGAGGACCTCTGGGTGGACTTGGAATTCTCGTGGAGTGGGGCGAAGAATCAGTTCCTCGATGATCTCCCAGTCGACTGGGGGCTCCGGCCTGGCTTTTGTCGTAGTTCTCCGACGGCGGGGGTCTCTCGCATTCGATGAGCTGTGAATAGGCATGGACTTGTTGACTACAGGCAAGAAATACTTTGATACTCTATGAGTGCGGCGGAGCGGTTATAGACTTAATGAGAATCTCCAAAATGTCGGCCTTGGTTGGTCCCTTCGGTACAATCACGGTTGCGGTTTGCCCTTGAAGGAACAGCCACGCCCGCTTCGTTTGGTGCGTCGTTCTTCGAAGGATGTCCGGGTCCCGGAAGCGGATGTGTCCAGGAGAAGCGGCCACGCACGCCTCGTTCGGTGCGTCGTTCCTCGCAGGATATCCGGGTTCCTGAAGCGGATGGGTCCAGGAGAAGCAGCCACGCACGCCTCGTTCGGTGCGTCGTTCCTCGCAGGACATCCGGGTTCCTGAAGCGGATGTGTCCAGGAGGAGCAGCCACGCACGCCTCGTTCGGTGCGTCGTTCCTCGCAAGATATCCGGGTTCCCGAAGCGGATGTGTCCAGGAGGAGCAGCCACGCACGCCTCGTTCGGTGCGTCGTCCCTCGCAAATTTTCCCCACCTCACCATCATGGATCCCAGGGGATCGGCCACGCGCTCCTCGTTCGGCACGTCGTTCCTCGTCGGTTCTTGATGCTGGGCGACCCGGTCTCGGCTGAGATTCGTAGGTTGATCCAGGCGGGCTGGGGATCCTATGTCTTGAGTCCTGGTATCATGGCTGTGTTTAAATTGCAGGCGCAAGGGGACTCCTCCACACTGCAGGGTCGCGTCTATTCCGCATAGGAAATCCATCCCGAGGAGGACGTCATCCAGCACGTCTTTCATTACTAGCACCGGCATCTTTACTTGTTGATCTCCTAGTCGTATGTCTGCCATCAGCGCCTGAGTCAATTCCCGGAGGGACCCATCCGCCAATCTGATCGTCGTTCGCACCATCGCTATACTCTGTCCGTTGTCCAGCTCCAGGGCTTTGCGTTCGCTAACGAAGCTCCGTGTGGCGCCTGTGTCCAGAGTAGCGAGTAGGTCCTCTCCTTCCATGGTTACTTGCGCGCGAATTCGTCCTCTCTCCAGCCGCAGGGTTCCCTTTACTGCCTCGGGGTGGGATTGGCGGTCTTCGCCCGGTCCCCTGCCGAGTGAAGCGCCTGTCCGTTTCCCGACGAATTCCTGCGACAGCATTCGATGGTGCGTAGCCCGCGACGGCCGCAGTCCCAGCAGTACAAGACTTGGGGCTGTTTACACTCCCTGGAAAAGTGTCCGGACCCGCCGCAGTTCCTACAAGCATGCTGCACGTCGATTATGGGGTCGGCGTCTTGGAGGATGGTTCCATTCCTGACATCCGGCTGCTGCGAGTCCGTCGACCAATCCCTCACCTGGGTTCTATCGTGCCGGAGATCCTGTGTCCTCGCGGCCGCGTGATTCCTTGGTCCTCGTTGACCAGCCGTTGGCCCTAAAGTTTCCCGCGGATGGGTGTCTCGTGCTTGGTTCGCGTAGCCCGTGAGCTCCGACGGTCCCTTGTTACGCGTCACCTCGAAGTTCACAACCAGTTGCGTTAATTCGGAGAGAGAATCAAAATCTTTTCGTCTCGTAAACAACTGGTATTCCGGGAGCATGTTATCGTATATCCTTTCCAATTCCTGAGCCTCGGTGTATCCCGCGCGCTGCATCATTAGTCGAATGTCCACGAGGTACGTTTTAAACGCTTCTTTTGGTCGTTGAAAATGGGTTCGGATCTCGTCTTCTAGCCGTTGAAAGTACCGGGGAGGCAAAAAAAACTCTGAAAACTCTTTGCGAAAGGTCTCCCATGGTTCTCCACTAAGGCGGCTCGTTCGAAACCAACTCTCGGCCCGACCGGTCAACAACACGAGGATTCCTTGTGATAAGTGGCGTAGATCTATCTTATAAGTGGCTGCCCTCTCTTGCACGTGCTCCAGGAAACTTAACGGATCGCCGGACCCATCAAACACGATTCCCCAGCGGACCATTTTCTCGGTGATCGCAGCGTTAAAATGCTCTTCGTTCCAGGTGGACCCCTTCGTTGGTGGGTCCTTGCTACCGTGCAGGTTTCTCTGCGCGGCACCGACGTCGATGCCATGGAGTAGGCTCTCTGCCGGCACAGCGGATCCCGACGCCACGATACTACGGCTACTGGCGGGTACGACATCATACGCAGCCGGGGGATGGGGTTGTAGGTTAAGAGGCGCGAGTGTAGAAGGGCGGGGAGAAAGTGGTTTAACCTCTGGAGTCACGGCGACTCCGTACTGGGCCTCCAATTCCTCCAACCGAGAACGCGCCGTACTTGGTAAATCGGCCGAGTTTGCGAAGGTCGCGAGTCGACGTCTCAACTCTTCGACAGTTCCAGCGCTGTCTAACCCAAGCTCCGCGGTAATCATCTCCAACTCGTTCTTGCGCCTGACCGAAATCCACTTGACTCCCATGTTGAGTTGGTCCGGGTCACTGTTGCTGCACGTGGTCTACGATCAAATGTCTGGAGCGTCGCCCGAGGAGTCGAAAAACGTAGCTAAGGACGCGGCGAAAGACGGGGCTCTGAATCCTTAAACGGCGAGGACGCGTGCGAGGCTATTCGGTAGTGAATTACCGGTGGGCCGTCTTGGTCGTGGGCCTGGACACGGGGGCTGGCAATTAACACGCGCTTGTTCAGGGGTACTTCAGTCGTTGGTTTCTGCAGGATTGTTCCGGTTAGAATCCGTTGGTTCGTGTTCAGTTTCGGGGGGAGCGCGAGGTGGACAGAAGACGCGGGGATCGCTGTCTTTCGCACGTTGTATGCTGCGGGATAGGGACCACTGTATGCTGCGGGATAAGGACCACTGTATTTTGCGCGTTGTGTACTGATCGAAGGCAGGGGATCACTCTGTTTCACACGTTGTATGTTTGACCGAATGCTGAGGATGACTGACTCTTGCGTTGTATACAACCCGGCTTATATTGGGTCTGGCTGAACGGCCGAGCCTCTGCCGACGTCGACGTCTCGGAGTCGGCCGAGAACACCACGCGAGAGAGCCGCGGGCGAATGGTTAGGTAAATAGTCGAAGATCGGGGGGTGCGGGTAGTATGAGAAAGGGATAATTTCATGTATTATACTCGTGGGTCGTTCGGCTCATGCCCGCCGCCGACGCCCAGAACTGTTCTCCGGTCTTCACCCCCTCTCTCCCCACTGAGATGTAACAGAGGTCTGGCTGCCCTTGGCTCTTTCCCCACTGTACCGGGCGCTATGATCCCGCATGGTTTTGCCTGAGGATAACGGGGACCACAGAATTTTCGTTCTGCTTTGCGTGCTGCTTCGTCGCTGGTGTTTCGCTTGGATTTTTTTTTTTCTCTTTCTGCTGGACATGGGAAGGGCATCACTATGCTTTGCTTGGCTGCGGGCTGTACTTTCATTCTGTCGTTTTCCTCTCTCGTTTCCTCTTTCCCGTTCTCTCCTCTTCATTTGCCGACGGCTAACGGGGATTGTACAGCTTTTCAGCCACGCTTTGCTCGCTGCTGGCCTGTACCTTCGTATCGTATTTTCTTATTGATACCCTATAAATTTCTCCTCGGTTTGATGCGGCGCTACCTACGCGATCTACTTGTGGGTCTTTAGGCCACGAAGGGTGAAATCCCCCCCAGAAAACTATCGTTTGAATTGTCTCAACAGTCCCTGCTCGGGCGCCATCTGTAAAGTAGTGATCCTAGGCTGGGGTCAGTCTCAGTCTGCCCAGGGTCACCTACAGTTTATTTGTAAGTTGCTGAGACGTTGAGACTGGGGGGGGGGAGGCGGGTCGTTGGCGCAGGGATCGCCGAGCCGCCGTCAACGACGGGGCCTTCGGGAGAAATTAGGGAGGGGGGGGGGAAAGCGGCGTTGGGCCGGGCGGCGCGAAACTCACCCGAGACGCTGCACTCCCCGACTTCAGCAGGGTAAAACCCCTGTTGCCAAGGTCGAAGTGGGCCGCGGGTACGGGGAGGTGAAGGAAAAGGATGAGGGGGGGCGCCTCTGTCGAAACGCGTACCACTTCTCACTCCAGCAGGGTAAAACCCTGTTGCCAGAGTCAGAGCGGGAGCGTAGTGACCGAGAACAGTCAGGAAAACGGGTGGGGAGGGGGTGGAGAGATGACCGCAGTCGGTGGTCCGACCAGAGAAAATAAATGGAAGCCAACGCGTTCTTAATTCTATGATCGAAGTTTTATTGGATTGGTTCCCCTCGCACTCCCTCCTACTCCTACTACTACCTTGGCCAGCGGCCAGCTCACCCGCGGATCCGGCGCCTGTGTTCCCGCAGCTCCTCCATGCTTTTCTCTCCTCTTTGGCGCGCGGCCGTTCAACACTTTTTTTTTCTCTTCACTTCGATGTCCGCGACGTTCCGTCTTCGCTCACTTCCCAGAATCGACTCCTTCTCTCGCTACGGTCGCTCGACGTTCTCGCCACGCCTCGCGCTCGTTTTCGGGCCAACGGGACTTTTCCGAAAGAGCTCCGCTCTGCTGCCGGCTGAGCATGGCTCCCTCTCCTCGCCGTCTTCTTTGCGGTTGTTCCGTGTGAGCTGGCCGTTTGGCGGGATTTCGGCTATGCAAAACATAACTAGCCTATTTACTACTATAGCATATGGTTGTGAGTAATCCAATTATTAATATTATTATTATTATTCTTGTTACTATGTGAGGGTCCCAGTATGGGTCCTCACACCCTCTCCTTACTTCGGGGGGCCCGTGAGCGAATAGTCACTTTGCTCGTCTTGCTGATGTGGACCTGGAAGAAGGTGTTGTCCGCCTCTGCCAAGAATCGGACATCTTTACGCCGCGGGTTGACGAGTTGTGCCAGGAGCCGGGCTTTCAGGGTGTCTGGCAGCCGGCCGTCGGGCGTACGTACTCTCCAATCCGCCTCCCCAGTCACCCAACGAACGGCTGGGTTGGGGGTCGACGTTTCTGGTATCTCCGGACGGCCGCCCTCGGGATGTAGGATGGCGTCCAGATCGCAGGCGTCCGGTAGCTCTGCGTCTTCGGTGGCGATGTCTTCGGGACGCAGGATGGCGTCAAAGTTGCTGACGGCCGGTAGTCCTGCATCTTCGGTGGCGATGTCTTCGGGACGCAGGATGGCGTCAAAGTTGCTGACGGCCGGTAGTCCTGCATCTTCGGGGGCGATGTCCAACCCGTCTATCCGTTCGAGAAGGTTGAGCGTATCAAGGGCCCCGAAGAGTGCCGGAAGCGGTGGCTCTTCCCAGCGGAGCACCTCTTTTTCGAACTCCGTCGGCTCGAATTGCTGGCGGTATCCGCGTGCGGTGGCACCTGGCAGCCCGTCAGGGATAGTGATGGCCTCTGCCCCCTCGTCGGGGCTCGGACCCGGAGCGGTGTAGTCGGCTGCTTCTCCTACGGTGGCGTGTCCAGGGCCCTGCGCGTGGTCTTCGGCGACCTGGTCGGGGTTGACCTGGCTGGGGCCCTGAGCATGGGTGAACGTGGCTCTGGCGGCGTTGCCAGGGCTTGGGTCCCTGTACGTCTGGGCCACGTCTCCTGTAATATTGACGTGATCGGGGTCTGAATCGTGCCCCTCGATGATCTGGTCGATGCGGGGCCAGCTTACGACGTCGCCGCATAAATTTTCCCAGCTGAGGACCTCTGGGTGGACTTGGAATTCTCGTGGAGTGGGGCGAAGAATCAGTTCCTCGATGATCTCCCAGTCGACTGGGGGCTCCGGCCTGGCTTTTGTCGTAGTTCTCCGACGGCGGGGGTCTCTCGCATTCGATGAGCTGTGAATAGGCATGGACTTGTTGACTACAGGCAAGAAATACTTTGATACTCTATGAGTGCGGCGGAGCGGTTATAGACTTAATGAGAATCTCCAAAATGTCGGCCTTGGTTGGTCCCTTCGGTACAATCACGGTTGCGGTTTGCCCTTGAAGGAACAGCCACGCCCGCTTCGTTTGGTGCGTCGTTCTTCGAAGGATGTCCGGGTCCCGGAAGCGGATGTGTCCAGGAGAAGCGGCCACGCACGCCTCGTTCGGTGCGTCGTTCCTCGCAGGATATCCGGGTTCCTGAAGCGGATGGGTCCAGGAGAAGCAGCCACGCACGCCTCGTTCGGTGCGTCGTTCCGCGCAGGACATCCGGGTTCCTGAAGCGGATGTGTCCAGGAGGAGCAGCCACGCACGCCTCGTTCGGTGCGTCGTTCCTCGCAAGATATCCGGGTTCCCGAAGCGGATGTGTCCAGGAGGAGCAGCCACGCACGCCTCGTTCGGTGCGTCGTCCCTCGCAAATTTTCCCCACCTCACCATCATGGATCCCAGGGGATCGGCCACGCGCTCCTCGTTCGGCACGTCGTTCCTCGTCGGTTCTTGATGCTGGGCGACCCGGTCTCGGCTGAGATTCGTAGGTTGATCCAGGCGGGCTGGGGATCCTATGTCTTGAGTCCTGGTATCATGGCTGTGTTTAAATTGCAGGCGCAAGGGGACTCCTCCACACTGCAGGGTCGCGTCTATTCCGCATAGGAAATCCATCCCGAGGAGGACGTCATCCAGCACGTCTTTCATTACTAGCACCGGCATCTTTACTTGTTGATCTCCTAGTCGTATGTCTGCCATCAGCGCCTGAGTCAATTCCCGGAGGGACCCATCCGCCAATCTGATCGTCGTTCGCACCATCGCTATACTCTGTCCGTTGTCCAGCTCCAGGGCTTTGCGTTCGCTAACGAAGCTCCGTGTGGCGCCTGTGTCCAGAGTAGCGAGTAGGTCCTCTCCTTCCATGGTTACTTGCGCGCGAATTCGTCCTCTCTCCAGCCGCAGGGTTCCCTTTACTGCCTCGGGGTGGGATTGGCGGTCTTCGCCCGGTCCCCTGCCGAGTGAAGCGCCTGTCCGTTTCCCGACGAATTCCTGCGACAGCATTCGATGGTGCGTAGCCCGCGACGGCCGCAGTCCCAGCAGTACAAGACTTGGGGCTGTTTACACTCCCTGGAAAAGTGTCCGGACCCGCCGCAGTTCCTACAAGCATGCTGCACGTCGATTATGGGGTCGGCGTCTTGGAGGATGGTTCCATTCCTGACATCCGGCTGCTGCGAGTCCGTCGACCAATCCCTCACCTGGGTTCTATCGTGCCGGAGATCCTGTGTCCTCGCGGCCGCGTGATTCCTTGGTCCTCGTTGACCAGCCGTTGGCCCTAAAGTTTCCCGCGGATGGGTGTCTCGTGCTTGGTTCGCGTAGCCCGTGAGCTCCGACGGTCCCTTGTTACGCGTCACCTCGAAGTTCACAACCAGTTGCGTTAATTCGGAGAGAGAATCAAAATCTTTTCGTCTCGTAAACAACTGGTATTCCGGGAGCATGTTATCGTATATCCTTTCCAATTCCTGAGCCTCGGTGTATCCCGCGCGCTGCATCATTAGTCGAATGTCCACGAGGTACGTTTTAAACGCTTCTTTTGGTCGTTGAAAATGGGTTCGGATCTCGTCTTCTAGCCGTTGAAAGTACCGGGGAGGCAAAAAAAACTCTGAAAACTCTTTGCGAAAGGTCTCCCATGGTTCTCCACTAAGGCGGCTCGTTCGAAACCAACTCTCGGCCCGACCGGTCAACAACACGAGGATTCCTTGTGATAAGTGGCGTAGATCTATCTTATAAGTGGCTGCCCTCTCTTGCACGTGCTCCAGGAAACTTAACGGATCGCCGGACCCATCAAACACGATTCCCCAGCGGACCATTTTCTCGGTGATCGCAGCGTTAAAATGCTCTTCGTTCCAGGTGGACCCCTTCGTTGGTGGGTCCTTGCTACCGTGCAGGTTTCTCTGCGCGGCACCGACGTCGATGCCATGGAGTAGGCTCTCTGCCGGCACAGCGGATCCCGACGCCACGATACTACGGCTACTGGCGGGTACGACATCATACGCAGCCGGGGGATGGGGTTGTAGGTTAAGAGGCGCGAGTGTAGAAGGGCGGGGAGAAAGTGGTTTAACCTCTGGAGTCACGGCGACTCCGTACTGGGCCTCCAATTCCTCCAACCGAGAACGCGCCGTACTTGGTAAATCGGCCGAGTTTGCGAAGGTCGCGAGTCGACGTCTCAACTCTTCGACAGTTCCAGCGCTGTCTAACCCAAGCTCCGCGGTAATCATCTCCAACTCGTTCTTGCGCCTGACCGAAATCCACTTGACTCCCATGTTGAGTTGGTCCGGGTCACTGTTGCTGCACGTGGTCTACGATCAAATGTCTGGAGCGTCGCCCGAGGAGTCGAAAAACGTAGCTAAGGACGCGGCGAAAGACGGGGCTCTGAATCCTTAAACGGCGAGGACGCGTGCGAGGCTATTCGGTAGTGAATTACCGGTGGGCCGTCTTGGTCGTGGGCCTGGACACGGGGGCTGGCAATTAACACGCGCTTGTTCAGGGGTACTTCAGTCGTTGGTTTCTGCAGGATTGTTCCGGTTAGAATCCGTTGGTTCGTGTTCAGTTTCGGGGGAGCGCGAGGTGGACAGAAGACGCGGGGATCGCTGTCTTTCGCACGTTGTATGCTGCGGGATAGGGACCACTGTATGCTGCGGGATAAGGACCACTGTATTTTGCGCGTTGTGTACTGATCGAAGGCAGGGGATCACTCTGTTTCACACGTTGTATGTTTGACCGAATGCTGAGGATGACTGACTCTTGCGTTGTATACAACCCGGCTTATATTGGGTCTGGCTGAACGGCCGAGCCTCTGCCGACGTCGACGTCTCGGAGTCGGCCGAGAACACCACGCGAGAGAGCCGCGGGCGAATGGTTAGGTAAATAGTCGAAGATCGGGGGGTGCGGGTAGTATGAGAAAGGGATAATTTCATGTATTATACTCGTGGGTCGTTCGGCTCATGCCCGCCGCCGACGCCCAGAACTGTTCTCCGGTCTTCACCCCCTCTCTCCCCACTGAGATGTAACAGAGGTCTGGCTGCCCTTGGCTCTTTCCCCACTGTACCGGGCGCTATGATCCCGCATGGTTTTGCCTGAGGATAACGGGGACCACAGAATTTTCGTTCTGCTTTGCGTGCTGCTTCGTCGCTGGTGTTTCGCTTGGATTTTTTTTTTTCTCTTTCTGCTGGACATGGGAAGGGCATCACTATGCTTTGCTTGGCTGCGGGCTGTACTTTCATTCTGTCGTTTTCCTCTCTCGTTTCCTCTTTCCCGTTCTCTCCTCTTCATTTGCCGACGGCTAACGGGGATTGTACAGCTTTTCAGCCACGCTTTGCTCGCTGCTGGCCTGTACCTTCGTATCGTATTTTCTTATTGATACCCTATAAATTTCTCCTCGGTTTGATGCGGCGCTACCTACGCGATCTACTTGTGGGTCTTTAGGCCACGAAGGGTGAAATCCCCCCAGAAAACTATCGTTTGAATTGTCTCAACAGTCCCTGCTCGGGCGCCATCTGTAAAGTAGTGATCCTAGGCTGGGGTCAGTCTCAGTCTGCCCAGGGTCACCTACAGTTTATTTGTAAGTTGCTGAGACGTTGAGACTGGGGGGGGAGGCGGGTCGTTGGCGCAGGGATCGCCGAGCCGCCGTCAACGACGGGGCCTTCGGGAGAAATTAGGGAGGGGGGGGGGGAAAGCGGCGTTGGGCCGGGCGGCGCGAAACTCACCCGAGACGCTGCACTCCCCGACTTCAGCAGGGTAAAACCCCTGTTGCCAAGGTCGAAGTGGGCCGCGGGTACGGGGAGGTGAAGGAAAAGGATGAGGGGGGGCGCCTCTGTCGAAACGCGTACCACTTCTCACTCCAGCAGGGTAAAACCCTGTTGCCAGAGTCAGAGCGGGAGCGTAGTGACCGAGAACAGTCAGGAAAACGGGTGGGGAGGGGGTGGAGAGATGACCGCAGTCGGTGGTCCGACCAGAGAAAATAAATGGAAGCCAACGCGTTCTTAATTCTATGATCGAAGTTTTATTGGATTGGTTCCCCTCGCACTCCCTCCTACTCCTACTACTACCTTGGCCAGCGGCCAGCTCACCCGCGGATCCGGCGCCTGTGTTCCCGCAGCTCCTCCATGCTTTTCTCTCCTCTTTGGCGCGCGGCCGTTCAACACTTTTTTTTTCTCTTCACTTCGATGTCCGCGACGTTCCGTCTTCGCTCACTTCCCAGAATCGACTCCTTCTCTCGCTACGGTCGCTCGACGTTATCGCCAAGCCTCGAGCTCGTTTTCGGGCCAACGGGACTTTTCCGAAAGAGCTCCGCTCTGCTGCCGGCTGAGCATGGCTCCCTCTCCTCGCCGTCTTCTTTGCGGTTGTTCCGTGTGAGCTGGCCGTTTGGCGGGATTTCTGCTATGCAAAACATAACTAGCTTATTTACTACTATAGCATATGGTTGTGAGTAATCCAATTATTAATATTATTATTATTATTCTTGTTACTATGTGAGGGTCCCAGTATGGGTCCTCACACCCTATATCGATATCGTGACTTATCCAGCTGGTTCGACCTAGACCTTCTTTGGCAAATGAGGGGAACTTTTGGATAGCCTCTGACAACATGGCCTGTTGCGAATCCGTTAGGCTTATAT
The DNA here is from genome assembly GCF_003369915.1 of Drosophila miranda. Taxonomy (NCBI): domain Eukaryota; kingdom Metazoa; phylum Arthropoda; class Insecta; order Diptera; family Drosophilidae; genus Drosophila; species Drosophila miranda. Next base: position 34,016,066 of record NW_022881603.1, read on the forward strand.
GCATATGGTCATCCTTGGCTAAGGCAGCAACTTCGGGCTTGGCATTCTGGGTTACAATTTCTGAGGTAACAATTTAAATGCAGCCCAAAAGTTCATGCCAAGGTATAATTCTTGAGCGAGCGATGGTACTAAATACAATGTTATGGGTTTAGTTTCATTTCGAAACAGCACGGGAGTGGAGATCTTGCTTACAATTTTCTGCGCAGCTCCATCAGCAGTTCGCACAGATGCATTAACGGTTTTGACGGTCGCATGACTAACTTTCAACGCTAACTCCCCTCCTATACAACTGATTGTTGCTCCTGTATCCAAAAGACCAGTGACTGTTCTCCCCAATAGTTGGACCTTTGCATACGGTCTTATGTCCTGCGCATTCCCAACTACGGCGGATAACAAAACTTTTCGTTCTTGCTTTCGTGCTACATTATTCCTCTGAAAATCCCTTTTTTGGTCGAATGGTGAACTATTAATCCTTGGTTGCCGTTGGTTGAATCTTAATGTATTGTAGTTATTATTCCCTGAATTTCTGGGGCCACTGAATTGGTAGGCAAATTGGGCCCGAATGTTATTTGATTGCAATTCCTGTACCTTGCCAAGGCATTCGGTAAATCTGGGGGATTCAATGAAAATAGGATTTCTGCAATGCCGCCGTTTAGGCCAGTGACAAAAATGCGTAAGGCATTGTCTCTAATTTTCTTATTTGATTCTTTCGTGATTTCACTGTCCTTTCCGTGAGTCATTATTGTCTTATTTATTAACAAGGTCATTTTCTTGTTAACCTCGTTATAAAAATCTATTATTGAAAGGTTCCCTTGTCGGAGAACGCTTAAATCCTGTTCTATTATGTAAATTGGTCTCTTGTCACTGTAAACAAAGTCAAGTCGTGAAAGTATGGCATCAAAATTTAAAACTGTCCCGTGGTTGGTCAGTGCGTCATGTGCTGGTCCTGTTATTTTGTTTCTCAAAATTGTTAAGGCAATATAATATTGCTTACTTCCTTTCTTATATAACTTCACTGCAGTTTCTGCAGCTTCCCTACATCCTACGTATTGGTTTAAACCACCATTGAAAATTGGTAGGGATTCTATTACCTTTAATGTGGTGTCATCTTTTATTGTCTCGTCTATTGTTTCTGCCTGATAATCTGATACCTGATCGGATTTAGTTTCTATTTGTTGTTTTAAATTTACAATTTGCTCCTGTACTTGTGAAATTTGAAATGCTATCAATTGTTTGACCAGATCTGCAGTGAGATCGGTCCTTGTTTGTGAGTTAATCATTTTTACGTTTTCAAAATCTAAAGTTAGTTGATCCACCTTAAATTTTTCTTATATGTTTGTTTTTATAATCTAATATAACCTAATTGAACTTATATATTTATTAATACAACTTTTGCTCACGAACTATCCGGTAGGGGTCGTCCTTCTTAGTTTGGCTGACAGATCTTCGAACGGGTCTTCCTTCTTAATTTGGCTGACAGGTCTTCGAACGGGTCTTCCTTCTTAAATTTCTTTGTTTAACTGGGTCTTCTGGGGGTCTTCCTTCTTTGGTTTAGCTGATAGTTTCACTTTCTTTGTGTTTTGGTTTGGTTGGTTTTGTTTAAAAACTTTGGTTGTTTTGGTTTTTTTTGTATTTTTGAATTGTCTTGATTAGCTTTTGTATTTATTTGTATTTTGTATTGTATTTGTATTTGTTATTGTATTGTATATTGTATTTATTTTTGCACACCCTAAGCTCCGGTTTGTTTCCTTTTTATCTCACTTTTTCTTATCTTATATCTCACAGTCACTCCGCGTTTTTATATCTGAAGGATTTATTCCATTAATTAATTGTCCTTCGGGTTTCGGCACGACGCAACACTTTTATTATTCGGTGCTTTTTATACAACGTCGCCCCACGTTGGGCGCCAATTAAATAACTGCGGTAGCGGATTGTGTTTTTAAAAAGTTTTTATTTTACTTCTAACTTCACTGATATAGATTTAAGTAGAGGGTCACAAAGGATTCCGGGCAAAGGGTTTGCGCGATCTTAATTTGTAGCTCGACTTTGCGGTGTCGCTTCTGGATCAAGACTGACTTGAACTTTCTGATCTTTGCATCGTTGATCCCTTTCGGGAATAGTTTTTCTATAAACATTTCAATTGATTTCGCCATGCCGAGTATTGGATTTAGTCATCCAAAGAGAGAAATGTAAAATGCCTAAAGTGCAGGATCTGCAGAAAGCCGGGAGTGAGATTGTTTATGAGAAGCCGGGTGTGGGCAAACATTGGTTTTCCATTTAGGCGAGTGTCAAAGATTGGGATTGCGGCGGGAGCCCTTGCGATTGTACATCTTAGAAATCAATTAGGCGGAGGCCCAATATTGAAATTGTTTTCGTTTTGGAAAGCCAAAGATTGTTTACAACTCGTATAAGAGCTCAATAGAATTGGGTACGTTAACTTCCATGCTTAGTGGAGAACGCAGTTTTGGGGATTGAGCTAGGTTCCATGGGTATTTGATGGAAACCTTTTGCTAAATCGATTGTCGTAAAATACTGACATTTACCTAGTTTGTCTAGGATTTCATCCATTCGTGGAGTTGGGAATTTGTCCTTAACTGTTATTTCATTTAGACTTCTATAGTCTACTACCATTCGATATTTTTGGTTTCCTGAAGCATCTATCTTCTTCGGAAACATAGATATGGGCGAGCAGTAAGGAGAATTCGACTTTCAAATTATTCCCTGCCTGATCATATCTTTGATTTGCTGGTTTACCTCCTGATCATGTATCTGGGCATATTTGTATGGTCGTCTGTAGACCGGGTCTTCATGTTGAGTTTTGATCTCGTGCTTGATTGTACTTGTGAAAGTCAAATTGTCACCTTTTCTGTACTGCACATCCTTAAACTCATATAAGACCTTCTTTAACTCTTCCCTCTCTTCGTCGTTTAAGTGTTCCAATCTTAATTGATTACATTCCCTTAATTCACTGTCTAGAGCGGAAGCGAAGTATTGATCTCCCTCTGGAGATGGGTCAAGGCACTTAGGTGCGATCTTCTCTTCTTTTGTAGAGGGATCAGTGCACTTCTGTGCGGTCTTGCCGGCTTCAATAGCTTCTCCACTCTGAATGATTGGGTACGACCTAGCTCCTAGTGTTACAGTGTCATTTCTGTAATCGATGACGGCTTTACTTGCCATCAAGTATTCTCTTCCTAATAAAATATCATAATTTTCGGAAAAGTTATGTATGTAGAACTTTTGTTCGGACGGACATGTTTTGTTCGCATTCCTCATTATACTCTTAGTTAAACGGACAGGTCCATTGATGGTATGGACCGTAAGGTTATCGTCTTTTATCTCGGAATCTGTATAATTTTCTTTCATGATGTTGATCGATGATCCCGAGTCAGCGATACACCTTAATATTCTTTTATTAATGGTAATGTTTATATAGGGTCCTCCTCGGTTTCTTCCGAGGCGGCTTGATGAAAATTTACGTCCATCTTCGTTTGGCCACTCTGGCTCTCCCTCCCTCTTTTAGTAGGTTGGTTGGGTCCACTCCCACTAGCTTGGTTTTGAGATATTTGCTGATTGAATGGATTCTGAGCCCTACCTTGATTCAAGGAATTTTTGAACTCATTGTATAATCCAGGATTTTGGGAATTTTGATTTTGATTTGTTCGATTAGTCTGACCTGTTCCAGATGAACTCTGAGTTTGATTGTGATAGTTAGTAGTATTATAATTTGGATAATAGTTTCCAACATTCATTCGATTTGATTGAGACGATTTCGATTGATCTTTATTTGTACCTGAATCTGTTGTACTAGCTTCGTACAATCCTTCTTCTTGTGCTGCCTTCTTAAGATTAGACAATGTGGTAATATCTTTTCATGCTAAGGTCATGAACATTCTGTCAGGAAGTTTTCGAGTAATGACATCTTTAATTGTGTTGTTCAAAGCGTTTTTATAAATGACATTATTTTCTGGTATGTTTTCTAAGTTTAGCTTATTGTTTATTAATAATGTTTTTATCTCTAATTCTTCTATAAACTTACGAAGACTGCCGTTGAATCTGGTGGTGTATAGTTGTCGTAAGAGTTCTTCATATGGTGTGTGATTTTTGAACTCGTTGATCAGCGCCGTCTTCAGTTCGAGCCACGTGTTGGGTTGTATCATTTGCGATATGCGTTGTGCCTCTCCTGACAGTTGGATCTCGGTCGCTCCAAATAGGATCCTTTGTTGGCGAAGATCTTCAGTTGGATATAATCCGCATACATATTCGATTCGTTTGATAAATGAGCTTAGCTGTCCAGATGAACCGTCATAGGCAGGTATTTGTCTGATCGACAGCAGTGCCTGGTTCAAGTGGATTTCGCTCATTGATAGTGGTGGTAACGCCATGTTGTTGGTGTTGATTGGGTTTTGTTTTGTTTTCAGTAGTTTTTAACTTTAATTTGGTTCACTTGTAAGTTTTTTGATTTTGTATTTAGTGTTTCACTGTTCTTGGTGGATCATTATCTCCGCTTACTTCAGTTCACTTAATTTTAGTTTTGCAAATCGTATGTGCTCGTAACACATAGGTTCTTTGGCGGATTTCACAATTTTATTAACGATTCCGGGATTACGTGATCACAGTAATTAGAAATTACACAAGCTGACCATTACCGAAATATAGGAGTTAATTTTAAACGAAATCCTACCGACTGCGCCAGTTAAATATCCGCAACTCGAAATTTAGTTTTTAAAAAAGATTTTATTTTTAGTACTTAATTTCTTTATGTCACAAGATTGGTTGAATTCCCCGACTTAACTTTACGTCTGCTTGTCTCAAACGGAACTGATCTCTGCTGCTGGCTAGTTTCCATGAGCCCTTCTCTTGGAACTCCCGACTCTGTCTTCGGGCGTTGCTTTCCTCGGCTGCATCTTCGTGTCGGTGGCGTACGTGCCTGGATCGATATTTGGGGATGCGTCGGCTTTGATGAAAGGCATCCACTGCTGGCGATCGGTGTTGCATTACATGACGGAGCTAGGAATGTGATACTCATTGGTTTTATGTCTAGCTTTGATTGGTCCTCATGAGTGGCGTGATTCTAAAGAATCGATTTCTCGAGAGTGGCGTGATTCTAATGTTGATGAAACAATGTGGTCCATTGTTTATATTATGGGGGGCCCTAGCTTGGAGTATGGGAAGAAACAGTTATTGATTCTTGAGTGGGGTCCTGTTACTTGTGTGGATGGGGTGGATGAATTGTACATAAACATAATGTGTATGGGATGTGGGGAATTATGGATATGGCACTCCCCCAACGTTTGTTATTAGCCTGTCCCTAGGCGATTACCCTCGGGTATAGTGACGGGGTGTCAAGTGCGGTGGCTGAGGTTGGTTCCTCTTCTGCTTCTATTATAGGGTTAATACATTTAACCGTGACTCTTTTAGAAGTTTTCTTAAATTTAACAGCTACATAACTTAGTAGTACTAATATAATTATGACAAATGAAATTAGAAGACTTATTTGTAATAGGTTACTATATTTGGTGTATTGCATAATTATTTCATTAGTTTGGACATACGACAGTGGTTTTATTTTAGTTATGTTGTTGTTGACATAAACATTCTGGGCAAAATCTAACATTGTGTTTGATATTGTAAATTCATTTAATTGGATTGAACAGTTGTAGATTTTTATAATGGTATTTCCTTCCGCTATGATTTCTTGGTTTACACAATTCTGGTTTAGCGTTGTTTTTGGAAGATTCTATGTGATTAGTATATTGGGTTCAATAAAGTTTATTTGAAAGTTTTGAAAAGTTGTGGAGGTTTTTATATTTAGTATTTTCTCAAAATTTATTTGTTCCAGGTAGTCTTGTTTTAATAATTTTGGATTAAATATACCGAGCCTAGTTAATTGCATACCTAGTTCTATATCTTCGATATATTCTGTGAAATGTTGTAGATTGAATATCAAAATTTCTATTTGTTGATTCCTGTCTTTTTCTTCATTTAGTTTGTTTATAACGTTTATTCCGCTATTAACTGCATCTATTACCAAATTTAGTTCATTCATTTGAATGCTATGGCTGGCTAAATTTTCTATTTTTTGTTCCAAATCGACTTTATCTTCCTGATCTAGTGTTCCAAAGAGATATTTGTAGGCTGTTCCTACTATATTGATTAGGCCTCTTTTATTTCTTTTGGTTATTTTTAGCCCGTTCATTTCTCTTTGCAATTTGTCTACTAGATATTTTATTTGGATTATGTCCTGGAATTTAGTGGCTTGCATTAATAAATTTTGGTATAGTTCTTCGGTTTTAGTTACATTAACAGTTAGATAATGGTATTCGTAATTGATAGGTATGTTAATCGATCCAGTTTTGAATATCATATATCCGTTTTGGGATTTTATAGGATTTATTTCTATGTTTTGGCCCTGTGCCATTACGATGGTAATTATGAGGAAGATGAGGATTTTAATTGTGTTGAAGTTCGCCGATTCCATTAACTTCCTCGGTTTCTCTGGAATTATTATATTTGCTTCTATTAGATTTCTTCTTTTTCTTGAATTTTGATTTATAATGAGTTATTTTCCTACCCCTATTCTTTTCTTCATAATCTTTTTCGTCTACCTGTCTAATTTCGCCCGTCCTTTTGAAAGGATTTGTTACCTTAGACTTAACTAGAGGTGATAGTTTATAGCGGGTATCTACTTCATACTCTATGCGGTTTTTATTTAATTGAGTGATTTTATTCACTTTATTTAGTTGGGTGTCATAATCAGGTGAGCCTGCATAAATGAATATATCAGCTGGTGTCCTATTTGTGGTATTATGTTTGGTTTTATGATTATAAGTATAAAGAATTAATTCAAACTTCGTGAATCTATCTTCTGGGTTATCCTCGCTAGATATTATTTTTATATTTTCATTTACTGTTTTATGAAATCTTTCTACGTCAGATATTCCATTTTTGCTGGAAGTGATCTCTATTTTGACGTTTTCCGCATTCAGCCATGCTTGCAATGCTGTGCACATAAAAGCTGAATCTTTATCGGCTTTGATTTCAATTGGTTTGCCCATCTCGTTAAAAACTTTCATGATGGTTCTTTTTGCTTCTAACCAGTCACGACTTTTTACTTCTACAAGAGTGGCAAACTTCGAGTATACGTCAATACATGATAGGAACTGTTGGTTACCAACCATATAGAAATCTATGATGTATTTCTCTCTGATGTTCAGTATTTCGGGTGTAGTTTCGAATGCCAACTTCGTATTTCTATGCTCTGTTTTGGCAATATTACAAGTAGGACATTCGTTTATGATGTTTTGGATTAGTTTTTGATAATCCGGGTAATAGTATTTTCCCCTAAACCAATTGACGGTTTTCTCTATCCCTGGATGGAGTAAGCCTTTATGATTCTTTAATATGGTTTCTTTAAATTCAGCGTAATTCTGAATATCTAGGAGTTTCGTGCTTGATTTAATAGCTTTGGTTATATTGTTAGAATTAATGTTTTCTAAATATGCTTTTTGGAATGTAGGAAAATCTATTTCGTTATGGAAATATAGTGCGCTCTTTTTGGTGCATAGATATTCCTTTATTATATCCTTCGCTAAGGTGTAAGTCATTTCCTTATACGTGATCTTGATGATTATTTTGTGAAAATAACGAATTGTTTCTACCTTATCTTCATTGCCTTTTATTAGCTCAATTTGCCGATTGTAATAGTGATAGCAATGTGATTTAGATTGTCTTCCTGTGCGCTATGTACAGTTGCACCAACGCTATTGGAAGCTTCTCCAAGGAGATTTTCATTAATCTTTACCCTTGATAAGGCATCAGCTACATGATTTTCTTTGCCTGGTAGATATTTCATTTTAAAATCAAACTCATTCAGTTTTATTTTCCACCTTTGTAATTTCATATTTGGCTCCTTGAGGTTGTTCAACCAAATCAAGGGTTTATGATCGCTTTGTATCTCGAAGGTTCTACCGAACAGGTATGAACGGAAATACTTGGTTGCCCATACGATCGCTAATAATTCCTTTTCGATGGCTGAATAGTTTATTTCATGTTCATTTACTGTTCTGCTAGCGTAGCAGATCGGTTTGTGTTCTTGTGACAAAGCCGCTCCCAATGCTATGTTACTAGCGTCGGTTGTTACCGTGAACATTTTGTCAAAGTCTGGGAACGCAAGGATAGGGTCTGAGGTGATGAGTACTTTTAGTCTCTCAAATGCCTCGACGTACTTTTCTTCCTTGGGGTCTATGACAGCTCCTTTCTTTAGTTTGAGTGTCATGGGTTTTGCTATGTTTGCAAAATTAGGAATGAATTTCCTGTAGAACCCGCACAGACCTAAGAATGACTTTATTTGTTTAGTCGTTTCTGGTATTGGAAATTTGACAATGGCAGAGATTTTGCCTGGATTTGGTACTATTCCTTCAGTAGTGACTACATGACCTAGGAATTCAGTTTCCTTTTTCATGAATTCACATTTATCCATTTGTAGCTTCAAGTTGGCGTCTCTCAACTTTCCAAATACTCTCCTTAGTGACAACAAGTGTTCTTGCAATGAAGTGGAAAATATAATGATGTCATCGAAGTATACAAAGCAATCTTTGAAGATTAACTCTATTAGCAGATTGTTCATACATCTTTGGAAGGTAGCTGGGGCAGTTGTTAGCCCAAAGGGCATACGAGTGTACTCGTAATGTCCATGCTTAGTGGAGAACGCAGTTTTGGGGATTGAGCTAGGTTCCATGGGTATTTGATGGAAACCTTTTGCTAAATCGATTGTCGTAAAATACTGACATTTACCTAGTTTGTCTAGGATTTCATCCATTCGTGGAGTTGGGAATTTGTCCTTAACTGTTATTTCATTTAGACTTCTATAGTCTACTACCATTCGATATTTTTGCTTTCCTGAAGCATCTATCTTCTTCGGAAACATAGATATGGGCGAGCAGTAAGGAGAATTCGACTTTCGAATTATTCCCTGCCTGATCATATCTTTGATTTGCTGGTTTACCTCCTGATCATGTATCTGGGCATATTTGTATGGTCGTCTGTAGACCGGGTCTTCATGTTGAGTTTTGATCTCGTGCTTGATTGTACTTGTGAAAGTCAAATTGTCACCTTCTCTGTACTGCACATCCTTAAACTCATATAAGACCTTCTTTAACTCTTCCCTCTCTTCGTCGTTTAAGTGTTCCAATCTTAATTGATTACATTCCCTTAATTCACTGTCTAGAGCGGAAGCGAAGTATTGATCTCCCTCTGGAGATGGGTCAAGGCACTTAGGTGCGATCTTCTCTTCTTTTGTAGAGGGATCAGGGAGGGATCTGTGCGGTCTTGCCGGCTTCAATAGCTTCTCCACTCTGAATGATTGGGTACGACCTAGCTCCTAGTGTTACAGTGTCATTTCTGTAATCGATGACGGCTTTACTTGCCATCAAGTATTCTCTTCCTAATAAAATATCATAATTTTCGGAAAAGTTATGTATGTAGAACTTTTGTTCGGACGGACATGTTTTGTTCGCATTCCTCATTATACTCTTAGTTAAACGGACAGGTCCATTGATGGTATGGACCGTAAGGTTATCGTCTTTTATCTCGGAATCTGTATAATTTTCTTTCATGATGTTGATCGATGATCCCGAGTCAGCGATACACCTTAATATTCTTTTATTAATGGTAATGTTTATATAGGGTCCTCCTCGGTTTCTTCCGAGGCGGCTTGATGAAAATTTACGTCCATCTTCGTTTGGCCACTCTGGCTCTCCCTCCCTCTTTTAGTAGGTTGGTTGGGTCCACTCCCACTAGCTTGGTTTTGAGATATTTGCTGATTGAATGGATTCTGAGCCCTACCTTGATTCAAGGAATTTTTGAACTCATTGTATAATCCAGGATTTTGGGAATTTTGATTTTGATTTGTTCGATTAGTCTGACCTGTTCCAGATGAACTCTGAGTTTGATTGTGATAGTTAGTAGTATTATAATTTGGATAATAGTTTCCAACATTCTTTCGATTTGATTGAGACGATTTCGATTGATCTTTATTTGTACCTGAATCTGTTGTACTAGCTTCATACAATCCTTCTTCTTGTGCTGCCTTCTTAAGATTAGACAATGTGGTAATATCTTTTCTTGCTAAGGTCATGAACATTCTGTCAGGAAGTTTTCGAGTAATGACATCTTTAATTGTGTTGTTCAAAGCGTTTTTATAAATGACATTATTTTCTGGTATGTTTTCTAAGTTTAGCTTATTGTTTATTAATAATGTTTTTATCTCTAATTCTTCTATAAACTTACGAAGACTGCCGTTGAATCTGGTGGTGTATAGTTGTCGTAAGAGTTCTTCATATGGTGTGTGATTTTTGAACTCGTTGATCAGCGCCGTCTTCAGTTCGAGCCACGTGTTGGGTTGTATCATTTGCGATATGCGTTGTGCCTCTCCTGACAGTTGGATCTCGGTCGCTCCAAATAGGATCCTTTGTTGGCGAAGATCTTCAGTTGGATATAATTGTAGCGTGCAGGTGTGGGATAGCTGTCGTTTACCCATACTAGTATGAAGAGATTTCGTGTGCACCTCTAGCTATGCTCTGACTAAGCTCGCCGGATTGTCGGGGTTCGTTCTACTCTCTCCTATCACATACTGACACACACTCGCATAATGTTTTAGGTGCACATTTAAAAATAATAAAATAATAATAAAAAAAAAGAAGAACCAAACATAAAACTAACAACAGAATCCAGGTTTAACCGGAGCCAGGAATTGGTTATGGGACTAACAAGTTGGTTGTGGAAAGTGTGGACATACTTATCAATTACTCTACTCAAATGATGAGAAACTCCAGTGTTAGTGAGTATCTCTATCTTCTCTACCCTCCCGACCTATGCTATACAGGTAACCTGACCGTATAGACCCTTGAATAACGTTAAACAGTTATCATCCCACCACTTCGATCATGCCTTTCTGAGGGCGGAGTACTGAATTTAGAGCATATTAGGGTTGTACTTCAAAATCAATATCATTATATATATATATTTCAATAAATCCCTAATCATATAACTAAATTCTTGGGGGGGGGTTTTCTTAACTTATAATTAAATCCATTTTTGTTGTGTCTCGATAGCTTAATATATTAGTAAGGAATTGCGAAGAAATATTAAGAAAAATAAAGATTTAAAAATGACCATCATATATGGGTAACAGATTCTAAAGGGGTGAGAGGTACCAATACATTATGGTTACGGATTTATAAAGGGAATATCAATAGAAAATTACATGTAACACGCAGGTTACTTCCCAGCTCAGTGCATATATGTACTTGTTCTTATTTACAAACTCACAGCGCTTTTGGTAGGCTAGTATCGCTTTTTCCATTCGTGATCGTTGAGCTCAATGATGACGTTGGTGCATAATTCTAAGGAAAGGAAAAGATATTTAATACGAGTATATGTGCACATGAGCGTACTAGAGTGTACTGCTTTGTAATCTCAAGGAAAATTAATGTTGCTCTCATACCCATTAGTTTCCAAAAACCATTATGTTGGCTGTGTTACATAACTAACTATAAAACTGTATACATCGTGTGACGAAAGAGAATGGTTTTTAGCCTGGCACATGAAATCTAGAGGAAAAAGGGCTTGTGTTACATCCACGAGTAACTATGGTCCTCTATTGCCGCGATCGAGAGACATGTCAGCCAGGCTGAGTAGGACTGCGCCTCCGGAAGAATCCAACAATAATGCAATCAATTCGAGTTCATTATTGGGTGTCGCTGGCGCAGCTAAATCACTTGAAGATGGGGTAAATTAACTCCTTAGCTGGGCTTCAGGTTGCCGATCAAATTTGACGTCGGTCTGCGGACTACACTCTCATTGGAGGCTCGATAAACGGGTGGCGTCAACGGCGCCAAAAATAAGGGTCCGGAGGCGCCTCTTGGTTTTCGCCGTGCATCCACACGGTTGTTGAGGCTTTCGACGGACAACGTCAAGCTGCAGGTTTCGCTGCTCGGTGCCTCCCGCGGGTTTACTACTTGTCTTATCAATCCACCGGCAACACTCCTCTCATAGACCACACCGTATATGCATTCCTATGCGACTGATGATCGCACGAGCGGTACCGTGGCTACGGGCCGCCGTCCTATAACACAAATTCATATATATATATTTTACCACGAACACTTTCCAAATTAATCACGGACATACCAGCTATGTTTTCTTTTCTTTACACTGCTTTCCTGGTTAATTACTCCTGATTCTGGGTCTTTATTGAACTCGGTTCACGAGGTATGGCGTAGTTGCCAGAACTGTTCGTTGGCTAAATATATATATATATATATTTATTTATTCCCGAGTATAGCACAAACACGTCCGCTTTAATCAATCGATTCTTTGTCAATACTCCAGCCCAACTTCTGCAAGTTCAGCCAAGCGGTACCGAACCAAAAGCTCGAAGATCGGATGATATTTGGGGAATTTTAACTGCATAATCGGATGATCTTAGGAACTTTAACTGCATAATCGGATGATGTTGGGAATTTAAACTGCATAATCGGATGATCTTTCGCCCATTTGAGCGAACTTTTGGGCAAGCTTTTAATCTATGCTCTCCCTACGCTACGCTACTCTCTTGGGTCAAGGTAAACGTGACGTCTTTCGCTTAAATGCGTGCGCTGCGCGCCGACTCTCTTTAGAAAGCTTTTCGGAAAGCTTGCAGCTTACGATCCACTTTCGGAGTTACTATGTCTCTGCACTTTTAAGCATTACCAAAAGAAAACTATGCTTATCCGTGATGTTCTACACTCGTTCCCTTAATTCGGCCCCTACACCACAGTTGAAGACGTTATTGTTCTCACAATGAGACTTAAACTGAAGAAGGCCATTTACTAAGGTTTAAGCTGAATATCTTTCAAGTGATAGACTCCTAAGTTTTTCTTATCTTCGCTAGCTAATTGGTAATACATTGTCCCCACTCGGCGAATAACCTTGGCTGATATAAACACAGGCGCCAGCTTAGCGCTGAACTTTTTTACAGCGTTGCTCTGACAAAAATTCCGGGCATACACGACGTCTCCGACTTTAAGTTGACGGACCCGGCTACGTAAGTTGTATGTCCTCGCATTCTGCTCGTGTGATTCAGCTACCTTTTGTTGGGCGGCTTGTCGACATACTTGTACTACATTTGGATATTCGACTCTGGTGTCATCCGATAGGAGATTTAGTCGTCTAAGTAGTTCATAATCCTTTCCGTTAAGAATCATATTCTGCCCAAAAGCAAGAAAATATGGCGAATACCCTGTGCTTCTATGGATATTGGCTCGTAACGCTGCACTAATTTCAGGTAACTTGTTGTCCCAATTAGTATGATCTTTGCCGACGTACGCTCTTATAGCCGCTAACACGGATCGGTTTAACCGTTCACTGGCATTGGCTTGCGGTGAATATATGGCAGTGCAGCGGTGAGTTACCCCGAATCTGGTAAGAAATGACTTGAAATTCCCAGAGACAAACTGCGAACCATTATCGGTAAGTATAGTCTCAGGGACCCCGAAAGTACTAAATAACATATTTTCTAGGAAGTCACACACTTTACTTGAGGTAAACTTTTTGAGCGGACATAAGAAATGAAATTTGGTGTTGTGATCTACAATTATTAAGATACCAATATTCCCTTGCTTGGAACGCGGATACGGGCCCAACAAATCTAGATAAAGCTTTTGAAAAGGTCTTTCTGAAATCATTGGCTTACCCATTGGTGGTCTTAGCACGACATTAGCACTTTTGGTCTGGCGACAAACGTCGCATTTTGATACATAGGCTCGTATTTGTGTAACCATTTTTGGCCAAAACAAGTACCTTTTCACCTTTTCAACGGTTTTCCCAATACCACTGTGGGAAGCGTCTGGGGGGTCATGAGCCCTGGAAATTATATCGCTGGTAAGGCCTGATGGAATCCAAAGCTTCCAAGTTTGTTTATCTGCTATCTCGTCCCCTGAAGATGGTTCGGTTCTTTTATACACCAAATTATCGTCAATTTTCAAATCGGGTAACTTAAGTTGATTAAGCCTTATGTGTTCTATTAGATCCATGTATTCGTTCGATTTAAACTCTGTAGAAGTAAGGTCGACTATGGGTCCGTTGCCGTTCAGCTCTCTTACCTCGGGTTCATCTTGGCGTGACAACGCGTCGGCCACTACGTTTTCGGACCCTTTTCGATGTGATATTTGAAAATTAAATCCCTGTAATTTTATAGCCCAGCGGGCCAAGCGACCTGACAAATCTTTTTGCCTCATAAGCCATTGTAGGGACGCATGGTCCGTTATAACTTGGAAATCCTGTCCTTCTACGTAAGCTCTAAACTTCTTTATTCCTTTAATCACTGCCAAGCACTCGAGTTCAGTGACCGAATAGTTTCGTTGCGCCTTGGAAAGTTTCTCGGACATAAACGCTATAGGTAATTCTATCCCTTCCTCGTTTAATTGAGCTAGTACGCAGCCCAAACCAAAGGTGCTTGCGTCACATATTAACAAAAAGGGTTTCTTAAAATCGGGGGTGGCTAGGATTGGAGCAGATGTTAAGCAGGATTTGAGTTTATTGAAAGCTTCTTCAGCTGATGCGTTCCACTTAAGTGGTTGATGCTTTTTTAGTAGTTCCGTTAAGGGGTAGCTGACGGTGGCATAGTTATCGACAAAGCGTCTGTACCATCCAGCCAGTCCTAGAAATCTCCTTATCTGTTTCACCGTTTTTGGGATCGGGAACTCCATTATGGATTTTATTTTCCCCGGATCTGTCTTTAACTGACCATAACGGATTATGAACCCCAGATATTTAATCTCCCGTATACAAAGGTTTGACTTGGCTATATTAATCGTGAGATTTGCCTTACGCAAATGCATCGCTACCTCTTGTAACAGCACCAAGTGTGAATCAAAGTCATCTGAGAGCACCAGTAAATCGTCCAAATAGACAAAAACCCGATTCCTGAGGTGTGCAGGTATCACCTGATCCATAAGTCGGCACAACGTTTGAGCGGCATTAGTTAAGCCAAACGGCATTACCTTATACTGGTAAAGCGGCCTATTGGGAATGGTAAAAGCTGTATAGTGCCGAGATTTTTCTTCCAAAGGAATCTGCCAGTATGCGTGTTTCATGTCAAGTCCCGTTATGTATTTGGCTGGTGGTAATCTACTAAGAATGCCATCAATATGTGGTAAAGGGTAGGCATCTTTGCGAGTGTTCTTATTAATTTCTCGAGAATCTAAACATAATCGATTTTTCGTACCTTTCTTAACTAAAACGCAATTGCTACTCCAGGAGCTATTCGATTCCTCGATCACGTCTAATGCCAGCATTTTCTCCACTTCGTCAAACATTAACTTTTCCTTCGCGGGTGAAATCGGCCAATGGCGTTGTTTGACTGGTCTATCGGGTACCATTTCGATCGTGTGTTGGATAGCTTTCGTACGTCCTAATCCTTCCCTTTCAAACGAAGGAAACGAATGGATCACGGATTCTAGTCTAACCTTTTGGTCTTTGCTTAGATCGTGTACTGGCGGGGATTCCGAAGCCCTGGTTTCCTTTCCTACGTCTAATTCTTGTACCACCGATCTATCCGTTAAAAGTCTTGCTACAAGACCGAATTCTATCCAGAAATCAATCCCTAAATACACATTTTGTTTCAAGGCGGGTATTATGAAAAATTCTATCTCCTTAGTATGATCGCGAAAAGTTATGGGAACTGTAATTTTCGCTACTACCTTACAAGATTCATTATTGGCCGTTCGAATATTTCCGGAGCATTTCTTTGCCTTGGCGTGTTGCGCGAACGACTTAGCGGCTTCACTTCCAAGACAGCTTATCGTCGCCCCCGAATCTAGCAAGGCCATGAAGTTTTGTTCTTCTATGCTTAGTTCTATAAATAATCTGTTATCGGAGCTCAAAAGGACCGACGAGACAAGTCTTTTTCGCACCTTCTTTACCTTGGTCCAGAATTGCCTTAATCGTATGGTCGAGCGTTTTGGTTGATACTTTAATTCTAGCTTATCTGAACGGGAACTTTCACCATCTATATCTATCTCCTCCGTCTGGGTTTGTGCCTCTACAAGGGACCTATTAGATCGAATCTTTGGACAATCCGGGTTGGAGGTGTTTTCTTGGAAAGTTTGCTCTTTCATTCTGTCATCATTGCCGGATGCGTCAGAATGGTGTTGGATTGCGCATCCCGCTTGCGGTTTTCCGATGGGTTACATTTTTCGCACTTTGGCTTAAAAGTATTTTTCGCCCCGCAGCCATAACAGAAGACTCGGCGTTCTGCTACGCAATCTTCAAACCGATGACCTGTTTTGTCGCAATTCCAGCAAACAAACCGCTTGCGGCGTAGCTCGGAGATACTCTCTTCTTCGAGTTCTTCTTCCTCACTCTGAATTTCTGATACGTGAGGTCTAGTTACCCTGTTTCTCTGTAAAAAGTTGCCAGCATCTTTACAGAAGTGTTCATGCTTTTTAACTTCCTCCCTCAACTCACTTCTATTCTGTATTTTTAAATGCAAAAGCTCATATCGCAGAGCACTTTTCGCATTCCGCTTAAGAATATCGATCAGCTTGAGTTCGCTTATCTCGTGTGAAAGTCGTGCCACTAACTTCTCAATGTCTGACTGAAAATCTTCGAAGGATTCGTTGTCCTTCTGTTGACGTTTCCGTATCATTTCCCAAAGGTCAAAATCATCTTTCTGATCGTCGAATCTTTGCCTAAACGCTGTACAGAACGATGACCAGGAGTATTGGTGGTTTCTTCGATGAAAATCCCAGAACCAATCGCTGGCTTTACCTGTGAAAAGCAGATGCAGATTGTCGCAAAGTAACTGGTCATCTTTCCCCAGAGTCTGTCCTGTAAGAGCACGAACGCGATATAGAAATTCTTCTACGTGCATTGCGTCTCGAGAACCATCAAATTTAAGACGCCAGCTTAGTAGGATATTTGCCGCTTTTGCCGGTGCTACATTTCCGGCTGTTTGACTACTCCTAGGAGTTCTTCCTTGGGAATCGCCTCTAACCATGTAACTATCATTGTCTACGTCTCGTCTAACATTACTGTGTGACTCTGAGGGACCTCCGTTACCCGTAGCAGCCGCTGCGGCTAAATTCATATTGGAAAACTGGGCCTGTATAGTTTGTTCGATGGAAGTTTTTATGAACGAACTAAGGTTTTCCATCATAGATTTCTCCTGATTTTGCATGACCGAATGGATGTAATTCGTAAGGTTTTCAGGTTGAGCGTTACTAAGTGACCTATTTCCGTTGCTACTAATCGACTGTCGACTCTCGGATAAATATTGATCTAAACTAGCTTGATACCTTGTTTGCATTCCTCGTTTAGGGGTTGCTCCTCGCCCTCGACCTCGGCTGTTTGTTCTCCCTTTTCTACGTAATAAGGTTGGATCTAGTTGTACCGTCCCATTGTCTTCGTTTCCCCGAACATTAGGTGGTATGGAGCCAGAGCTTAGGTGTAATTCTGCTGCTAGAGTATTATTTTCGTAACGCAGTCTACCAGGTTCGCATTCCGACTTGCACACTGGACAAGACTTTTCGCTTTTCAAATGTTCGCATACGCACGTATTATGAAATCGGTGGTGACAAGGCGTGGTAGCTATTAACTGATCTTGCCGCAAATTTCCCTGGCAAATAATGCAAAGCGAGTCTGGATTGATCAATGCCGAAGCTAAATTTTCATTACTTCGGTGGACCGCCATGATTTGTATGAATTTCTTAATAAAAAAAAATAATAATGAAAATAAAATTATGAAACTAATATGCAAATATGAGTTAACGAATATGGAATTTACTTAATATGTTCGCCCTCTCCAGGCATGATCTAGGTGGTCTACCACTAACTGTACGTTTCGATTTGAATAGTTGAGTAATTAAGTTGTGTATGTTGGCCAGTTCTATTACCAGTTTTGAAGGTATAAGTCCGGATAATGGACAGTCTCTACTTATCATAAGTAGAAGATCGTGATTCCTAAAATCTGCGACTTTTTCCTAACCCAACTAGAATTTGATAAAGGAATCTCTACAGCCAAGCTCAAGATAATTTAATGAATATAACTTTGAGTCGGGGTATCCGTCTTTTGAATAACACCCGCAGTTCCCTAAATCAACATCTTTAGCTATCTCGTTGGTGGAGTCCTATATCGTGATATCAGTATATTGTAACTACCTATATAAGCTAGTCCATCCGGAGGAAGAGACAACAGATTATACACAGGTCGACTTTTCCAACCATGAAAAATAGTCGTAGGTTCCGTATGCAACAGCTGTCGTACTCCCACCCGAAGAGATCTATCAGTATAGTATTACCAGAGAATTATTGTTTTGGATGGAATATAGAGCTATGGTGGAGCCTAGCCCAGAATGACATGCCATGGGTACTAAAGTTAAGTACCAACTTTACGAGAGATCATGTCCCTTCGGGCCCCACGTTGGGCGCCAATTATGTAGCGTGCAGGTGTGGGATAGCTGTCGTTTACCCATACTAGTATGAAGAGATTTCGTGTGCACCTCTAGCTATGCTCTGACTAAGCTCGCCGGATTGTCGGGGTTCGTTCTACTCTCTCCTATCACATACTGACACACACTCGCATAATGTTTTAGGTGCACATTTAAAAATAATAAAATAATAATAAAAAAAAAGAAGAACCAAACATAAAACTAACAACAGAATCCAGGTTTAACCGGAGCCAGGAATTGGTTATGGGACTAACAAGTTGGTTGTGGAAAGTGTGGACATACTTATCAATTACTCTACTCAAATGATGAGAAACTCCAGTGTTAGTGAGTATCTCTATCTTCTCTCCCCTCCCGACCTATGCTATACAGGTAACCTGACCGTATAGACCCTTGAATAACGTTAAACAGTTATCATCCCACCACTTCGATCATGCCTTTCTGAGGGCGGAGTACTGAATTTAGAACATATTAGGGTTGTACTTCAACATCAATATCATTATATATATATATTTCAATAAATCCCTAATCATATAACTAAATTCTTGGGGGGGGGGGGTTTTCTTAACTTATAATTAAATCCATTTTTGTTGTGTCTCGATAGCTTAATATATTAGTAAGGAATTGCGAAGAAATATTAAGAAAAATAAAGATTTAAAAATGACCATCATATATGGGTAACAGATTCTAAAGGGGTGAGAGGTACCAATACATTATGGTTACGGATTTATAAAGAGAATATCAATAGAAAATTACATGTAACACGCAGGTTACTTCCCAGCTCAGTGCATATATGTACTTGTTCTTATTTACAAACTCACAGCGCTTTTGGTAGGCTAGTATCGCTTTTTCCATTCGTGATCGTTGAGCTCAATGATGACGTTGGTGCATAATTCTAAGGAAAGGAAAAGATATTTAATACGAGTATATGTGCACATGAGCGTACTAGAGTGTACTGCTTTGTAATCTCAAGGAAAATTAATGTTGCTCTCATACCCATTAGTTTCCAAAAACCATTATGTTGGCTGTGTTACATAACTAACTATAAAACTGTATACATCGTGTGACGAAAGAGAATGGTTTTTAGCCTGGCACATGAAATCTAGAGGAAAAAGGGCTTGTGTTACATCCACGAGTAACTATGGTCCTCTATTGCCGCGATCGAGAGACATGTCAGCCAGGCTGAGTAGGACTGCGCCTCCGGAAGAATCCAACAATAATGCAATCAATTCGAGTTCATTATTGGGTGTCGCTGGCGCAGCTAAATCACTTGAAGATGGGGTAAATTAACTCCTTAGCTGGGCTTCAGGTTGCCGATCAAATTTGACGTCGGTCTGCGGACTACACTCTCATTGGAGGCTCGATAAACGGGTGGCGTCAACGGCGCCAAAAATAAGGGTCCGGAGGCGCCTCTTGGTTTTCGCCGTGCATCCACACGGTTGTTGAGGCTTTCGACGGACAACGTCAAGCTGCAGGTTTCGCTGCTCGGTGCCTCCCGCGGGTTTACTACTTGTCTTATCAATCCACCGGCAACACTCCTCTCATAGACCACACCGTATATGCATTCCTATGCGACTGATGATCGCACGAGCGGTACCGTGGCTACGGGCCGCCGTCCTATAACACAAATTCATATATATATATTTTACCACGAACACTTTCCAAATTAATCACGGACATACCAGCTATGTTTTCTTTTCTTTACACTGCTTTCCTGGTTAATTACTCCTGATTCTGGGTCTTTATTGAACTCGGTTCACGAGGAATGGCGTAGTTGCCAGAACTGTTCGTTGGCTAAATATATATATATATATATTTATTTATTCCCGAGTATAGCACAAACACGTCCGCTTTAATCAATCGATTCTTTGTCAATACTCCAGCCCAACTTCTGCAAGTTCAGCCAAGCGGTACCGAACCAAAAGCTCGAAGATCGGATGATATTTGGGGGATTTTAACTGCATAATCGGATGATCTTAGGAACTTTAACTGCATAATCGGATGATGTTGGGAATTTAAACTGCATAATCGGATGATCTTTCGCCCATTTGAGCGAACTTTTGGGCAAGCTTTTAATCTATGCTCTCCCTACGCTACGCTACTCTCTTGGGTCAAGGTAAACGTGACGTCTTTCGCTTAAATGCGTGCGCTGCGCGCCGACTCTCTTTAGAAAGCTTTTCGGAAAGCTTGCAGCTTACGATCCACTTTCGGAGTTACTATGTCTCTGCACTTTTAAGCATTACCAAAAGAAAACTATGCTTATCCGTGATGTTCTACACTCGTTCCCTTAATTCGGCCCCTACATAATCCGCATACATATTCGATTCGTTTGATAAATGAGCTTAGCTGTCCAGATGAACCGTCATAGGCAGGTATTTTCTGATCGACAGCAGTGCCTGGTTCAAGTGGATTTCGCTCATTGATAGTGGTGGTAACGCCATGTTGTTGGTGTTGATTGGGTTTTGTTTTGTTTTCAGTAGTTTTTAACTTTATTTTGGTTCACTTGTAAGTTTTTTGATTTTGTATTTAGTGTTTCACTGTTCTTGGTGGATCACTATCTCCGCTTACTTCAGTTCACTTAATTTTAGTTTTGCAAATCGTATGTGCTCGTAACACATAGGTTCTTTGGCGGATTTCACAATTTTATTAACGATTCCGGGATTACGTGATCACAGTAATTAGAAATTACACAAGCTGACCATTACCGAAATATAGGAGTTAATTTTAAACGAAATCCTACCGACTGCGCCAGTTAAATATCCGCAACTCGAAATTTAGTTTTTAAAAAAGATTTTATTTTTAGTACTTAATTTCTTTATGTCACAAGATTGGTTGAATTCCCCGACTTAACTTTACGTCTGCTTGTCTCAAACGGAACTGATCTCTCTGCTGCTGGCTAGTTTCCATGAGCCCTTCTCTTGGAACTCCCGACTCTGTCTTCGGGCGTTGCTTTCCTCGGCTGCATCTTCGTGTCGGTGGCGTACGTGCCTGGATCGATATTTGGGGATGCGTCGGCTTTGATGAAAGGCATCCACTGCTGGCGATCGGTGTTGCATTACATGACGGAGCTAGGAATGTGATACTCATTGGTTTTATGTCTAGCTTTGATTGGTCCTCATGAGTGGCGTGATTCTAAAGAATCGATTTCTCGAGAGTGGCGTGATTCTAATGTTGATGAAACAATGTGGTCCATTGTTTATATTATGGGGGGCCCTAGCTTGGAGTATGGGAAGAAACACTTATTGATTCTTGAGTGGGGTCCTGTTACTTGTGTGGATGGGGTGGATGAATTGTACATAAACATAATGTGTATGGGATGTGGGGAATTATGGATATGTCACTATATGTATAAGGGCTACTAAAGTAATAAGGATAATATGTTCAAATAAGCTGCAATTAAGATTAATTATATATATAAAAATATCATGATGAAAGATCTTATTAGACTAGGGTCAACTAATTATAAAGAGTATATTCAGGAATAATGGTAATTACGTTACACAAATAGAAATATATTCGAATGGTTTTCAGTTTAAATGCAAAAACAAGGGACGGATGGGTGCATCTTTAAAGTGCACAGCAATTGCAATAAGTTAGGTTGTCGATAGATTCGGAATTGCAGAAAGTTACATTGCTTGCGAAAGAGCAGAACAAAACAAACACGTGAACAATTGGATTGGTCAGCGTTACAGTACGGCTGGGAAGTTTACGGTCGAGGCATGGAATCTTTAATGTTGCTTCGACTTGCGTAAAATTTTGAATTCACATATAGAAGACGTTCACATTACGATCAAATCCAACGATGAAAGCGCTTCCATGTGGTCGATGAGGGTGGCTGAAAACTTGTAAATATCAGTGTGTCAGAGTAGATAGGCGATACGCGCGAGTATTAGTTTTAGTTCGTTTCCTTCTAGCTGCACATTTCTTTATGATAAGCCAAACAAACCGAATCACACGAATTTAACTTTTAATGTTAATCATAGGGTCAGTACAATAGTGGGGTTCCAAAGTATTATTCTAATATGAAGAAATGCATGGGCATAGCCATCATGATCGAGACACCGAATGACTTCATCAGAAACGCAAACAGTATTTCGGCACCGGTAAATGTCTTCTCCTTTAGCGTTACTGTTCGTATGCGGGCGGCGTTAGCGACGTAGCAATGACACATATGTACATATGTATGTCACTGCACGCGTAGATAAAAGACAATCGACCGTTTTTCACTGGTGTAGGCCGAGAAAGGCTTGTATGTGTGTGGACCCACGCCGGTACACGCTGCGGTAAATACAGTGATGCTCACATGTATGCAGGCGCCACACCGAAAGAAGATTTGTGGTCGGAGACGGCTAACACATACTGTAGTCGATCGGTATGATGGGTACTTATATGTGTGGCAAGGTGACGAGACTGTAGTGGGTACGGCTTACGGCACTACGACCGGCGTTTCGTACGGTATTACGTACGGCCAAACCTATGGTTAGGTTTTTAAGAAAAAAAAACGAACTTTAATTTTCTGTTGGCCGGCAGTTGGGGTACAATTTTCACTCACCCGATGGGTTCGGCCTTCGCTTAATAAACGTAGGAATGGTCGGCTGATCTTTTGACTAGATCTTAGCCACGATGGACACGCGGTAATTACGGTCGAGGTTAGAATTTTTCCTTTCACTGCACTACTTGAGTATTTTCCTCAGACGTCCGTCTGGGATCGCGAGTAAAATTGGAAAGAACATGCCCAAGCCACTCTCCTTCCGCTTGAGCCCTTGGTTCTCTAATTCCCCTTTTCTCACCACACCGTGACAGTAGCCGCTGTTAACTTATGTCATTTTTTTCTTGCGCGTAACTGCCCAAAAGGTGCAAGGTGCATGTCTAAGGGAAGGGGAAACCGTGGGACGGTTATCCGATATTTTTGGTTGGACAGGCGCCACTACAACACCCCCCTACCAAGATCACACTTGGCAGTGATACAATGAAAAGAGTGATCCACGCCTGAAACCTCATTGTTTTATATCTTTAGCATGGAATTTCCCTAGGATTCGTCCTTGTAGGTCCTCGAGTTCGTAGTAACTATTACCAAGGCTTTTTCTCACCCGGGCTTTCACGAAAGTAGGTGCCAGCTTGGCAATAAAGTCTCTGCTAAAGTTACTTTGCTGGAAGTTTCTTTTATACACTTCCTGACCAACGACAAACGAGACGTCTCGACTACGCAAATTATATACTTTTTCGTTGCGACTATGCTGCTGTTGAGCTGAATGCATAGCTTTTTGCCGAATGATATTGAATGAATCGTCTCGCGAAAACTGTACTGTTCGATCCTCCAGCATTTCTAATAGCTGATAGCTAGAGCCATTGGTAACCATATGTTGACCAAACGCTATTCTGTATGGGGTCGAATTAATGGCGGTATGTGTGCTCGAACGTAGTGCACAGGCAATATGGCTCAACTTTTAAATGAATGAATGGGACGCTCGAATTTTATACTGAATTACCAAATTCGGAACATGTTGCATTAGCATGTGCTTAAGCAAGTGCAGCTTGGCAGCATGTTGAATGTAAGTGTGCATCATATTGCTATGTTATTACGTGATCATGTTAAATAAATACTTATAAGATATTTTATTAACATTGAATTGGGAAACAATTTCTGCTATGTTATTAACTGGTCAAGTTAAATAAATACTTATAGGATATTTTATAAACATTGAATTGGGAAAACAAATGTGTGAAGTTTCTGAAATTTACATCCTATAGAAAAACATAGGTTAGAAAACTGGGTTTCTAGATGTCCGTATAGAGGGTTGAATGGTAAGAGAACACAAATTAATGGAGATATATACAGGAGCACACAAAGAATAAAATTATAATAGGAAGACATAAAAATTAATTAAAGCTACTTATAGTAAATATACGGCTGTCCCTTATCCTTACTACTTGGTGGCGCCACCTATCGGTAATAATGTGAACTAACTTCGATCTCAATCCTCCTTCTCAACCATGTAAAATCCTCTCAAATCGATGATGATGACTTAATTGCTGCGGTAAAATTAGCTGAGGCGAAATTTTAATAATACGAATACATATTTATATAATAAGAATATGTTATGTATTTTTCTAAAAATAATATATACATACATATGTATATAATAAATATAACACATTTAACCACTATTTATTTTAAATGTTTGCTGTTTTACTTTTGATTGGTTGAATTTCACTTCCTCTTATTACAAGAGAATCACATGATTTGTTTGAAACAGGTTTCTTCCAAGTGAGGATTACGCAAAAAGAATAAGTGGATTTCAGGTAGAATAGAGGTTGTAACCTTTCCCTCATATTATTAGATTGACCCAGTAGGAATCGTTTGAAACAGGTTTGTGAGCAGGTACTGTTTGTTTTGGATATAAAAGATTAAGAAGGGGTTTGGGGGGCCTAAAAAGATACCATTTAAAAAGGAAACCCTTAGTCCTATTTCAATAGTGAAAGTGGTTAGTTCAATACAAAAAAAAACGAGAGGGAACGTTGTGAGTTGCTGCGTACACCGCAACTCTACAGTTATACCCGATACTAAGTCAGTATGGCTCTCCTGCGGCAGACGCCGCTAATATTGAACCACACGACAAAGAGTGCGTGCGAGAGAGACGGAAAATCAGTCTGAGCGTGACGTCGGGCGCTGCGTAGCCACTGCAAATTGATTTGTTCCTATTGGCTATAAAAATGATCTGATCTGATCCAGATTCAGCAATCTGATAGATATGGTCATTATCTATGATTCTGCGTTTTTAGTTTTCTCGAATGTGCAATATTGTGGATGCAACAGATTTTTGTTCTTTGTGGGGGCGGAAGTGGGCGGGGCAAAGTTTTGAAATATTTTTGTAGCAGTGACATATCACAGATGTCTGGATCCAAAACATCGTTGCTCTAGCTCTTATAGTCTTTGAGCACTAGGCGCTAAAGGGGACGGACGGACGGACGGACGGACGGACGGACGGACGGACGGACGGACAGACGGACAGACAGACAGGGCTCAATCGACTCGGCTTTTGATGCTGATCAAGAATATATATACTTTATGGGGTCGGAAACGATTCCTTCTGGACGTTACACACATCCACTTTTACCACAAATCTAATATACCCCAAATCCGTCCGTCCGTCCGTCCGTCCGTCCGTCCGTATCCGCACTTCTGTTAGATCTCACTATAAGACGTATATCTCAGAATTTCGCTCCACCCCCTTCCGCCCCCACAAAGGACGAAAATCTGTTGCATCCACAATATTGCACATTCGAGAAAACTAAAAACGCAGAATCATAGATAATGACTATATCTATCAGATTGCTGAATCTGGATCAGATCGGATCATTTTTGTAGCCAAAAGCAAGAAATCAATTTGCAGTGGCCACGCAGCGCCCGACGTCACGCTCAGACTGATTTTCTGTCTCTCTCGCACGCACTCTTTGTCGTGTGGTTCAATATTAGCGGCGTCTGCCGCAGGAGAGCCATACTGACTTAGTATCGGGTATAACTGTAGAGTTGCGGTGTACGTAGCAACTCACAACGTTCCCCCTCGTTCTATTTTCTGTCATCCTCCCAACTATAAAGAGCGTCGTCGACTGTCGAAATCCTGAAGCTTTTAGAATAAGCTCTTGGTCCAGTTGATGCAAAGTAAGACCTACTTGGTCCAGTTTTTGTGATAGGATTCAGCCGTTGATAGAAATCAGGTGTATCGATCGAGTGCAAGTAGATATTCCCTCCGTCGATCGAAATTGGGTTAATTTATGGCGACAAGCTATAACCTATCTCGCGGAGTTGAGAGTATACGCAAGGAAGTTTATTTGCAGCTTTTTCTATTTTCTAGCATCCTCCCAGGCCGTCAGCCGTCGGGTGCTACAGGGGGATAAACGGATGTCGGGTCGGCTCGTCACAACTGTAGACTCGGAATGGGGCACAGGCGCCTCGGGTTCATGGCTTGCCCTGGATCCAAGGCGACTGTGCTCCGCGTCATAGGATACAGGTGGGCACGAGCGAACAGGCACCCGCCGTAACTGTACACACCGGCGGAAGTGCGACTACACTCTCCCCGTGAGGGCGGCTGGAAACAGGTCCTGGTACGGTCATGTCTCTGCCAGGATGCTGGCTAATTGTAGTCGGGCGGAGAGAAGAAAACTCTAAGTGAAATAACCCCAATCCAAGGTGACACTGTCATATGCCGAGGGATGCATGGCCGAGGGGTTGCTCGGCCGCTTATATGCGGACTCTGGATACCTGCCGACCTCAAGTTTTAAATAAGGCTTCCCGGGGCACGCGGGCTATGCCCCGGGCGACTAACCCCTTCCCGCCTACTCGTGGGATCAATATGCCAAATTTAAATCTAAAAACAAAAAACACCGCAAAGGAGCACGGCACTCCTCCTAAAGTGCCGGAGGGAAAAGACCATCCCTCTACAAACGCATCTGGGAAACCAGTGCCCAAAAAGACGGGAAAGGAGACTAAGTCGGTCCACCGTCTCGAGGCAGCAGGCGCTGTGAGGAGAGGACCGAAAAGCCAATCGGGCCAATCCACGTCGGGGGGCCCCAAGGGCGACCCGGTTACCGGGGGGGCGACCATGCAGAGCGATATCGCGGCTGCCGGACCCCTTGGGACCGGGAACACCTTGACAACCCCGGCAGGCGCCGCCTCTGCCTCGAAAGATAGGCCCAAGTTCCAGGACAAAAGACGTGCGGCCTTCATCCTGGGCAACGACGACCCGGTGTTCCTGGCGTCTGCCCAGGGAATCGAATCGCGGCGATGGGCCAAGACAGTCCTGCCCGACTACCAGCCAGCCAAAGCTGGCAAGGCCACAGCCAAGGCCCCAAGCAAGCGGCAACGCTCGGCGGAGGACACCGCCACACAAGTCCAACAGGCCAAGAGGACGAAGACACTGAGCAACCGCTCGTTTGCCGAGGTGGCGAGGGGAAAAACCCTGATTGGAGTCCTAGACAGGGGCTCTAAAGACGGGCAGATCCCTAGGGACAAGTGGCACCTCGTGGAAAACGAGCTCCAAGACCGTTTCCTCCAGGAGTTGGAGGAGAATGGAGGACCTCCGCCCAAGTGTGAGGACGCCGGGTGGCACCAAGGCAGGGTGAAAGCCATCGCCTGCCAAGATGCTCGCTCGGCGGCCCTCTACGCGAAGGCGGTAGCGTCGCTCAAGGAGGTCTACCCAGGAGCCCAGCTGGAGGTCGTGAAGTGGGAGGACATCCCCGAAGGCCAGAGCGTGGGTCTCGGCGAAGCCTGCGGAGCCGGATAAGATTCTCCGGATTCTGCAGGTCTGCAACCCCCACCTTCCCACAGCCGATTGGAAGGTGGCCAAGGTAGAGGAGAGCAACGGGCAGAGGCGCCAAATCATCCTCGTCCTGAACGAGGAGTCGGTCAGACTTCTCCACGACACGGAGGGCGCTGTGGACTACGGCTTCAAGAAGGTAGTCGTAGTACCGTACAAGTCCGACTCCAAAGGCATGCAACCGACGGTCGAGCCAGACCTGGAGCCCCCGGAGATCCCTAGTATGGAGATCAAGCCTGCGGTGTCAGACGTGGCATCAGTGGTGTCGGATGACATCCTAGATGGTTACGTGTCAGACGTGAGCGATCTCACTAGGGATCTCAAGCACATCGGGGTAGCGGAGGAGCTGGACTCTTCGGAGAGCGACCACGACAGGACAATGGTGGAGGTGAACCTCAGGAATGTCACTGATACTCCTGCAGATAAACCTCCACCATTGTAAGGCAGCATGCGCTGCTCTCCTGCTCCACCTAGCCAAGGGTGGAGCCGACATAGTCCTCATTCAGGAGCCCTGGATCCTCGGAAACAGGGTCTCTGGTCTGAGGACTCCTGACTATAAGCTATACGTAGCTGACTCCGCAGGTAAAACTCGCACCTGCATCCTTGCAAAAAGAGATTTGCACTTATTTTTGCTCCCAAATTTAAGCAATGAAGACCAAACAGCAGTGAGCCTCGAAGGCCAGGGGTTCTCACTGAGAATCTGCTCCACGTACATGGGTCACGACCAACCAGATACCCCTCCACAGGCGCTCAGGGCGCTAATCACAGACTGCGAGGCCAAGGACACCGGCCTAATCGCAGGGTGCGACGCCAATGCACACCACTGCCAGTGGGAAGGCACTGACAGCAACGAAAGGGGTGAGTACCTTTTCAACTATTTACTGACCACTCAGATGGTCCTTTTAAATAGGGGGAGTGATCCCACCTTCATTATTAAAAACCGCAAGGAGGTCCTGGACCTCACACTTGCCTCTCATGAGTTACACGGGAACATCGTATCCTGGAGGGTCCTGGAAGAGCACTCCCTCTCGGACCACAGGTACGTGGAAACCGCATTCTCTTTTTCACTACCGAGACCAGTTCAATTTCGGAACCTTAGGCGGACAAACTGGGCTCGGTACTCAGACCACCTCTGTCGTGTTCTCCCTGAGACTCCACCTGAGGAGGAGATCTCCAGGGAAGCCACGACTCATCTTGTTAAACTATTTACCGACGCCTGCAATGAGGCGCTCAATAAATCCTGCCCCTCTAGCAAGAGCAGAGGCCGGAAGAAACCTGAATGGTGGAATCCGAAACTGAGGGAACTCCGGAAAGCCTCCCGAAGACTCTTCAATAAAGCTAAGGCTGAAAACGCTGAGCAGAACTGGGCCGATTACAAGGCCAGTCTGTCAGTTTACAATAAAGAACTGAGGAAAGCAAAACGCGCCTCATGGCGTAAGTTCTGTAGCGACATTGAGAATAACTCGGAAGCCTCGCGCTTGCGCAAAGTTCTCTCGAAGACTACACCCACTCTGGGCTACCTGAAGAACGCCGACCAATCATGGACAACGTCCAGCAATGAGTCGCTAAATCTTCTCCTTAACACCCACTTTCCCGGCTGCGATGAAAACAGACCACACTACATCGCGGCTCCCTCCGTTGCTTCAAGTGTTATCATGAACCTGCTAAGCCAGGAGAACATTTCCTGGGCAATAAAAAGCTTTAAACCATACAAATCCGCGGGACCAGATGGCTTCATCCCTGCCCAACTGATTCACGCTGGACAAAAAGCCACTAATTGGCTCAAAAGGATATACGAGGGAATCTTCTCCCATGGTTATATCCCGGAAACCTGGCTTCACACCAAAGTCGTCTTCATCCCCAAGGCAGGCAAGCCCTCGCACACTGCCCCCAAAGATTTCAGACCCATAAGTCTATCGTCCTTCCTTCTGAAGACGATGGAACTGCTTTTGGGGATGCATCTCACGGTAAATATTCCGCCTAGTCTATTCTCAGACTCCCAGCATGCCTATCGGAAAGGAAGATCCACCGAAACGGCCCTACACACGATCACATCGATCATAGAAGCGTCCCTCAACTGTAAGGAGTACACCCTGGTAGCCTTCCTTGACATAGAAGGCTCCTTTAATAACATCCTCCCGACCGCCATCACGGGTGCACTGACGGACCTGGGGGTTGACTCCCGGACGGTGAGCCTGATCGATCAGATGCTACAATGCAGGACGGTTGAGGCATCACTGGGGACGTCAACGTCCACCAGATTTGTCAGTAGAGGCACCCCGCAGGGCGGAGTCCTCTCGCCACTCCTATGGAACGTGGCAGTGAACGAACTGCTGCGGGAGATAGAGGGGGGTGGCTGCCGCGTGGTGGCGTATGCGGACGATGTTGCTATAGCATTCTCGGGTAAATTCCCGCAGACGCTGTGTGAGTGCCTGACAAGCACTCTCATGAAGATGTCAAAATGGGCAGACAAATGCGGTCTAGGCGTCAACCTGTCTAAAACGGAACTGGTGCTCTTCACTAGGAAGTACAAAGTTCCGGCACTGATTCCCCCAAGACTATGTGGGGAAGCGCTGATCTTCAGCAACAACGCCAAGTATCTTGGTCTAATCCTCGATAGAAAGCTCGATTGGAAAATGAGCATAGAGGATAGAGTAAAGAAGGCCACAGTAGCCCTCTATACTTGCAGGAAAGCGACCGGACTAAGATGGGGAATGACCCCCTATATAGTTCGGTGGCTTTACACCACCATCATACGACCGATCATGCTCTATGGAGCGGTAGCATGGTGGCCAGCCTTAGACAAAAGGACATGCCTCAATAAACTCAGCAGAGTTCAACGCATGGCAGAGCTATGCATAACTGGCGGGCTACGCACTACTCCAGGGGAAGCCCTGGATACTGTGCTGGACCTCCTCCCCATAGATCTCATGGGAAAGAAAGTGGCAACACTTTCCGCACTCAGAATGAGAGAAGCCAGACTGTGGAAAGCGTCCGCGGTTGGGCACTCGGGAATCCTGACGAGACACCCGCAATTACCAGAGAGGACAGATTATTGTGTCCCTAGTGATCACCTCTCGACGCCTTTCCAGGTATCAATCCCACTTAGGGAGGACTGGGAGATGGGCGAACCAGGACCCGCAAATGCGGTTCACTTCTACACTGATGGCTCAAAGTTAGACGGCCGCGTGGGAGGCGGAGTCTACTGCAGCGAGCTGAACATCAGTCATTGCTTCAGGCTCCCAGACCACTGCAGTGTGTTCCAAGCGGAGGCTGTAGCCATCAAGGAGGCCATTTCCATCGTCTCCAAACTACTTCTAGACACGCACTTAGTGTGCGTTTTCTCGGACACCCAAGCAGCTATTAAAACTCTAGGCTCAATATCGTCGAACTCAGCGACTGTAAATGACTGCCGCAGGTCTCTGCACGAGATCGCAGATTAGTTCGACCTTTTCCTTATATGGGGCCCAGGCCACAGGGACATCGAGGGGAACGACGCCGCCGACGAGCTAGCAAGGCATGGTACTACAATTCCTCTCCTTATGGAGAGGGAGCAGGTAGCGATGCCTCTGGCTACGTGCAGGCTCCTCACGCACGAATTGTTCGAGCAAAATGCCAATAGGAGATGGCAGCAAACCGTTTCCTGTAAAATCTCAAGATTGATATGGCCATATCGATCGAAGAAGCGCTCAGCCGAGCTGTATAGGCTCAGCAGAGCACAGTGCTCTGCAGTTACTCGAGCCATTACGGGACACTGGCAGATTGGCACTCATGCCTCTAGACTGTCAATCCCTCATAACGACTTCTGCAGGAGTTGTCGCGACGAGGAAGAGGAGGAATCGGTCCCCCACTTCTTCTGCCACTGCCCGGCCCTTGGAAATCGTCGTCTTCATATTCTCGGGGCCGCTTTCCTCACAGACATTTCGGACCTGTCCGAAATCAAACCGGGGACCTTGTCCAGATTCATCCAAGCCTCCGGATGGGACTGCCCTTAATTTGCAACAGCCTGTTTCTCCACGGTTTTTTAGGTACTGGGAAGGGGCACACGCCCATGCGGCACCACATCGGGACCTTCTACAGGTCCAAGTGAGCTTGGGAGGGTTTCATCACTCCCCCAGGCTACCGCCTGAACCTAACCTAACCATCATCCTCCCAACTATAAAGAGCGTCGTCGACTGTCGAAATCCTGAAGCTTTTAGAATAAGCTCTTGGTCCAGTTGATGCAAAGTAAGACCTACTTGGTCCAGTTTTTGTGATAGGATTCAGCCGTTGATAGAAATCAGGTGTATGTATGTCAAAAAAGCTATCGCCTGTCTCGCGGTAGAAAGAACCTGTCCGACTCACTATCTTTGTTTTCTACACGAATTCGTCTCTTAGACAGTGAGATTAGATAGCGAACGAGATTCAGTCTATCTCTTATGTGCATCGAAGCAGAATCATGATCCTTTTATTTAAAAACATTTTGTCATTTCTATTCCTTTGCCTTTATATATAAATTAGTCCGTATTTAGTGTCGTTATTATCTATAAAAGATCGTTGGGTAACAGATTTTGTACGATAATCATGCCCCTAAGTCGTAGTCCCGAGAATTTCGCTCAAATAGAGAATCAGGGAATAATTTGTAGCACGTGCGCCAAGGATGTTGACTACCTAGCTCAGTTAATTACCACCAGCTGTGGACACCAATTCCACCGAGTCTGTTTTAACCGTAAAGCTGGAGCCAAAAAGAATTGTCCTGTCTGCCACGTTAGCTTGCATGCATCGGCTTTGAATTTAGCTGAGGAGATTGCCGCAGTCCAGACTGCAAGCCACGACCCCAGCACAACCATGCACCAGACTAGGTCTAAGGGTAGGGCAACCGATCCCAACGCAGACGCCCCAAGCGGGTCAACTGTTAGTGAGACTAACTCGGAAGTACAAATGGAAGCAAATGCCGCTTCGACCAATGCAGGTCTACACCAGGTTATTGCCGATGCTTTGGCAGCTGCAATGCAGGCTCAAACCAACATATTAGCGCAGACCATAGAAACTGGCCTGCAGAAATTATCGATTCAGCAAACGGCGTCCCGTGAAAGTATTGAAAGTGTTCGTTCACAACCAATCAATACACAAACCATCGACGAAGTAGAACAACAAACGTTTCAGCAACTGTTCGGGGGTAGTTCGGAAAGACAGACGGCCAGAGAGCCACAAACTAGATATAGTCTAGGAGGGCCCCCGCCAGTCTCAGAGCTACGAGCTGATAGAATAAGTCGAATCATTTCAAATTGGAAAATACGGTTTTCAGGTCATTCCTCCATTGGCGTGGACGACTTCATTTATAGGGTAAATGCCATGACCAACCAATCCTTAAATGGAAATTTTGAACTGTTAGCCAGATATGCGAGCAACCTGTTTGAGGGCAGTGCCAGTGAATGGTTGTGGCGATACCACAAGAGTGTCCCCCTCATCCGATGGTCCGACCTGTGCGTAGCACTCAAGACTCAATTCAAAGACGGACGTACCGACTTGGATATCCGCTCAGCGATCACGCAGCGGAAACAGAAGCCAAATGAACCGTTTGATTTATTTTATGAAGCAATAGTCGCATTGGCAGACAAACTAGTACAGCGAATGACTGAGCCCTATCTGTTAGAAGCTCTTAAAGCCAATTTAGTTCCAGAAATTCAACACGAAATCTTGTATGTACCCATCAAGAGTATCGCAGAGCTAAGTCATATACATAGTTCGTACTCGCGAGCGATTCTTGCAGAACTTGTCCAAATCTACGACAATTTTGCAGCGTGCTGCGTCTAAACGACATATTAATGAGATGCATCAAACGTTCAGTGAGACGGATGACGATGCTGATGGTGTAGATGATGCAAGTATTGATGCCATGACCCTTAACTGTTGGAATTGTGGGAAGTTAGGTCACCGTTACCAAGAATGTACTGGAGAGCGGAGGGTTTTTTGTTATGGGTGTGGGAAAGCTGACACTTACAAGCCCTCTTGTAGAAAATGCAATCCAAAAAACTTGGCAGCTCGTGCACCGTTGATCAGTGCACGCAGACAGATGGTATCGAAAGCCACCAATACGGAGTAACGAGTTCAAAAACAAACTCGCTACCACTTCAACCGGCCATGTCACAAATACCAGACTTACCAACCAGGACAGAGATAGAGAATGGTAGCCAACGCTCCCTACGAATGAAGTTGCGTAGATGTGCGTATAATGTAGCACGAAAGCAAGAACGAAAAGTTTTGTTATCCGCCGTAGTTGGGAATGCGCAGGACATAAGACCGTATGCAAAGGTCCAACTATTGGGGAGAACAGTCACTGGTCTTTTGGATACAGGAGCAACAATCAGTTGTATAGGAGGGGAGTTAGCGTTGAAAGTTAGTCATGCGACCGTCAAAACCGTTAATGCATCTGTGCGAACTGCTGATGGAGCTGCGCAGAAAATTGTAGGCAAGATCTCCACTCCCGTGCTGTTTCGAAATGAAACTAAACCCATAACATTGTATTTAGTACCATCGCTCGCTCAAGAATTATACCTTGGCATGAACTTTTGGGCTGCATTTAAATTGTTACCTCCAGGTGTAGTAACCCAGAATGCCAAGCCCGAACGGATTCGCAACAGGCCATGTTGTCAGAGGCTATCCAAAAGTTCCCGTCATTCGCCAAAGAAGGTCTAGGTCGAACCAGCTGGATAAGTCACGATATCGATATAGGGGATGCAAAGCCAATTAAACAGCGGCACTATTCGGTATCTCCTGCCGTCGAAAAGGTCATGTTTGAGGAAGTAGATAGAATGATAGCGCTTGGCGTTATTGAGGAGTCCGATAGTCCATGGTCGTCACCAGTCGTCCTCGTTAGGAAACCTGGAAAGGTGAGAATATGTCTCGATAGCCGTAAGGTCAACGAAGTCACAGTAAAGAGCGCATATCCCATGCCTTTGATCGATGGAATATCAAGCCGCCTACCAAAAGCTGAATATATTTCCAGCA
Organism: Drosophila miranda; assembly: GCF_003369915.1. NCBI lineage: Eukaryota > Metazoa > Arthropoda > Insecta > Diptera > Drosophilidae > Drosophila > Drosophila miranda. The sequence continues at coordinate 34,050,858 of NW_022881603.1, forward strand.
TCGACCTGAAGGATGCCTATTGGCAGATTGACTTCAGACGCTCGCGAAAAGACCGCGTTCACCGTCCCGGGGAGACCCCTGTATCAATACACAGTGATGCCATTTGGACTAACCAACGCTCCACAAACCATGTGTAAATTAATGGATAAAGCTATACCCTCTCAGTTACGACATGAAGTGTTCGTCTATCTAGATGATTTGCTCGTTGTATCTTCTACTTTCGAAATCCATGTGCGTGTGTTATCCGAGTTAGCATCTCGGTTAAAACAAGCTGAGTTAACAATTAATGTCGAAAAAAGTAAATTTTGTTTGAAGGAAGTAAGATGCCTTGGCCATGTCATTGGGGATGGAACTATTAAAACCGATCCAGAAAAAGTTTCAGCCATTCGGGAATTCCCAACACCTCGTTCAGTCAAACAGGTACGAAGGTTTTTAGGAGTAACTGGCTGGTATCATAAATTCATTCGAAATTATGCCGGTCTGGCCGCTCCATTGTCGGACACGTTGAAACAGAAACGTAAGTTTGAATGGACGAATGAGGCCCAACTTGCATTTGAAGACCTGAAAAGTAAACTTTGCAGTGCTCCCGTTTTGCATAGTCAAAATTTTCGGATTCCATTCGCTATTCACTGCGATGCGAGTCATACTGGCGTGGGCGGAGTACTTATGCAAAAAGATGTAGAAGGTAACGAGGTTCCGATCGCATATATGTCTAGAAAGCTAAATCAATGCCAACGAAATTACTCGGTTACAGAAAAAGAGTGTTTAGCAGCTGTACTGTGTGATAAAAAGTTTCGCGCCTACATCGAAGGGCATGCATTTGTCATTATTACCGATCATGCTTCGTTAAAATGGCTTATGAGTCAAGCGGATTTGAGCTCTAGACTCGCCAGATGGTCGTTAAAATTACAAGGTTTTGACTTCCAAATTCATCACCGAAAAGGAGTCAACAACAAAGTGCCAGACGCCCTGTCCCGACCCTATACTGAAGACCTGTCAGTGCTCCAAATGGACAGTTTGCTAGATCTCAGTTCACCACAGTTTCACTCAGTTGAGTATGAGGATCTAAAAACCAAAATAACCGCCAACCAGACGAAAATGCCTGATGTCAAAGTAATTGATGGTTTCATTTATCGCCGTGCTGAACATGCAGTAGGGGAAAAAGTATCCGATGACCTCTGCTGGAAGTTATGGGTACCATCCGCCCTAACGTCCGTTGTGCTGAGGCAAGCACACGAACATCCTCTCTCCTCACACGGTGGTATCCACAAAACGCTGGAGCGAATACGGCGCTACTACTATTGGCCGAATTTGGTCACCGATGTGAAGGCATATTTTAATCGGTGCGAGGTATGCAAATGTTCAAAACATCCAAGTTATTGTTTACGACCTCAGGGAACTAACAGATTCTTTCAGAAACTGTATGTAGATTTCTTGGGACCGTATCCGCGTAGTAAGTCAGGGAACATAGGAATCTTTATAGTCCTGTATCATTTCGCCAAATTCCCATTTCTCAAACCCGTAAAGAAGTTTACAGCGGATTAGATCATCCGATTTATCGAGGAAGAGTTGTTTCACTGCTTCGGCGTACCCGAGACGGTAGTATCGGATAATGGAGCTCAGAAACTTCCAGCAAAGTAACTTTAGCAGAGGCTTTAATGCCAAGCTGGCACCTACTTTCGTGAAAGCCCGGGTGAGAAAAAGACTTGCTAATAGTTACTACGAACTCGAGGACCTACAAGGACGAATCCTAGGGAAATTCCATGCTAAAGATATAAAACAATGAGGTTACAGGCGTGGATCACTCTTTTCATTGTATCACTGCCAAGTGTGATCTTGGTAGGGGGTGTTGTAGTGGCGCCTGTCCAACCAAAAATATCGGATAACCGTCCCACGGTTTCCCCTTCCCTTAGACATGCACCTTGCACCTTTTGGGCAGTTATGCGCAAGAAAAAAATGACATAAGTTAACAGCGGCTACTGTCAAGGTGTGGTGAGAAAAGGGGAATGAGAGAACCAAGGTCTCAAGCGGAAGGACAGGAGTGGCTTGGGCATGTTCTTTCCAATTTTACTCGCGATCCCAGACGGACGTCTGAGAAAAATACTCAAGTAGTGCAGTGAAAGGAAAAATTATAACGTCGACCGTAAATACCGCGTGTCCATCGTGGCTAAGATCTAGTCAAAAGATCACCCGACCATTCCTACGTTTATTAAGCGAAGGCCGAACCCATCGGGTGAGTGAAACTGCCGGCCAACAGAAAATTAAAGTTCGTTTTTTTTTTCTTAAAAACCTAACCATAGGTATGGCCGTACGTAATACCGTACGAAACGCCGGTCGTAGTGCCGTAAGCCGTACCCACTACAGTCTCGTCACCTTACCACACATATAAATACCCAGCGTCCCGATCGACTACAGTATGTGTTAGCCGTCTTCGCCCCCAAATCTTCTTTCGGCGTGGCGTCTGCATACATGTGAGCATCACTGTATTTACCGCAGCGTGTACCGACGTGGGTCCACACACATACAAGCCTTGCTCGGCCTACGCCAGTGAAAAACGGTCGATGGGCTTTTATCTACGCGTGCAGTGACATACATATGTACAAGTTAACGTACCCAATTCTATTGAGCTCTTATACGAGTTGTAAACAATCTTTGGCTTTCCAAAACGAAAACAATTTCAATCTTGGGCCTCCGCCTAATTGATTTCTAAGATGTACAATCTCAAGGGCTCCCGCCGCAATCCCAATCTTTGACACTCGCCTAAATGGAAAACCAATGTTTGCCCACACCCGGCTTCTCATAAACAATCTCACTCCCGGCTTTCTGCAGATCCTGCACTTTAGGCATTTTACAGTTCTCTCTTTGGATGACGAAATCCAATACTCGGGATGGCGAAATCAATTGAAATGTTTATAGAAAAACTATTCCCGAAAGGGATCAACGATGCAAAGATCAGAAAGTTCAAGTCAGTCTTGATCCAGAAGCGACACCGCAAAGTCGAGCTACAAATTAAGATCGCGCAAACCCTTTGCCCGGAATCCTTTGTGACCCTCTACTTAAATCTATATCAGTGAAGTTAGAAGTAAAATAAAAACTTTTTAAAAACACAATCCGCTACCGCAGTTATTTAATTGGCGCCCAACGTGGGGCGACGTTGTATAAAAAGCACCGAATAATAAAAGTGTTGCGTCGTGCCGAAACCCGAAGGACAATTAATTAATGGAATAAATCCTTCAGATATAAAAACGCGGAGTGACTGTGAGATATAAGATAAGAAAAAGTGAGATAAAAAGGAAACAAACCGGAGCTTAGGGTGTGCAAAAATAAATACAATATACAATACAATAACAAATACAATACAAAATACAAATAAATACAAAAGCTAATCAAGACAATTCAAAAATACAAAAAAACCAAAAAAACCAAAGTTTTTAAACAAAACCAACCACACCAAAACACAAAGAAAGTGAAACTATCAGCTAAACCAAAGAAGGAAGCGCGGCAGAAGACCCAGTTAAACAAAGAAATTTAAGAAGGAAGACCCGTTCGAAGACCTGTCAGCCAAATCAAGAAGGAAGACCCGTTCGAAGATCTGTCAGCAAAACTAAGAAGGACGACCCCTACCGGATAGTCCGTGAGCAAAAGTTGTATTAATAAATATATAAGTTCAATTAGGTTATATTAGATTATAAAAACAAACATATAAGAAAAATTTAAGGTGGATCAACTAACTTTAGATTTTGAAAAACTAAAAATGATTATCTCACAAACTAGGACCGATCTCACTGCAGATCTGGTCAAACAATTGATAGCACTTCAAATTTCACAAGTACAGGAGCAAATTGTAAATTTAAAACAACAAATAGAAACTAAATCCGATCAGGTATCAGATTATCAGGCAGAAGCAATAGACGAGACAATAAAAGATGACACCACATTAAAGGTTATAGAATCCCTACCAATTTTCAATGGTGGATTAAACCAATACGTAGGATGGAGGGAAGCTGCAGAAACTGCAGTGAAGTTATATAAGAAAGGAAGTAAGCAATATTATATTGCCTTAACAATTTTGAGAAACAAAATAACAGGACCAGCACATGACGCACTGACCAACCACGGGACAGTTTAAAATTTTGATGCCATTCTTTCACGACTTGACTTTGTTTACAGTGACAAAAGACCAATTTACATAATAGAACAGGAGTTAAGCGTTCTCCGACAAGGGAACCTTTCAATAATAGATTTCTATAACGAGGTTAACAAGAAAATGACCTTGTTAATAAATAAGACAATAATGACTCACGGAAAGGACAGTGAAATCACGAAAGAATCAAATAAGAAAACGAGGTGGAACGTTGTGAGTTGCTGCGGACACCGCAACTCTACAGTTATACCCGATACTAAGTCAGTATGGCTCTCCTGCGGCAGACGCCGCTAATATTGAACCACACGACAAAGAGTGCGTGCGAGAGAGACAGAAAATCAGTCTGAGCGTGACGTCGGCCGCTGCGTAGCCACTGAAAATTGATTTGTTCCTTTTGGCTATACAAATGATCTGATCTGATCCAGGTTCAACAGTCTGATAGATATGGTCATTATCTATGATTCTGCGTTTTTAGTTTTCTCGAATGTGCAATATTGTGGATGCAACAGATTTTCGTCCTTTGTGTGGGCGGAAGGGGGTGGGGCGAAATTCTGAGATATACGTTTTGTAGTGAGATCTAACAGAAGTGCGGATACCAAATTTGGTTACTCTAGCTTTAATAGTCTCTGAGATTTGTGGATGCCCCAGATTTTCGTCCTTTGCGGGGGCGGAAGGGGGTGTGGCGAAATTTGGACACGAAACGGTCAAGGTCCGATATCACAGGAGTGTGGATACCAAATTTGGTTGCTCTGGCTCTTATAGGTTCTGAGATCCTTGAACTCATATTTTGCAATTGACAAAACCGACCATGAAACCTGTGTGTTAGAGAGAAACAGAGCGAGAAAGAATGAAATTGTTTTCTTGATTCTGGCTATAATCATTATACGATCTGGTTCAGATTTTGCACTGTAGAAGATATGGTTATCCCCACCGATTCTGCGTTTTTGGTTTTATCGTATCTTTAAAAATGTGGATGCCACAGATTTTCGTCTTTTGTGGGGGCGGAAGTGGGCGGGGCGAAGGTTTGAAATATTTTTGTAGCAGTGACATATCACAGAAGTCTGGATCCAAAACATCGTTGCTCTAGCTCTTATAGTCTTTGAGCACTAGGCGCTGAAGGGGACGGACGGACGGACGGACGGACGGACGGACGGACGGACGGACGGACGGACGGACGGACAGACGGACGGACGGACGGACGGACGGACGGACAGACGGACAGACGGACAGACAGACAGGGCTCAATCGACTCGGCTATTGATGCTGATCAAGAATATATATACTTTATGGGGTCGGAAACGATTCCTTCTGGACGTTACACACATCCACTTTTACCACAAATCTAATATACCCCAATACTCATTTTGAGTATCGGGTATAACGAGGTGGAACGTTGTGAGTTGCTGCGGACACCGCAACTCTACAGTTATACCCGATACTAAGTCAGTATGGCTCTCCTCCGGCAGACGCCGCTAATATTAAACGACACGACAAAGAGTGCGTGCGAGAGAGACAGAAAATCAGTCTGAGCGTGACGTCGGGGGCTGCGTAGCCACTGCAAATTGATTTGTTCCTTTTGGCTACAAGAATGATACGATCTGATCCAGATTTAGCAATCTGATAGATATGGTCATTATCTATGATTCTGCGATTTTAGTTTTCTCGAATGTGCAATATTGTGGATGCAACAGATTTTCGTCCTTTGTGGGGGCGGAAGGAGGTGGGGCGAAATTCTGAGATATACGTTTTATAGTGAGATCTAACAGAAGTGCGGATACCAAATTTGGTTACTGTAGCCTTAATAGTCTCTGAGATTTGTGGATGCCCCAGATTTTCGTCCTTTGCGTGGGCGGAAGGGGGTGTGGCGAAATTTTGACACAAAACGGTCAAGGTCCGATATCACAGGAGTGTGGATACCAAATTTGGTTGCTCTGGCTCTTATAGGTTCTGAGATCCTTGAACTCATATTTTGCAATTGGCAAAACCGACCATGAAACCTGTGTGTTAGAGAGAGACAGAGCGAGAAAGAATGAAATTGTTTTCTTGATTCTGGCTATAATAATTTTACGATCTGGTTCAGATTTTGCACTCTAGAAGATATAGTCATCTTCTACGATTCTGAGTTTTTAGTTTTATACTATCTTTAAAAATGTAGATGCCACAAATTTTCGTCCTTTGTGGGGGCGGAAGTGGGCGGGGCGAAGTTTTGAAATATTTTTGAAGCAGTGACATATCACAGAAGTCTGGATCCAAAATATCGTTGCTCTTGCTCTTATAGTCTTTGAGCACTAGGCGCTGAAGGGACGGACGGACGGACGGACGGACGGACGGACGGACGGACGGACAGACGGACAGACAGACAGGGCTCAATCGACTCGGCTATTGATGCTGATCAAGAATATATATACTTTATGGGGTCGGAAACGATTCCATCTGGACGTTACACACATCCACTTTTACCACAATACTCATTTTGAGTATCGGGTATAATTAGAGACAATGCCTTACGCATTTTTGTCACTGGCCTAAACGGCGGCATTGCAGAAATCCTATTTTCATTGAATCCCCCAGATTTACCGAATGCCTTGGCAAAGGTACAGGAATTGCAATCAAATAACATTCGGGCCCAATTTGCCTACCAATTCAGTGGCCCCAGAAATGCAGGGAATAATAACTACAATACTTTAAGATTCAACCAACGACAACCAAGGACTAATAGTTCACCATTCGACCAAAAAAGGGATCTTCAGAGGAATAACATGTCATGGGGACAACCCTATTTCTTGGGTAATAGACAACAAAATCAGGCCCCAGAACCAATGGATGTAGACGAATTGATACAAATCAAGAACCGACAGAACAGCAATCAATTCAGGGGAAATAATAATAATAGAAATTATCGGGAGAATACTAACGGTTATTATAGGAGAAATAATAACAATTATAACCAAGCACAGCATTTTAAGGCAAACGTAGTACCGAATAATCAGTCTAACGAAAATCAGGCGCAGAAACGAAAGCCAAACGAAATGTCGGAACAACCGGCTAATAAAGCAATGCGTATAAATAACATTGAGGAGGACCATTTTTTAGATCAGCCCCCGAAGTAGGTCTGCCCTACTTAAAAAGAGTAGATACAAAAATAAACAGAGAATTAAAAGTTTTGATAGATACGGGAGCAACTTCCTGTTATATAAAAAAGGGAATTTACGAAAATAAAAAAGAATTATCAATTTATAAGAAAGTTGCTACAGTGAATGGGTTTTCAATAATTAAATATTTCCATAATATAACTATTTTCAACACAAAACAAGTGTTTTATGAAATAGATGGAATGGAGGCAGATTTACTAATAGGATTTAACCTTTTAAAGAAAATCGGAGCTGTTATTGATACAGGAAAGGGGACTTTAAGTTATAAAGACAATGAGGAGAAACTAATATATGACGAGGTCCTTTCTTTAAACAAATTAACCTTTATAGAAGGAAAAACCATCCTTCCGTTGAAGGAATATATAATAAAAAAATATTTTGAAGAAGAAAAAGAAATGAAAAGTGATTCAGTAAAGGTAGAAGGAAGTTTATATAGCTTGGGATCAAAAAATCCTGAGCACGCCGACGAAGAATTATCCGTCAATAGTTTGGGATTCAAATATCCTGAACCCGCCGTCGTTGAATTATCCGACATCCAAAGTTTTAATAGTTTGGGATTAAAATATCCTGAGCACGCCGTCGTTGAATTATCCGACACTAAAAGTTCGAATAGTTTTGGATTAAAGAATCCTGAACACGCCGTCGTTGAATTATCCGACAATGAACAATTTAAAAGTTTGGGATGCAAAAATCCTGAACGCGCCGTCGTAGAAATATCCGACATTCAAAATTATGCAAATTCTGAATTGAAAAAAATGAAATTGTATAACACAATAACCTACAAAGAGGACACTTTAGAAAATCTCAGAGAGAAAATGGTATCTATCATCGAAGAAGACCATGCCAATATAAATTTACAGTTACCGTTCAGAACGGATATAAAAGGAGAGATTAACACTGAACATGATAGACCGGTATATGGCAAGCAGTATCCATACGCTTATTCGGTTAACGATTTCGTTAAAATAAGTAAAATGTTAGATGAAGGTATAATCAGACCTAGTAAAAGCCCATATAATTCACCGGTAATAGTAGTACCAAAGAAGGGAGTAAATGAGGACGGAACTCCTAAACATAGATTAGTAATAGACTTTAAGAAACTTAATGAAAACACCATACCGGATAGATACCCTATGCAAGATCCTTCAGTAATCCTTGCCAATTTAGGTAAGGGAAAGTATTTCTCGGCCATTGATTTAGAGTCAGGTTTCTATCAGATTTTAATGAGGGAATCAGATATTGAAAAAACATCTTTTTCCATAAATAACGGCAAATATGAATTTCTAAGAATGCCTATGGGATTGACGAACGCTCCCAGAATTTTCCAAAGGGCAATGGACGATATACTTAGAGAACAAGTTGGGAAAACTTGTCACGTCTATATGGACGATATAATAATATTTTCAAAAACTATAGAACAACATTATAAAGATCTAATTCATATAATACAGATATTGCAAAACGCTAACATGAAAATTTCCCTAGAAAAGTCTAAATTCTTTCAATTGGAAACCAAATTTCTGGGATACATTGTTTCCCAAAATATCATTAAAACAGATCCAGACAAAATCTCCACAATACAAAACTATCCAATTCCTAAAAATATCAGAGAGCTACGTAGCTTTTTAGGACTAACAGGGTATTACAGAAAATTTGTCCGAAATTATGCTACAATTGCCAAACCATTAACAAAATATCTGAGTGGAGTATTAAACATTAATACAGCTGGATGAACCAGCAATGGGAGCATTTAATAATTTAAAGGACAGTTTAATAGCACATATTGAATTAGTACAACCAGATTACAATAAAAAATTCACATTAACCACAGATGCATCGGACATAGCAATAGGTGCAGTTTTGTCGCAAGATGGGAATCCCATAACATTTATTTCTAAAACTTTAAGTAAAACCGAGCAATTATATGCTACTAATAAAAAGGAATTATTAGCTATTGTATGGGCATTAAAAAATTTGCGAAATTATTTATACGGAGTGAGTGGAATTGAAATACATACAGATCACCAACCTTTGTCCTTTGCAATGTCGCAAAAAAATCCAAATGTTGAAATGAAACGTTGGTATTACTTCATAGAAAGTTTCACACCAAAAATCATTTATAAGCCAGGCTCAACTAACGTAGTAGCGGACGCTTTATCTCGGATTAAAAAAAATCATATGACAGATAGTGATGTCGACCAGACAGATTCAGAATCAGACATAAATACTCACCATTCAGCAGATAGTAGTTTTGAAAACGTCATTCAAGAGCCTAGCAAGCCTCTAAACCAATTTAAACAGCAGCTACTATTAGCGCAAGGGAGATTCACAGTTCATGAGTTAGTAAGAGTTTATGAAAATACCCGACTTATTATTGAATTTGATACGGTAGACAATCTGCTAATCATTTTAAAAGAATTTATTCAGCCTCACTTAACCACAGGAATACACTGCACTTTAGAAGATTTATACCTTATCCAAAATAAGCTAAAGGAAAACTTCATAAATAAATTTCTCTTCACGAGAAAGTTCCTCCAAGATGTAGTAAATTCACAAGATAAAGCTATAATTATAGAAGAAACACATTGCAGAGCCCATAGAGGACTAGACGAAAATTACAAACAAATAACTAAGCTGTATTATTGGCCAAACCTGCACAAAAAATTAAAAGAATATATAAAAAATTGTGAGATCTGTAACAAAAACAAATATCACAGACACCCTGTAAAAATTCCAATTGGGGAAGCTCTCATTCCAGCAAAAGAAGGAGATCAATTACACTTAGACATATACTATGCCCAAAACATAACATTCATAACTTGTATAGATTTTTATTCCAAATACTTGGTGGTCAAGGAAATTCAAAGTAAATTAAACATTGAAAATAAGGTAATGGAAATTTTGCAACACTTTCCGTTAGCAACATCTTTAATGACTGACAACGAACCAAGCTTTACTTCAGCACAATTTAGATCATTCATACAAAGAAGTAACTTAACTATTTATTATGCTTATCCCAGACACAGCACCTCAAATAGTCAGGTAGAAAGGGTACATTCCACACTAACAGAAATAGCGCGGTGCATCAAGGATGAACTAAATCTAACAGATTATTCAGAAATAATAATAAGGGCGGCACTGAAATATAACCTGACGATACATTCAACGACCAATCAAATGCCATATGACATATTGTATAACAAAATAGAACACAAGCATAATCCAATATTACTTAAGGAAACTCAGACCAAAATGCTTAAGCTACATAACAAAGATAGAGGAGAAAAAGATTATAAAATAGAAGTAGTTTATGAAAAGAAATTCGGGGAAAGAAATAAACTTCAATCCCGATACAAAAAGCAGGTAGTTAAGGAAAATCGACCGAATAAAATTATAATCAACATTAGAAACAGAATTATACATAAGGATAACATCAAATATTAAATTTTTTTTTTCCAGAAAATGTTTGCGAATATACTAATACTGACTTTTGTTATATTGACGACTTCGGAAGTAATTGACTATACGCATAGTGACTATCTATTGCTCAAAGACGACAGAGACGTTTACACTTATGAAACATACGCTGAACTTTTCCATATTACTAATTTGAGTTTTTATAGAGAGATAATTGATAAAGAATTCAAATATGTCAGCAAATCAATTAATTCAGACGATGAGTGGGAAATATCAATGTAATAAATTCCAAATTTTTCAAAGAAATTGAATGGCTATCAAATTCATTAAAAAATGTCATCTTCAATGAAGAAACGATACTGAGAAAGCATCGTTTAAAATTAATAACTTTTGACCTACTAAATTTAGTTGATACCATAACCCTCTTAAAAGTAAACATTTTCAATACAAAAATTTTAAATAAAAACGAAATAGAGGACATTTATAAGCATGAAAAACATCCTGTTGAACTGTCTGATCTGCTGGACATTGCAACGGTTAAAATAATTCGAAATGCTGATTTAATAATCATTTACATAAAATATCCTCAAATTAAAGATATTTGCAATTTTTACCATGCAAGAGCCATCTCACAAAATGATGGAATGTTAGTTATAAGTGAAAAAGTTTGTGAATGTAAGGAGAAATACTATTTAATGAATAATTTTAAAAGTGAAACTTTTAACAATTACGCACAAATAAATTTAAAGAAGACCTGTTTCACCAATTTACTTAATGGCTTTAAAGCCAACTGCACTAAAAAAAAGGAAAAAAACAACAAATAGACATCATTCAGGATGGTGCCATATTAGTTTCAGGCAAAAATATCGTAGACAATACTACTTTGTTAGGATCGTATCTCCTTATATTCAACAACACAATTGTAATAAATAATATAACCCACATAAATGATAAGGGTAAAATTCTAAGATATATATCGCATCATAGATATAGCGATTTTGAATTAGTTGATTATATACAATCGAATGATAAGCAATTTTCTTTTGATAATGTTAATATTTTAAATCCCCTTATAACATTATGTAATACGGCCTTACCATTAACAACATTATTCTTAATCATTTTGATATTGATAATGTTATTTTACTTCGGCTATAAATTAACCAAATTTGTACTTATTAAATCAATAAGAATACCGTCAGAAGAAATAGTGGAAAACAACATTCAAATACTGTCAGAAGAAATTAGAGCTCTATCAGAACTTCAAAATGTATCGGGACGAAACATATAAGAATGGGGGGAGTTAACGTACCCAATTCTATTGAGCTCTTATACGAGTTGTAAACAATCTTTGGCTTTCCAAAACGAAAACAATTTCAATCTTGGGCCTCCGCCTAATTGATTTCTAAGATGTACAATCTCAAGGGCTCCCGCCGCAATCCCAATCTTTGACACTCGCCTAAATGGAAAACCAATGTTTGCCCACACCCGGCTTCTCATAAACAATCTCACTCCCGGCTTTCTGCAGATCCTGCACTTTAGGCATTTTACAGTTCTATCTTTGGATGACGAAATCCAATACTCGGGATGGCGAAATCAATTGAAATGTTTATAGAAAAACTATTCCCGAAAGGGATCAACGATGCAAAGATCAGAAAGTTCAAGTCAGTCTTGATCCAGAAGCGACACCGCAAAGTCGAGCTAAAAATTAAGATCGCGCAAACCCTTTGCCCGGAATCCTTTGTGACCCTCTACTTAAATCTATATCAGTGAAGTTAGAAGTAAAATAAAAACTTTTTAAAAACACAATCCGCTACCACAGTTATTTACTTTACATATGTGTGAAATTGACTATTCCCTCTTCAGTGACTTTCGTCATTGCTACGTCGCTTACGCCGCCCGCATACGAACAGTAACGCTAAAGGAGAAGACATTTACCGGTGCCGAAATACTGTTTGCGTTGCTGATGAAGTCATTCGGTGTCTCGATCATGATGGCTATGCACATGCATTTCTTCATATTAGAATATTACTTTGGAACCCCACTATTGTACCGCGCGTATCGCCTATCTACTCTGACACACTGATATTTACAAGTTTTCAGCCACCCTCATCGACCACATGGAAGCGCTTTCATCGTTGGATTTGATCGTAATGTGAGTGATAACCTGTGAACGTCTGCTATATGTGAATTCAAAATTTTACGCAAGTCGAAGACACAGTAAAGATTCCATGCCCCGGCCGTAAACTTCCCAGCCGTACTGTAACGCTGACCAATCCAATTGTTCACGTGTTTGTTTTGTTCTGCTCTTTCGCAAGCAATGTAACTTTCTGCAATTCCGAATCTATCGACAACCGAACTTATGATTGGGATTACCCCACAAGCAATTGCTGTGCACTTTAAAGATGCATCCATCCGTCCCTTGTTTTTTGCATTTAAACTGAAAACCATTCGAATATATTTCTATTTGTGTAACGTAATTACCATTATTCCTGAATATACTCTTTATAATTAGTTGACCCTAGTCTAATAAGATCTTTCATCATGATATTTTTATATATATATAATTAATCTTAATTGCAGCTTATTTGAACATATTATCCTTATTACTTTAGTAGCCTTTATACATATATATCTACCCTCTTAGCGGCCATGAGAGCTTGTAGGAAAGTTTAATGAATAAACTGTTTGTAATGAATTCCCGTTAATTGTTGCCGTTATTAAGGATCATGTGGCGCCGAGATGACGTAACCTAGCAGAAGTAGAGCGTTTATTTTAGGGATCGTTACCCATTACTCAGCCTATTTGGACCGGTGCGATCAAGGAAGGGTGGGCATACCGAGTTGCAATGACACCGCAAGCAACTCCCGCTCGAATTAGTTCCGCCGACTCATCTCCCTACACTGTCATTTCTCTGTAAATTTCTTCCGTCTTTGCTCCTAATGCTCGAGCTCGTGACGCGATCTCTCCCTACCCCACCCCCACTCTACCCGACTAACCATGAGACCGGCAGCAACGCGTGCATGGATCTCGATCATACCCTCCATCTGCTCGTCTACCGTTTCAGATCCTATCCTCCTGCTTCGTTATCTGTTACATTATGTAGTGCGCTTGTTGTAAGAAAAAAAATTGTTTGCATCGACGTCTTAATTTTCCCTAAAATTATGCTACGCGAATAGGCTAAGTCTTCTGTTGGGTCCAAGAAAGCTAAGCTTTTAACACGCCATCTACTGGATGCGCTTCGTCACCGTGGGCTGCCCATATTATTTTGTTTGGCTGACGTTTTAATCGGCCTCTTCCTCCCACTGTCATTTTGACAAATCAAAAAGAAAAAGGGAAGAACGAGGGGATGAGGCCTTGATTTCCGGGAGAAGCAGCTCTCTCTCTCCTCGTGGTATCCGAACAGTACGGACGTACTTATCCAGCTCAAAACAAAAAAAAAATTAATAAAAGTTAAAAATCAAATAAAAGTTCTTGGGAGATCAGCACGATCCGCCGGCCTTTCGAAAGCAAGACCCCATCCACCCAGACGAGAAACCAATCCCCGATCCACTGTGCAGAGGATGGTGCGAATTTTCTGACGATCGCCCCAAAGCGGGCCACCGTAGAGTTGGGAAGCTCCACCCAACGCCCCAACGCCCTCCGCCAACGCGGTCCACCGTAGAGTTGGGAAGCTCCACCTAAAGCCCCAACGCCATCCACCACAGCGAGCCCTTCAGCAGTTCCCGAGCTTCAGCGCCGACAGAGAGCGGCCCCTCAGCCGTTTCCGAGATTTAGCGCCGGCAGCAGCGAGCTCTTCGCCGCCCCAACGCCAGCCGTCGCGACCGAGAGTGGGCCATCCAGCCACCGGGCCAAGAGCCTTAAACAAAAAGTGCCAAGTGATCTTCCTTGCTAATGACAAGGAATAACCAGACTCGTCCAAGGAAAAAGAGACCCTGACCATTTTCTTTGTCACCGTGCTTCGCCCTAACCTAAAAGTCAGATCATGACATGTGAAGGTTAAATGTATTAAATAAACCCCAACGGAACGGGCAGAACTCGTATGAACCTCTTGTGGCCCATTGTGCGTTTATTCCCAAAGAACTTATGTGCGCTTGTTAGGCCGTTGACCCCTTTGTGCCCGTGAAACGAAACCAGCTGTTTGGAGCTTTTTCCGTGCGCCCACACCTTGGTCTACGTATCAAGACCTACCCCAACGAATCTGAATAAACGAATAAATATTGAATAAAGTATAATATATAGAAGTTAAAGATGGAATAATTTGATTTATGAACAAAAAGAAAAAGAAAAGAAGATCAAGATAATCTGGTGTTAGCCGTGGTCATGCGTGTCCATGTGTGTGTGCTCTCTCTCTCTAAAACTTACAGGTATTCACCTCGCCGAAAGATCTTTTGGACGTGGCCGGAACATGAAAGTACGTAAGTGAACGAACTTCCAGTTAACGTTTATAAACTTTTAACACAAAGAGACAAAAAACGAGGTGGAACGTTGTGAGTTGCTGCGGACACCGCAACTCTACAGTTATACCCGATACTAAGTCAGTATGGCTCTCCTCCGGCAGACGCCGCTAATATTGAACGACACGACAAAGAGTGCGTGCGAGAGAGACAGAAAATCAGTCTGAGCGTGACGTCGGGCGCTGCGTGGCCACTGCAAATTGATTTCTTGCTTTTGGCTACAAAAATGATCCGATCTGATCCAGATTCAGCAATCTGATAGATATGGTCATTATCTATGATTCTGCGTTTTTAGTTTTCTCGAATGTGAAATATTGTGGATGCAACAGATTTTCGTCCTTTGTGGGGGCGGAAGGGGGTGGGGCGAAATTCTGAGATATACGTTTTATAGTGAGATCTAACAGAAGTGCGGATACCAAATTTGGTTACTCTAGCCTTAATAGTCTCTGAGATTTGTGGATGCCCCAGATTTTCGTCCTTTGCGGGGGCGGAAGGGGGTGTGGCGAAATTTGGACACGAAACGGTCAAGGTCCGATATCACAGGAGTGTGGATACCAAATTTGGTTGCTCTGGCTCTTATAGGTTCTGAGATTCTTGAACTCATATTTTGCAATTGGCAAAACAGACCATGAAACCTGTGTGTTTAGAGAGAGACAGAGCGAGAAAGAATGAAATTGTTTTCTTGATTCTGGCTATAATAATTATACGATCTGGTTGAGACTTTACACTCTAGAACATATAGTCATCGTCTACGATTCTGCGTTTTTGGTTTTATCGTATCTTTAAAAATGTGGATGCCACAGATTTTCGTCCTTTGTGGGGGCGGAAGTGGGCGGGGCGAAGTTTTGAAATATTTTTGTAGCAGTGACATATCATAGAAGTCTGGATCCAAAACATCGTTACTCTCGCTCTTATAGTCTTTGCGCACTAGGCGCTGAAGGGGACGGACGGACGGACAGACGGACAGACAGACAGGGCTCAATCGACTCGGCTATTGATGCTGATCAAGAATATATATACTTTATGGGGTCGGAAACGATTCCTTCTGGACGTTACACACATCCACTTTTACCACAATACTCATTTTGAGTATCGGGTATAATTAGAGACAATGCCTTACGCATTTTTGTCACTGGCCTAAACGGCGGCATTGCAGAAATCCTATTTTCATTGAATCCCCCAGATTTACCGAATGCCTTGGCAAAGGTACAGGAATTGCAATCAAATAACATTCGGGCCCAATTTGCCTACCAATTCAGTGGCCCCAGAAATGCAGGGAATAATAACTACAATACTTTAAGATTCAACCAACGACAACCAAGGACTAATAGTTCACCATTCGACCAACAAACGGATCTTCAGAGGAATAACATGTCATGGGGACAACCCTATTTCTTGGGTAATAGACAACAAAATCAGGCCCCAGAACCAATGGATGTAGACGAATTGATACAAATCAAGAACCGACAGAACAGCAATCAATTCAGGGGAAATAATAATAATAGAAATTATCGGGAGAATACTAACGGTAATGATAGGAGAAAAAATAACAAGTATAACCAAGCTCAGCATTTTAGGGCAAACGTAGTACCGAATAATCAGTCTAACGAAAATCAGGCGCAGAAACGAAAGCCAAACGAAATGTCGGAACAACCGGCTAATAAAGCAATGCGTATAAATAACATTGAGGAGGACCATTTTTTAGATCAGCCCCCGAAGTAGGTCTGCCCTACTTAAAAAGAGTAGATACAAAAATAAACAGAGAATTAAAAGTTTTGATAGATACGGGAGCAACTTCCTGTTATATAAAAAAGGGAATTTACGAAAATAAAAAAGAATTATCAATTTATAAGAAAGTTGCTACAGTGAATGGGTTTTCAATAATTAAATATTTCCATAATATAACTATTTTCAACACAAAACAAGTGTTTTATGAAATAGATGGAATGGAGGCAGATTTACTAATAGGATTTAACCTTTTAAAGAAAATCGGAGCTGTTATTGATACAGGAAAGGGGACTTTAAGTTATAAAGACAATGAGGAGAAACTAATATATGACGAGGTCCTTTCTTTAAACAAATTAACCTTTATAGAAGGAAAAACCATCCTTCCGTTGAAGGAATATATAATAAAAAAATATTTTGAAGAAGAAAAAGAAATGAAAAGTGATTCAGTAAAGGTAGAAGGAAGTTTATATAGCTTGGGATCAAAAAATCCTGAGCACGCCGACGAAGAATTATCCGTCAATAGTTTGGGATTCAAATATCCTGAACCCGCCGTCGTTGAATTATCCGACATCCAAAGTTTTAATAGTTTGGGATTAAAATATCCTGAGCACGCCGTCGTTGAATTATCCGACACTAAAAGTTCGAATAGTTTTGGATTAAAGAATCCTGAACACGCCGTCGTTGAATTATCCGACAATGAACAATTTAAAAGTTTGGGATGCAAAAATCCTGAACGCGCCGTCGTAGAAATATCCGACATTCAAAATTATGCAAATTCTGAATTGAAAAAAATGAAATTGTATAACACAATAACCTACAAAGAGGACACTTTAGAAAATCTCAGAGAGAAAATGGTATCTATCATCGAAGAAGACCATGCCAATATAAATTTACAGTTACCGTTCAGAACGGATATAAAAGGAGAGATTAACACTGAACATGATAGACCGGTATATGGCAAGCAGTATCCATACGATTATTCGGTTAACGATTTCGTTAAAATAAGTAAAATGTTAGATGAAGGTATAATCAGACCTAGTAAAAGCCCATATAATTCACCGGTAATAGTAGTACCAAAGAAGGGAGTAAATGAGGACGGAACTCCTAAACATAGATTAGTAATAGACTTTAAGAAACTTAATGAAAACACCATACCGGATAGATACCCTATGCAAGATCCTTCAGTAATCCTTGCCAATTTAGGTAAGGGAAAGTATTTCTCGGCCATTGATTTAGAGTCAGGTTTCTATCAGATTTTAATGAGGGAATCAGATATTGAAAAAACATCTTTTTCCATAAATAACGGCAAATATGAATTTCTAAGAATGCCTATGGGATTGACGAACGCTCCCAGAATTTTCCAAAGGGCAATGGACGATATACTTAGAGAACAAGTTGGGAAAACTTGTCACGTCTATATGGACGATATAATAATATTTTCAAAAACTATAGAACAACATTATAAAGATCTAATTCATATAATACAGATATTGCAAAACGCTAACATGAAAATTTCCCTAGAAAAGTCTAAATTCTTTCAATTGGAAACCAAATTTCTGGGATACATTGTTTCCCAAAATATCATTAAAACAGATCCAGACAAAATCTCCACAATACAAAACTATCCAATTCCTAAAAATATCAGAGAGCTACGTAGCTTCTTAGGACTAACAGGGTATTACAGAAAATTTGTCCGAAATTATGCTACAATTGCCAAACCATTAACAAAATATCTGAGTAGAGTAAATGGGAAAGTTTCACGAAGGGCATCCAAGAAAACATTAATACAGCTGGATGAACCAGCAATGGGAGCATTTAATAATTTAAAGGACAGTTTAATAGCACATATTGAATTAGTACAACCAGATTACAATAAAAAATTCACATTAACCACAGATGCATCGGACATAGCAATAGGTGCAGTTTTGTCGCAAGATGGGAATCCCATAACATTTATTTCTAAAACTTTAAGTAAAACCGAGCAATTATATGCTACTAATAAAAAGGAATTATTAGCTATTGTATGGGCATTAAAAAATTTGCGAAATTATTTATACGGAGTGAGTGGAATTGAAATACATACAGATCACCAACCTTTGTCCTTTGCAATGTCGCAAAAAAATCCAAATGTTGAAATGAAACGTTGGTATTACTTCATAGAAAGTTTCACACCAAAAATCATTTATAAGCCAGGCTCAACTAACGTAGTAGCGGACGCTTTATCTCGGATTAAAAAAAATCATATGACAGATAGTGATGTCGACCAGACAGATTCAGAATCAGACATAAATACTCACCATTCAGCAGATAGTAGTTTTGAAAACGTCATTCAAGAGACTAGCAAGCCTCTAAACCAATTTAAACAGCAGCTACTATTAGCGCAAGGGAGATTCACAGTTCATGAGTTAGTAAGAGTTTATGAAAATACCCGACTTATTATTGAATTTGATACGGTAGACAATCTGCTAATCATTTTAAAAGAATTTATTCAGCCTCACTTAACCACAGGAATACACTGCACTTTAGAAGATTTATACCTTATCCAAAATAAGCTAAAGGAAAACTTCATAAATAAATTTCTCTTCACGAGAAAGTTCCTCCAAGATGTAGTAAATTCACAAGATAAAGCTATAATTATAGAAGAAACACATTGCAGAGCCCATAGAGGACTAGACGAAAATTACAAACAAATAACTAAGCTGTATTATTGGCCAAACCTGCACAAAAAATTAAAAGAATATATAAAAAATTGTGAGATCTGTAACAAAAACAAATATCACAGACACCCTGTAAAAATTCCAATTGGGGAAGCTCTCATTCCAGCAAAAGAAGGAGATCAATTACACTTAGACATATACTATGCCCAAAACCTAACATTCATAACTTGTATAGATTTTTATTCCAAATACTTGGTGGTCAAGGAAATTCAAAGTAAATTAAACATTGAAAATAAGGTAATGGAAATTTTGCAACACTTTCCGTTAGCAACATCTTTAATGACTGACAACGAACCAAGCTTTACTTCAGCACAATTTAGATCATTCATACAAAGAAGTAACTTAACTATTTATTATGCTGATCCCAGACACAGCACCTCAAATAGTCAGGTAGAAAGGGTACATTCCACACTAACAGAAATAGCGCGGTGCATCAAGGATGAACTAAATCTAACAGATTATTCAGAAATAATAATAAGGGCGGCACTGAAATATAACCTGACGATACATTCAACGACCAATCAAATGCCATATGACATATTGTATAACAAAATAGAACACAAGCATAATCCAATATTACTTAAGGAAACTCAGACCAAAATGCTTAAGCTACATAACAAAGATAGAGGAGAAAAAGATTATAAAATAGAAGTAGTTTATGAAAAGAAATTCGGGGAAAGAAATAAACTTCAATCCCGATACAAAAAGCAGGTAGTTAAGGAAAATCGACCGAATAAAATTATAATCAACAATAGAAACAGAATTATACATAAGGATAACATCAAATATTAAATATTTTTTTTCCAGAAAATGTTTGCGAATATACTAATACTGACTTTTGTTATATTGACGACTTCGGAAGTAATTGACTATACGCATAGTGACTATCTATTGCTCAAAGACGACAGAGACGTTTACACTTATGAAACATACGCTGAACTTTTCCATATTACTAATTTGAGTTTTTATAGAGAGATAATTGATAAAGAATTCAAATATGTCAGCAAATCAATTAATTCAGACGATGAGTGGGAAATATCAATGTAATAAATTCCAAATTTTTCAAAGAAATTGAATGGCTATCAAATTCATTAAAAAATGTCATCTTCAATGAAGAAACGATACTGAGAAAGCATCGTTTAAAATTAATAACTTTTGACCTACTAAATTTAGTTGATACCATAACCCTCTTAAAAGTAAACATTTTCAATACAAAAATTTTAAATAAAAACGAAATAGAGGACATTTATAAGCATGAAAAACATCCTGTTGAACTGTCTGATCTGCTGGACATTGCAACGGTTAAAATAATTCGAAATGCTGATTTAATAATCATTTACATAAAATATCCTCAAATTAAAGATATTTGCAATTTTTACCATGCAAGAGCCATCTCACAAAATGATGGAATGTTAGTTATAAGTGAAAAAGTTTGTGAATGTAAGGAGAAATACTATTTAATGAATAATTTTAAAAGTGAAACTTTTAACAATTACGCACAAATAAATTTAAAGAAGACCTGTTTCACCAATTTACTTAATGGCTTTAAAGCCAACTGCACTAAAAAAAAGGAAAAAAACAACAAATAGACATCATTCAGGATGGTGCCATATTAGTTTCAGGCAAAAATATCGTAGACAATACTACTTTGTTAGGATCGTATCTCCTTATATTCAACAACACAATTGTAATAAATAATATAACCCACATAAATGATAAGGGTAAAATTCTAAGATATATATCGCATCATAGATATAGCGATTTTGAATTAGTTGATTATATACAATCGAATGATAAGCAATTTTCTTTTGATAATGTTAATATTTTAAATCCCCTTATAACATTATGTAATACGGCCTTACCATTAACAACATTATTCTTAATCATTTTGATATTGATAATGTTATTTTACTTCGGCTATAAATTAACCAAATTTGTACTTATTAAATCAATAAGAATACCGTCAGAAGAAATAGTGGAAAACAACATTCAAATACTGTCAGAAGAAATTAGAGCTCTATCAGAACTTCAAAATGTATCGGGACGAAACATATAAGAATGGGGGGAGTTAACGTACCCAATTCTATTGAGCTCTTATACGAGTTGTAAACAATCTTTGGCTTTCCAAAACGAAAACAATTTCAATCTTGGGCCTCCGCCTAATTGATTTCTAAGATGTACAATCTCAAGGGCTCCCGCCGCAATCCCAATCTTTGACACTCGCCTAAATGGAAAACCAATGTTTGCCCACACCCGGCTTCTCATAAACAATCTCACTCCCGGCTTTCTGCAGATCCTGCACTTTAGGCATTTTACAGTTCTCTCTTTGGATGACGAAATCCAATACTCGGGATGGCGAAATCAATTGAAATGTTTATAGAAAAACTATTCCCGAAAGGGATCAACGATGCAAAGATCAGAAAGTTCAAGTCAGTCTTGATCCAGAAGCGACACCGCAAAGTCGAGCTAAAAATTAAGATCGCGCAAACCCTTTGCCCGGAATCCTTTGTGACCCTCTACTTAAATCTATATCAGTGAAGTTAGAAGTAAAATAAAAACTTTTTAAAAACACAATCCGCTACCACAGTTATTTACTTTACATATGTGTGAAATTGACTATTCCCTCTTCAGTGACTTTCGTCATTGCTACGTCGCTTACGCCGCCCGCATACGAACAGTAACGCTAAAGGAGAAGACATTTACCGGTGCCGAAATACTGTTTGCGTTGCTGATGAAGTCATTCGGTGTCTCGATCATGATGGCTATGCCCATGCATTTCTTCATATTAGAATATTACTTTGGAACCCCACTATTGTACCGCGCGTATCGCCTATCTACTCTGACACACTGATATTTACAAGTTTTCAGCCACCCTCATCGACCACATGGAAGCGCTTTCATCGTTGGATTTGATCGTAATGTGAGTGATAACCTGTGAACGTCTGCTATATGTGAATTCAAAATTTTACGCAAGTCGAAGACTCAGTAAAGATTCCATGCCCCGGCCGTAAACTTCCCAGCCGTACTGTAACGCTGACCAATCCAATTGTTCACGTGTTTGTTTTGTTCTGCTCTTTCGCAAGCAATGTAACTTTCTGCAATTCCGAATCTATCGACAACCGAACTTATGATTGGGATTACCCCACAAGCAATTGCTGTGCACTTTAAAGATGCATCCATCCGTCCCTTGTTTTTTGCATTTAAACTGAAAACCATTCGAATATATTTCTATTTGTGTAACGTAATTACCATTATTCCTGAATATACTCTTTATAATTAGTTGACCCTAGTCTAATAAGATCTTTCATCATGATATTTTTATATATATATAATTAATCTTAATTGCAGCTTATTTGAACATATTATCCTTATTACTTTAGTAGCCTTTATACATATATATCTACCCTCTTAGCGGCCATGAGAGCTTGTAGGAAAGTTTAATGAATAAACTGTTTGTAATGAATTCCCGTTAATTGTTGCCGTTATTAAGGATCATGTGGCGCCGAGATGACGTAACCTAGCAGAAGTAGAGCGTTTATTTTAGGGATCGTTACCCATTACTCAGCCTATTTGGACCGGTGCGATCAAGGAAGGGTGGGCATACCGAGTTGCAATGACACCGCAAGCAACTCCCGCTCGAATTAGTTCCGCCGACTCATCTCCCTACACTGTCATTTCTCTGTAAATTTCTTCCGTCTTTGCTCCTAATGCTCGAGCTCGTGACGCGATCTCTCCCTACCCCACCCCCACTCTACCCGACTAACCATGAGACCGGCAGCAACGCGTGCATGGATCTCGATCATACCCTCCATCTGCTCGTCTACCGTTTCAGATCCTAGCCTCCTGCTTCGTTATCTGTTACATTATGTAGTGCGCTTGTTGTAAGAAAAAAAATTGTTTGCATCGACGTCTTAATTTTCCCTAAAATTATGCTACGCGAATAGGCTAAGTCTTCTGTTGGGTCCAAGAAAGCTAAGCTTTTAACACGCCATCTACTGGATGCGCTTCGTCACCGTGGGCTGCCCATATTATTTTGTTTGGCTGACGTTTTAATCGGCCTCTTCCTCCCACTGTCATTTTGACAAATCAAAAAGAAAAAGGGAAGAACGAGGGGATGAGGCCTTGATTTCCGGGAGAAGCAGCTCTCTCTCTCCTCGTGGTATCCGAACAGTACGGACGTACTTATCCAGCTCAAAACAAAAAAAAAATTAATAAAAGTTAAAAATCAAATAAAAGTTCTTGGGAGATCAGCACGATCCGCCGGCCTTTCGAAAGCAAGACCCCATCCACCCAGACGAGAAACCAATCCCCGATCCACTGTGCAGAGGATGGTGCGAATTTTCTGACGATCGCCCCAAAGCGGGCCACCGTAGAGTTGGGAAGCTCCACCCAACGCCCCAACGCCCTCCGCCAACGCGGTCCACCGTAGAGTTGGGAAGCTCCACCTAAAGCCCCAACGCCATCCACCACAGCGAGCCCTTCAGCAGTTCCCGAGCTTCAGCGCCGACAGAGAGCGGCCCCTCAGCCGTTTCCGAGATTTAGCGCCGGCAGCAGCGAGCTCTTCGCCGCCCCAACGCCAGCCGTCGCGACCGAGAGTGGGCCATCCAGCCACCGGGCCAAGAGCCTTAAACAAAAAGTGCCAAGTGATCTTCCTTGCTAATGACAAGGAATAACCAGACTCGTCCAAGGAAAAAGAGACCCTGACCATTTTCTTTGTCACCGTGCTTCGCCCTAACCTAAAAGTCAGATCATGACATGTGAAGGTTAAATGTATTAAATAAACCCCAACGGAACGGGCAGAACTCGTATGAACCTCTTGTGGCCCATTGTGCGTTTATTCCCAAAGAACTTATGTGCGCTTGTTAGGCCGTTGACCCCTTTGTGCCCGTGAAACGAAACCAGCTGTTTGGAGCTTTTTCCGTGCGCCCACACCTTGGTCTACGTATCAAGACCTACCCCAACGAATCTGAATAAACGAATAAATATTGAATAAAGTATAATATATAGAAGTTAAAGATGGAATAATTTGATTTATGAACAAAAAGAAAAAGAAAAGAAGATCAAGATAATCTGGTGTTAGCCGTGGTCATGCGTGTCCATGTGTGTGTGCTCTCTCTCTCTAAAACTTACAGGTATTCACCTCGCCGAAAGATCTTTTGGACGTGGCCGGAACATGAAAGTACGTAAGTGAACGAACTCCCAGTTAACGTTTATAAACTTTTAACACAAAGAGACAAAAAACGAGGTGGAACGTTGTGAGTTGCTGCGGACACCGCAACTCTACAGTTATACCCGATACTAAGTCAGTATGGCTCTCCTCCGGCAGACGCCGCTAATATTGAACGACACGACAAAGAGTGCGTGCGAGAGAGACAGAAAATCAGTCTGAGCGTGACGTCGGGCGCTGCGTGGCCACTGCAAATTGATTTCTTGCTTTTGGCTACAAAAATGATCCGATCTGATCCAGATTCAGCAATCTGATAGATATGGTCATTATCTATGATTCTGCGTTTTTAGTTTTCTCGAATGTGAAATATTGTGGATGCAACAGATTTTCGTCTTTTGTGGGGGCGGAAGGGGGTGGGGCGAAATTCTGAGATATACGTTTTATAGTGAGATCTAACAGAAGTGCGGATACCAAATTTGGTTACTCTAGCCTTAATAGTCTCTGAGATTTGTGGATGCCCCAGATTTTCGTCCTTTGCGGGGGCGGAAGGGGGTGTGGCGAAATTTGGACACGAAACGGTCAAGGTCCGATATCACAGGAGTGTGGATACCAAATTTGGTTGCTCTGGCTCTTATAGGTTCTGAGATTCTTGAACTCATATTTTGCAATTGGCAAAACAGACCATGAAACCTGTGTGTTAGAGAGAGACAGAGCGAGAAAGAATGAAATTGTTTTCTTGATTCTGGCTATAATAATTATACGATCTGGTTGAGACTTTACACTCTAGAACATATAGTCATCGTCTACGATTCTGCGTTTTTGGTTTTATCGTATCTTTAAAAATGTGGATGCCACAGATTTTCGTCCTTTGAGGGGGCGGAAGTGGGCGGGGCGAAGTTTTGAAATATTTTTGTAGCAGTGACATATCATAGAAGTCTGGATCCAAAACATCGTTACTCTCGCTCTTATAGTCTTTGCGCACTAGGCGCTGAAGGGGACGGACGGACGGACAGACGGACAGACAGACAGGGCTCAATCGACTCGGCTATTGATGCTGATCAAGAATATATATACTTTATGGGGTCGGAAACGATTTCTTCTGGACGTTACACAAATCCACTTTTACCACAAATCTAATATACCCCAATACTCATTTTGAGTATCGGGTATAAAAAACCCATACATGAGCCCGGTCGCCCGTATTCTTTGATTTTCCCCTAAATTATGTTGGATTTTTTTGTTGTAAGGAGGCCTTAAGCCCACGAAAAGCTCAAGAGCTTTGGAAGCTATGCGACGGTGATTAGTTACCCTTACTTTTGCATTAATACGAAAATAACGAAAATGAAGAAATCTTAAATTACAAAAGTTCCTAGTTAAATATTCATGAAATTATTCCCAGTACCCTACCATCTGTTTTTGAGATCATATATTTTATTCCTATTATTTAAAATTATTATTTCTATAGTATTAATTCTCTTATTGCCCTAGCTTATACTCAACCCATAACTATATATCATTTTCTTTCTACCCATGTATTTAGCTTTAGGCACAATCGTTAAAAATAAATATTGTTAATGATTTGGAAATGATTTGGTAGAAGATTTTTGTTTAGGAGCCATGCAGGGATCGATGAGGGAGAGTGAGGTATGACCCCCGGCGAGAAAAGGGATCATCCATAAGCCATATTTTCTTCGGAATTAGGATGATCAAGGTTGGGAGGGCCATGGCTGTTGCATCCAACACCAGCACAGCTACCCGTCGGTTCGGATATGCATGGCGGAAGCCAACTTCCCTTTCCCCTTAATTCCTTTGTCCCTTCTAATTCCCCCAGCCTCCTCATCCTCCTTCCCCAACCCCCTAACACTAGTCATACGGTCATACGCAGGGTATTGCACGCGAACAAAAATAATAAGATAAGGCATCGACGCGAGCACGTATAGGAAAGGACCAGTATAGGAACCCCCCTCATACTACCGATCATACAGCCGGAGCCAGCGCGTGCACCAGTCCTGCCCGATACCCCCCCGACCAGCTCGAGTGGCACCGCCACACACAACAATCGTTGTATGGGATATGCTACATTTATCTTATTTTGGCGCCCAACGTGGGGCCCGATCCGGCTTGCCCCATTTAAGGAAATAACTTGGTCAAAAGTAACACCTGACTTTTATCCTTGCTAGACCGTTTTTTTTTTGCAACTTATCCAGCGGATACTGTGGATCCGTGTAAGCTCATCATGGCCTACAGGGCCTAGTATCGTGCAGGGTATATTAGCGTGCAGTAGGTCCGATACACTGGAAGTGTTATAACTTATATTGGGTATAACTCCGTGGGTCGAGCTTAGCCTATCAACTAGTCGAAGATTGTTATAGGACCTAAGCGAGAACACTACTGCAGGAAAGGAGAGCGCATTCCAAATCGTTTAGGATGAAATTCTACGAAGATTGCCCCTAATTAACTGGGTTTTGGCTGTCCCGAGGAACCCCTGAGAAGATTACTGAGGTTGCAAGCCTCGGTAAGCCTAGGTGACATCGGACTCCCATACTACCTGATGATTAGTGGAACTAATCCAGCACCTTTCTCAGCCCCAATACTTCTGATCTGACCTTTTAGATTTCGCTGGATGAGGGATTATTTATCCTGCCACGGACCTAACTTGTGAGGCAGATTTCAGTTATAAGTAGATTACCCCATTCCTGTCCCTTCCCTACCCGAAAACAATGCAATCCGCTTTACTCTATTCCTACCCAAAAACCATTGCATGGCTCCTAAACTGTTTTGATATCTACATATATCTATATCTATTGACTGTGACTTTTTTTGTATCATTATACCCGATACTCAAAATGAGTATTGGGGTATATTAGATTTGTGGTAAAAGTGGATGTGTGTAACGTCCAGAAGGAATCGTTTCCGACCCCATAAAGTATATATATTCTTGATCAGCATCAATAGCCGAGTCGATTGAGCCATGTCTGTCTGTCCGTCTGACCGTCTGTCCGTCCGTCCGTCTGTCCGTCCCCTTCAGCGCCTAGTGCTCAAAGACTATAAGAGCTAGAGCAACGATGTTTTGGACCCAGACTTCTGTGATATGCCACTGCTACAAAAATATTTCAAAACTTCGCCCCGCCCACTTTCGCCCCCACAAAGGACGAAAATCTGAGGCATCCACAATTTTAAAGATATGAGAAAACCAAAAACGTAGAATTGTAGAGAATGACCATATCTTTAAGGCTGCGGAATCTGAATTGGATCGTACTATTATAGCCAGCATCAAGAAAACAATTTCATTTTTTCTCGCCCTGTCTCTCTCTAACACACACGTAGCATAGGCGGCTTTGCTTAGAGTAAAACATTAGCGCCTAGATCTCAGAGACTATAAAAGCTAGAGCAACCAAATTTGGTATCCACACTCCTAATATATCGGACCGAGACGAGTTTGTTTCAAAATTTCGCCACACCCCCTTCCGCCCCCGCAAAGGATGAAAATCTGGGGATATTCACAAATCTCAGAGACTATTAAGGCTAGAGTAACCAAATTTGGTATCCGCACTCCTGTTAGATCTTACTATAAAACGTATATCTCAAAATTTTGCCCCACCCTTTTCCGCCCCCACAAAGGACGAAAATCTGTTGCATCCACAATATTTCACATTCGAGAAAACTAAAAACGCAGAATCATAGATAATGACCATATCTATCAGATTGCTGAATCTGGATCAGATCGGATCATTTTTGTAGCCAAAAGCAAGAAATCAATTTGCAGTGGCCACGCAGCGCCCGACGTCACGCTCAGACTGATTTTCTGTCTCTCTCGCACGCACTCTTTGTCGTGTCGTTTAATATTAGCGGCGTCTGCCGCAGGAGAGCCATACTGACTTAGTATCGGGTATAACTGTAGAGTTGCGGTGTACGCAGCAACTCACAACGTTCCCCCTCGTTTTTTTTTGCATTTGCTATATATATCTAATATATTCATACTTGGTGGTGCCCAAACCGAAATGGTGGTGTCTCGTAGTACAGAGAATTTAGCCCTCTCAGAAGACACGGGGAAACCTTGCCAAATTTGCTCCGAAGTAATCGTTTACCAGGTACAACTATTGTCGGCCAGTTGTGGGCACACCTTCCACAGAGTGTGCTTCACCGCTAAAAGTGGTAACAAACGGAAGTGTCCCACTTGTCAGCAAGACCTGAACATCACATCGGTTTCAGCTGAGAATCTTAGTCCCATTGGTCCGTCTACGTCTAGAGCACGAATGCCATCTGTTACTCAGTCCCTTCAGACTATAAGTCAAAGCAAAAGAGTTGAAGCGTTAAGCCCTCTTGAGATGGCTAACTCAGAGAATGCCAACAGGTCTCCAATCTCCGTCGACCCTCAACAGAATCAGGCCACTATGGCGGAAACTATACAGCAGTCCATAGTGGACGCGATTAGAGTAGCTATGGTAGAGCCAACCCGAATTTTGGCGACCAGCATGGCTGATCAAACTAACCGGCTAGTTCGAGCCATTTCCGATGGACTTCAAAGTACGGCATCTGTACCCTCCCCGAACATAAATGCAGCTCGGATGCAACCGGTAGCAGAACTAGAACAGCAAACGATCGATCAACTTTTTCGGCTGTCCACTAGTGAACAGGTACCAGTGCCGGGGATTAATCAATCGGGAAATAGTTCGTCACCCTCGAATTTGGGGCAAACCCGTAATGTTGGCTCAGGAGTTTCCACAGGTTCCTCCGCTTCATCCCTTCGGGCAGATCGTGTTAGCCAGATATTGTCTAATTGGAAACTGCGGTTTACGGGAAAGGCTGGTATGTCGATTGAGGACTTCATTTACCGTATTGAAGCACTTACAAAGCAAACTTTGGACGGTAACTTTGAAATAACAGCTCGATACGCCAGTAACCTCTTTGATGGAAGCGCCAGCGAGTGGTTTTGGCGGTATCATAAAAGTGTCCCTGAAGTCCGTTGGGCAGATCTATGCCTAGCCTTGCGTGGCCAATTTAAATACGATAGAACAGATAGGAGTATCAGAACAGAGATCGAATTAAGGAAACAGCGACCAAACGAGTCCTTTGATGATTTTTATGGCGTAATTGCCGCATTGGCAGATAAACTGTCTGAGCCCATGTCTGAGGCAGCCTTGGTTGAGACACTGCGAGCAAACCTTTTGGCTGATATACAGCATGAAATTTTATATGAGTCGGCTGCGACTGTGAAATCCTTACGTCACCTGGTCCGAGCGCGAGAAATATTCATGCAGTCCGTAGCTAAAACCAAGCCTCCCCTGGCGGCACCCCGATCTTTACCACGCCGCCAAGTCAATGCTATATTAGACGAATCTATTGCCCCAGATAGTGAAGAAGTAGGTGAAGAAGAAGATCTGGAAGTATCAGCCGTAGAGTTCGTCTGTTGGAATTGCGGTGGCAAAGGCCATCGATACCAAGAGTGCATGGCCGAACGTAGGGTATTTTGCTATGGTTGTGGCAGGGCCGATACTTATAAGCCTAGTTGCAGAAAGTGCAACCCCCACACGGTAAAAAACTCCTTGTCGCGTGCACCGCCGAAAAGTGCACGCAAACAACTGGTCAACCAAGCGACCAATACCGAGTGATCAATTCTTCTCCTTCCACTGACCTTATCATACCAGACGTGTCGAACAGCGTATACGCTGACCACCTTGCTAGCCCTCCAAATCGATCCCAGCGACGAAGAAGCGATTTTAAGAAACATTGCAAACTTGAGAAAAGACTGCTCTTAGCTTCTGTAGTTGGAAAACCAAATGATTTACGACCCCATGCTCAGATTATGCTTTTTGGTAAACCAGTCATAGGACTAATGGATACTGGAGCTTCAGTTAGCTGCATAGGGGGAAGTTGCGCGTCCGACGTTATTCGGAATAAAGGCCAATATAAGCCGCTGTCCCTAAAAGTTAGAACTGCCGACGGAAAGAGCCAAAGTATAGTCCAAGTAGAATCCAAGGAACTTTGTTTTTATATTGTACCTTCCTTGACGGGTAATCTCTATTTAGGAATCGATTTTTGGACGGCTTTTGAACTTTTACCGTTGCACTTGATGACACAAAATTTACGTATTGAAACCTTAGAAGACCCCACAATGAGGGCGCTTCTGCCTTCACAGCAAGTATTACTACAGGAGGTAATAACTCTCTTCCCATCTTACTCAAAGCAAGGTCTAGGAAAGACCTCTGCAATCACTCACACGATAGAGGTAGCCGACGCAAAGCCCATTAAACAACGCCACTATGCGGTGTCACCGGCAACGGAGAAGCTAATGGACGAGGAATTAGACCGAATTCTGAAGCTTGGGGTTATACAAGAATCGGTTAGTTCGTGGTCTTCGCCCGTAGTGCTGGTTTAAAAGCCTGGCAAGGTTAGATTGTGTATCGATTGTAGGAAAGTAAACTCGGTCACGGTAAAGGACGATATCCCATGCCTCTTATAGACGGAATCCTGAGTAGACTACCGAAAGCAGAGTTCATCACAAGCATCGATCTTAAGGACGCGTTTTGGCAAATTCCTCTCGATCAAAAATCTCGTGATAAGACAGCGTTTACCGTGCCTGGCCGTCCCTTATACGAGGTTGTCGTCATGCCATTCGGCTTAACCAACGCACCCTGTACCTTGTCGCGACTTATGGATAAAGTCATACCAGCCCATCTACGGAATGAAATATTCATATATCTTGACGACCTCTTAGTTATATCCGATAATTTTGAGCACCATCTGGAGGTGTTGTCCCTGGTCGCATCCCAACTTTCCAAGGCCAATATAAATGTGGAGAAAAGCAAATTTTGCCGGAAAGAAGTTAAATATTTAGGCCACGTGATTGGTGGTGGGAATATTCGCACTGATCCTGACAAAATAGCCGCCGTTAAGGACTTTCCAGCTCCCCAATCGATCAAACAAGTTCGTCGATTTCTTGGAATGACAGGCTGGTACCACAAGTTCATCCACAATTATGCAGCTATTAGTTCACCCATATCAGATACTCTGAAATCTAAGCGCAAGTTTATTTGGACTGACGAGGCTCAGCTTGCTTTCGAGTCATTAAAGTCCCAAATGTGTTCCGCGCCAGTTCTACATAGCCCAAATTTCTCCATACCATTCTCAATACACTGTGACGCCAGTCATACCGGCGTAGGGGCAGTTCTAATGCAAGAAAACAACGAGGGCGCAGACGTACCAATTGCTTTTATGTCGAAAAAGCTTAACAAATGTCAGAGGCAGTACACTGTAACTGAAAAAGAGTGTTACGCTGCGGGTTTAGCCGTAAAAAAGTTCAGGGCATACATTGAGGGCCAAGAATTCACAATCATTACAGATCATGCCTCCTTAAAGCGGCTAATGTCGCAGGCTGATCATAGCTCCCGATTGGCACGCTGGTCCTTAAAGTTGCAGGGATTTGAATTTAAAATCTTACACCGAAAAGGGAGTGATAACATAGTCCCCGATGCCTTGTCCCGTACGCACTCAGAAGTCTTGTCCTTCTTGGCAATTGATAGCATGTTGGTCGACCCTGATTCTCCTGAGTTCAAATCACCAGAATATCAGTCAATTTAAGAGAAGATTAGGTTGAGCAGTTCCCGATTGCCTGATCTGAAAATCAAAGATGAACGCATCTTTCGGCGTGCGGAACATACCGATGGAACCAAGATCACAGACGATTCCTGCTGGAAACTTTGGATACCCCCATCCCTTGTAAAACCCGTCCTCAAAGCTGCCCATGAGGATGCCTTGTGTGCCCACAGTGGGATAAATAAAACCCTTGAAAGACTCAGGCGATCTTATTATTGGCCAAACTTAGCGGTGGATGACAAAGAACTCATAAATAATTGCCATATCTGTAAAACCACGAAGCATCCAAATCAACCCTTAAAGCCACCAATGGGAAATACGGGATTACCTTCTCGATTCTTTCAAAAATTATTTGTAGACTTTTTAGGACCTTATCCGAGAAGCAAGTCAGGAAATATTGGCATCTTTGTCGTGTTAGACCATCTGTCAAAATTTCCATTTTTGAAGCCCGTACGAAAATTTACAGCAGATTCCATAAAACGCTTCCTGGAAGAAGACCTCTTTCACTGTTTCGGGGTCCCCGAAACCATCGTAAGCGATAATGGGGTCCAATTTAAATCTCACACTTTTAACTCCCTGCTTGACAAATATAATATCTCTCATGTCTATACTGCCTTTTATTCTCCTCAAGCCAATGCTTCGGAGAGAGTAAATAGATCCGTTCTGGCGGCCATCAAAAGTTATGTTGACCCGGATCAACGTAATTGGGATGAGAAATTAAGCAGCATTTGCTGTGCACTTCGGTCTAGTCATCATTTAGCCATAAGCACTACCCCGTATCGGCTTGCTTTTGGACAGCATATGGTAACCGATGCCAGTAGCTATAAACTGATGCGTAACCTAGACATGTTAGAAGATCGCGGTGTCCAATTTTCGCGAGAAGATTCCTTCGACATAATTCGCAGCAAAGCAAAAGGCTCTATACAGGCCCAGTACTTCCGAAATGCCAGATCCTATAACTTACGAACGAGACAAATTTCCTATAGGGATGGACAGGAAGTATATAGACGTAACTTTCAGCAAAGCTATTTCGCTAAGGGCTTTAGCGCAAAGTTAGCACCAACCTTTATAAAGTCCCGAGTGCGCAGGAAGCTAGGAAACTGCTATTACGAACTTGAAGATCTTCAAGGCCGCCTAGTAGGCAAATTTCATACCAAGGATATAAAACCTTGAAATGAATTGTTACAAGCGCGGATCCTACTTTGGGTGTCCCACCCCAACCGTGATTTAAGTGGGGGGGATTATGTAGTGCGCTTGTTGTAAGAAAAAAAATTGTTTGCATCGACGTCTTAATTTTCCCTAAAATTATGCTACGCGAATAGGCTAAGTCTTCTGTTGGGTCCAAGAAAGCTAAGCTTTTAACACGCCATCTACTGGATGCGCTTCGTCACCGTGGGCTGCCCATATTATTTTGTTTGGCTGACGTTTTAATCGGCCTCTTCCTCCCACTGTCATTTTGACAAATCGAAAAGAAAAAGGGAAGAACGGGGGGATGAGGCCTTGATTTCCGGGAGAAGCAGCTCTCTCTCTCCTCGTGGTATCCGAACAGTACGGACGTACTTATCCAGCACAAAACAAAAAAAAAATTAATAAAAGTTAAAAATCAAATAAAAGTTCTTGGGAGATCAGCACGATCCGCCGGCCTTTCGAAAGCAAGACCCCATCCACCCAGACGAGAAACCAATCCCCGATCCACTGTGCAGAGGATCGTGCGAATTTTCTGACGATCGCCCCAAAGCGGGCCACCGTAGAGTTGGGAAGCTCCACCCAACGCCCCAACGCCCTCCGCCAACGCGGTCCACCGTAGAGTTGGGAAGCTCCACCTAAAGCCCCAACGCCATCCACCACAGCGAGCCCTTCAGCAGTTCCCGAGCTTCAGCGCCGACAGAGAGCGGCCCCTCAGCCGTTTCCGAGATTTAGCGCCGGCAGCAGCGAGCTCTTCGCCGCCCCAACGCCAGCCGTCGCGACCGAGAGTGGGCCATCCAGCCACCGGGCCAAGAGCCTTAAACAAAAAGTGCCAAGTGATCTTCCTTGCTAATGACAAGGAATAACCAGACTCGTCCAAGGAAAAAGAGACCCTGACCATTTTTTTTGTCACCGTGCTTCGCCCTAACCTAAAAGTCAGATCATGCGTGTGAAGGTTAAATGTATTAAATAAACCCCAACGGAACGGGCAGAACTCGTATGAACCTCTTGTGGCCCATTGTGCGTTTATTCCCATAGAACTTATGTGCGCTTGTTAGGCCGTTGACCCCTTTGTGCCCGTGAAACGAAACCAGCTGTTTGGAGCTTTTTCCGTGCGCCCACACCTTGGTCTACGTATCAAGACCTACCCCAACGAATCTGAATAAACGAATAAATATTGAATAAAGTATAATATATAGAAGTTAAAGATGGAATAATTTGATTTATGAACTATATATGCTCAAAAAAAAACGAGGGGGAACGTTGTGAGTTGCTGCGGACACCGCAACTCTCCTCCGGCAGACGTCGCTAATATTAAACGACACGACAAAGAGTGCGTGCGAGAGAGACAGAAAATCAGTCTGAGCGTGACGTCGGGCGCTGCGTAGCCAATGCAAATTGATTTGTTCCTATTGGCTATAAAAATGATCTGATCTGATCCAGATTCAGCAATCTGATAGATATGGTCATTATCTATGATTCTGCGTTTTTAGTTTTCTCAAATGTGCAATATTGTAGATGCAACAGATTTTCGTTTTTTGTGGGGGCGGAAAGGGGAGGGGCGAAATTCTGAGATATACGTTTTATAGTGAGATCTAACAGGAGTGCGGATACCAAATTTGGTTACTCTAGCCTTAATAGTCTCTGAGATTTGTGGATGCCCCAGATTTTCGTCCTTTGCGGGGCGGAAGGGGGTGTGGCGAAATTTGGACACGAAACGGTCAAGGTCCGATATCACAGGAGTGTGGATATCAAATTTGGTTGCTCTGGCTCTTATAGGTTCTGAGATCCTTGAACTCATATTTTGCAATTGGCAAAGCCGACCATGAAACCTGTGTGTTAGAGAGAGACAGAGCGAGAAAGAATGAAATTGTTTTCTTGATTCTGGCTATAATAATTATACGATCTGGTTGAGATTTTACACTCTAAAACATATAGTCATCCTCTACTATTCTGCGTTTTTTGTTTTATCGTATCTTTAAAAATGTGGATGCCACAGATTTTCGTCTTTTGTGGGGGCGGTAGTGGGCGGGGCGAAAATTTGAAATATTTTTGTAGCAGTGACATATCACAGAAGTCTGGATCCAAAACATCGTTACTCTCGCTCTTATAGTCTTTGAGCACTAGGCGCTGAAGGGGACGGACAGACGGACGGACGGACGGACGGACAGACGGACAGACGGACAGACGGACGGACGGACAGATGGACAGACAGACATGGCTCAATCGACTCGGCTATTGATGCTGATCAAGAATATATATACTTTATGGGGTCGGAAACGATTCCTTCTGGACGTTACACACATCCACTTTACCACAAATCTAATATACCCCAATACTCATTTTGAGTATCGGGTATAAAAAGGCCCTAAACAAAAAGAAAAAGACGAGGGGGAACGTTGTGAGTTGCTGCGGAGACCGCAACTCTACAGTTATACCCGATACTAAGTCAGTATGGCTCTCCTCCGGCAGACGCCGCTAATATTAAACGTGACGACAAGGAGTGCGTGCGCGAGAGACAGAAAATCAGTCTGAGCGTGACGTCGGGGCTGCGTAGCCAGTGCAAATTGATTTGTTCCTTTTGGCTATAAAAATGATCTGATCTAATCCAGATTCAGCAATCTGATAGACATGATCATTATCTATGATTCTGCGCTTTTTGTTTTCTCGAATGTGCAATATTGTGGATGCAACAGATTTTCGTCCTTTGTGGGGGCGGAAGGGGTGGGGCGAAATTCTGAGATATACGTTTTATAGTGAGATCTAACAGAAATGCGGATACCAAATTTGGTTACTCTAGCCTTAATAGTCTCTGAGATTTGTGGATGCCCCAGATTTTCGTCCTTTGCGGGGGCGGAAGGGGGTGTGGCGAAATTTGGACACGAAACGGTCAAGGTCCGATATCACAGGAGTGTGGATTCCAAATTTGGTTGCTCTGGCTCTTATAGGTTCTGAGATCCTTGAACTCATATTTTGCAATTGGCAAAGCCGACCGTGAAACCTGTGTGTTAGAGAGAGACAGAGCGAGAAAGAATGAAATTGTTTTCTTGATTCTGGCTATAATAATTATACGATCTGGTTGAGATTTCACAATCTAGAAGATATAGTCATTCTCTACTATTCTGCGTTTTTTGTTTTATCGTATCTTTAAAAATGTGGATGCCACAGATTTTCGTCCTTTGTGGGGGCGGAAGTGGGCGGGGCGAAGTTTTGAAATATTTTTGTAGCAGTGACATATCACAGAAGTCTGGATCCAAAACATCGTTGCTCTAGCTCTTATAGTCTTTGAGCACTAGGCGCTGAAGGGGACGGACAGACGGACGGACGGACAGACGGACAGACGGACAGACAGACAGACAGACAGGGCCCAATCGACTCGGCTATTGATGCTGATCAAGAATATATATACTTTACGGGGTCGGAAACGATTCCTTCTGGACGTTACACACATCCACTTTTACCACAAATCTAATATACCCCAATACTCATTTTGAGTATCGGGTATAAAAACCCATACATGAGCCCGGTCGCCCGTATTCTTTGATTTTTCCCTAAATTATGTTGGAGCTTTTTTTGTTGTAAAGAGGCCTTAAGCCCACGAAAAGCTCAAGAGCTTTGGAAGCTTTAAGCTTTAGCGCAGATCAGCGGCAGCAGGTGCTTAACACCTATGCGACGGTGATTAGTTACCCTTACTTCTGCATTAATACGAAAATAACGAAAATGAAGAAATCTTAAATTACAAAAGTTCCTAGTTAAATATTCATGAAATTATTCCGAGTACCCTACCATCTGTTTTTGAGATCATATATTTTATTCCTATTATTTAAAATTATTATTCCTATAGTATTAATTCTCTTATTGCCCTAGCTTATACTCAACCCATAACTACATATCATTTTCTTTCTACCCATGTATTTAGCTTTAGGCACTATCGTTAAAAATAAATATTGTTAATGATTTGGAAATGATTTGGTAGAAGATTTTTGTTTAGGAGCCATGCAGGGATCGACGAGGGAGAGTGAGGTATGACCCCCGGCGAGAAAAGGGATCATCCATAAGCCATATTTTCTTCGGAATTAGGATGATCAAGGTTGGGAGGGCCATGGCTGTTGCATCCAACACCAGCACAGCTACCCGTCGGTTCGGATATGCATGGCGGAAGCCCACTTCCCTTTCCCCTTAATTCCTTTGTCCCTTGTAATTCCCCCAGCCTCCTCATCGTCCTTCCCCAACCCCCTAACACTAGTCATACGGTCATACGCAGGGTATTGCACGCGAACAAAAATAATAAGATAAGGCATCGACGCGAGCACGTATAGGAAAGGACCAGTATAGGAACCCCCCCCCCCCCCCCCCCCCCCCCCCCCCCCCCCCCCCCCCCCACCCCCTACCACCATACTACCAATCATACAGCCGGAGCCAGCGCGTGCACCAGTCCTGCCCGATACACCCCCGACCAGCTCGAGTGGCACCGCCACGCACAACAATCGTTGTATGTGATATGCTACAAGTATTAGCAATATATATTTATATATATAATAAATTTAAAAGAAAAATAAAAATAATTGGCGCCCAACGTGGGGCCAGAGCTGTCACAGCCCCAGTAAATGTCCGAAAGACAGTCAACTACACCCGACTGGAAATTCCTTATCCTTCTTGGTTCAGACAACCTTGCTAACTTCCTCAATATCGGTTGTGAAGGTATAGTGTAGCGAGAGAGACTGTTGAAATCCTGATGTTTTCCATTAAGCTCTTGGTCCAGTACACTTAAGCTGCATCTGACTTAACCACTGCCGGTATATCGATCGAGTGCAAGTAGATATTCCCTCCGTCGATCGAAATTGGGTTAATTTATGGCGACAAGCTATAACCTATCTCGCGGAGTTGAGAGTATACGCAAGGAAGTTTATTTGCAGCTTTTTCTATTTTCTATCATCCTCCCAACTATAAAGAGCGTCGTCGACTGTCGAAATCCTGAAGCTTTTAGAATAAGCTCTTGGTCCAGTTGATGCAAAGTAAGACCTACTTGGTCCAGTTTTTGTGATAGGATTCAGCCGTTGATAGAAATCAGGTGTATGTATGGCAAAAAAAGCTATCGCCTGTCTCGCGGTAGAAAGACTCAGTATCTTTGTTTTCTACACGAATTCGTCTCTTAGACAGTGAGATTAGATAGCGAACGAGATTTAGTCTATCTCTTATGTGCATCGAAGCAGAATCATGATCCTTTTATTTAAAAGGATTTCTATTCCTTTGCCTTTATATATAAATTAGTCCGTATTTAGTGTCGTTATTATCTATAAAAGGTCGTTGGGTGACAGATTTTGTACGATAATCATGCCCCTAAGTCGTAGTCCCGAGAATTTCGCTCAAATAGAGAATCAGGGAATAATTTGTAGCACGTGCGCCAAGGAAGTTGACTACCTAGCTCAGTTAATTACCACCAGCTGTGGACACCAATTCCACCGAGTCTGTTTTAACCGTAAAGCTGGAGCCAAAAAGATTTGTCCTGTCTGCCACGTTAGCTTGCATGCATCGGCTTTGAATTTAGCTGAGGAGATTGCCGCAGTCCAGACTGCAAGCCAAGACCCCAGCACAACCATGCACCAGACTAGGTCTAAGGGTAGGGCAACCGATCCCAACGCAGACGCCCCAAGCGGGTCAACTGTTAGTGAGACTAACTCGGAAGTACAAATGGAAGCAAATGCCGCTTCGACCAATTCAGGTCTACACCAGGTTATTGCCGATGCTTTGGCAGCTGCAATGCAGGCTCAAACCAACATATTAGCGCAGACCTGCAGAAATGATCGATTCAGCAAACGGCGTCCCGTGAAAGTATTGAAAGTGTTCGTTCACAACCAATCAATACACAAACCATCGACGAAGTAGAACAACAAACGTTTCAGCAACTGTTCGGGGGTAGTTCGGAAAGACAGACGGCCAGAGAGCCACCAACTAGATATAGTCTAGGAGGGACCCCGCCAGTCTCAGAGCTACGAGCTGATAGAATAAGTCGAATCATTTCAAATTGGAAAATACGGTTTTCAGGTCATTCCTCCATTGGCGTGGACGACTTCATTTATAGGGTAAATGCCATGACCAACCAATCCTTAAATGGAAATTTTGAACTGTTAGCCAGATATGCGAGCAACCTGTTTGAGGGCAGTGCCAGTGAATGGTTCTGGCGATACCACAAGAGTGTCCCCCTCATCCGATGGTCCGACCTGTGCGTAGCACTCAAGACTCAATTCAAAGACGGACGTACCGACTTGGATATCCGCTCAGCGATCACGCAGCGGAAACAGAAGCCAAATGAACCGTTTGATTTATTTTATGAAGCAATAGTCGCATTGGCAGACAAACTAGTACAGCCAATGACTGAGCCCTATCTGTTAGAAGCTCTTAAAGCCAATTTAGTTCCAGAAATTCAACACGAAATCTTGTATGTACCCATCAAGAGTATCGCAGAGCTACGTCATATACTAGTTCGTACTCGCGAGCGATTCTTGCAGAACTTGTCCAAATCTACGACAATTTTGCAGCGTGCTGCGTCTAAACGACATATTAATGAGATGCATCAAACGTTCAGTGAGACGGATGACGATGCTGATGGTGTAGATGATGCAAGTATTGATGCCATGACCCTTAACTGTTGGAATTGTGGGAAGTTAGGTCACCGTTACCAAGAATGTACTGGAGAGCGGAGGGCTTTTTGTTATGGGTGTGGGAAAGCTGACACTTACAAGCCCTCTTGTAGAAAATGCAATCCAAAAAACTTGGCAGCTCGTGCACCGTTGATCAGTGCACGCATTCAGATGGTATCGAAAGCCACCAATACGGAGTAACGAGTTCAAAAACAAACTCGCTACCACTTCAACCGGCCATGTCACAAATACCAGATTTACCAACCAGGACAGAGATAGAGAACGGTAGCCAACGCTCCCTACGAATGAAGTTGCGTAGATGTGCGTATAATGTAGCACGAAAGCAAGAACGAAAAGTTTTGTTATCCGCCCTAGTTGGGAATGCGCAGGACATAAGACCGTATGCAAAGGTCCAACTATTGGGGAGAACAGTCACTGGTCTTTTGGATACAGGAGCAACAATCAGTTGTATAGGAGGGGAGTTAGCGTTGAAAGTTAGTCATGCGACCGTCAAAACCTTTAATGCATCTGTGCGAACTGCTGATGGAGCTGCGCAGAAAATTGTAGGCAAGATCTCCACTCCCGTGCTGTTTCGAAATGAAACTAAACCCTTAACATTGTATTTAGTACCATCACTCGCTCAAGAATTATACCTTGGCATGGACTTTTGGGCTGCATTTAAATTGTTACCTCCAGGTGTAGTAACCCAGAATGCCAAGCCCGAAGTTGCTGCCTTAGCCAAGTTGCTGTCAGAGGCTATCCAAAAGTTCCCGTCATTCGCCAAAGAAGGTCTAGGTCGAACCAGCTGGATAAGTCACGATATCGATATAGGGGATGCAACAGCGGCACTATTCGGTATCTCCTGCCGTCGAAAAGGTCATGTTTGAGGAAGTAGATAGAATGATAGCGCTTGGCGTTATTGAGGAGTCCGATAGTCCATGGTCGTAACCAGCCGTTCTCGTTAGGAAACCTGGAAAGGTGAGAATATGTCTCGATAGCCGTAAGGTCAACGAAGTCACAGTAAAGAGCGCATATCCCATGCCTTTGATCGATGGAATATTAAGCCGACTACCAAAAGCTGAATATATTTCCAGCATCGACCTGAAGGATGCCTATTGGCAGATCCCATTGACTTCAGACGCTCGCGAAAAGACCGCGTTCACCGTCCCGGTGAGACCCCTGTATCAATACACAGTGATGCCATTTGGACTAACCAACGTTCCACAAACCATGTGTAAATTAATGGATAAAGTTATACCCTCTCAGTTACGAAATGAAGTGTTCGTCTATCTAGATGATTTGCTCGTTGTATCTTCTACTTTCGAAATCCATGTGCGTGTGTTATCCGAGTTAGCATCTCGATTAAAACAAGCTGGGTTAACAATTAATGTCGAAAAAAGTAAATTTTGTTTGAAGGAAGTAGGATACTTTGGCCATGTCATTGGGGATGGAACTATTAAAACCGATCCAGAAAAAGTTTCAGCCATTCGTGAATTCCCAACACCTCGTTCAGTCAAACAGGTAGGAAGGTTTTTAGGAGTAACTGGCTGGTATCATAAATTCATTCGAAATTATGCCGGTCTGGCCGCTCCATTGTCGGACACGTTGAAACAGAAACGTAAGTTTGAATGGACGAATGAGGCCCAACTTGCATTTGAAGACCTGAAAAGTAAACTTTGCAGTGCTCCCGTTTTGCATAGTCCATTTTTTCGGATTCCATTCGCTATTCACTGCGATGCGAGTCATACTGGCGTGGGCGGAGTACTTATGCAAAAAGATGTAGAAGGTAACGAGGTTCCGATCGCATATATGTCTAGAAAGCTAAATCAATGCCAACGAAATTACTCGGTTACAGAAAAAGAGTGTTTAGCAGCTGTACTGTGTGTTAAAAAGTTTCGCGCCTACATCGAAGGTCATGAATTTGTTATTATTACCGATCATGCTTCGTTAAAATGGCTTATGAGTCAAGCGGATTTGAGCTCTAGACTCGCCATATGGTCGTTAAAATTACAAGGTTTTGACTTCCAAATTCATCACCGAAAAGGAGTCAACAACAAAGTGCCAGACGCCCTGTCCCGTGCCTATACTGAAGACCTGTCCGAGCTCCAAATGGACAGTCTGCTAGATCTCAGTTCACCACAGTTTCACTCAGTTGAGTATGAGGATCTAAAAACCAAAATAACCGCCAACCAGACGAAAATGCCTGATGTCAAAGTAATTGATGGTTTCATTTATCGCCGTGCTGAACATGCAGTAGGAGAAAAAGTATCCGATGACCTCTGCTGGAAGTTATGGGTACCATCCGCCCTAACGTCCGTTGTGCTGAGGCAAGCACACGAACATCCTCTCTCCTCACACGGTGGTATCCACAAAACGCTGGAGCGAATACGGCGATACTACTATTGGCCGAATTTGGTCACCGATGTGAAGGCATATGTTAATCAGTGCGAGGTATGCAAATGTTCAAAACATCCAAGTTATTGTT
Source organism: Drosophila miranda (assembly GCF_003369915.1). NCBI lineage: Eukaryota > Metazoa > Arthropoda > Insecta > Diptera > Drosophilidae > Drosophila > Drosophila miranda. Next base: position 34,093,547 of record NW_022881603.1, read on the forward strand.
TACGACCTCCCATGGGAAAAACTCAGGGAACTAACAGATTCTTTCAGAAACTGTATGTAGATTTCTTGGGACCGTATCCGCGTAGTAAGTCAGGGAACATAGGAATCTTTATAGCCCTGGATCATTTCGCCAACTTCCCATTTCTCAAACCCGTAAAGAAGTTTACAGCGGATTCGATCATCCGATTTATCGAGGAAGAGTTGTTTCACTGCTTCGGCGTACCCGAGACGGTAGTATCGGATAATGGAGCTCAGTTTAAATCACAGGTATTCCAGAGCTTGCTGCAAAACTACGGTGTCAAACATATGTTTACAGCCGTGCATGCACCCCAAGCAAATGCGTCAGAACGTGTGAATCGTTCGGTCATTGCCGCGATAAAGGCCTATATAAAACCAGACCAATCCAATTGGGATGAAAAGTTGAGCCATATTGCCTGTGCACTACGTTCGAGCACACATACCGCCATTAATTCGACCCCATACAGAATAGCGTTTGGTCAACATATGGTTACCAATGGCTCTAGCTATCAGCTATTAAGACAGTTAGAAAAGCTGGAGGATCGAACAGTACAATTTTCGCGAGACGATTCGTTCAATATCATTCGGCAAAAAGCTATGCATTTAGCTCAACAGCAGCATAGTCGCAACGAAAAAGTATATAATTTGCGTAGTCGAGACGTCTCGTTTGTCGTTGGTCAGGAAGTGTATAAAAGAAACTTCCAGCAAAGTAACTTTAGCAGAAGCTTTAATGCCAAGCTGGCACCTACTTTCGTGAAAGCCCGGGTGAGAAAAAGACTTGGTAATAGTTACTACGAACTCGAGGACCTACAAGGACGAATCCTAGGGAAATTCCATGCTAAAGATATAAAACAATGAGGTTTCAGGCGTGGATCACTCTTTTCATTGTATCACTGCCAAGTGTGATCTTGGTAGGGGGGTGTTGTAGTGGCGCCTGTCCAACCAAAAATATCGGATAACCGTCCCACGGTTTCCCCTTCCTTAGACATGCACCTTGCACCTTTTGGGCAGTTACGCGCAAGAAAAAAATGACATAAGTTAACAGCGGCTACTGTCAAGGTGTGGTGAGAAAAGGGGAATGAGAGAACCAAGGGCTCAAGCGGAAGGAGAGTGGCTTGGGCATGTTCTTTCCAATTTTACTCGCGATCCCAGACGGACGTCTGAGGAAAATACTCAAGTAGTGCAGTGAAATGAAAAATTCTAACCTCGACCGTAAATACCGCGTGTCCATCGTGGCTAAGATCTAGTCAAAAGATCAGCCGACCATTCCTACGTTTATTAAGCGAAGGCCGAACCCATCGGGTGAGTGAAAATTGTACCCCAACTGCCGGCCAACAGAAACTTAAAGTTCGTTTTTTTTTCTTAAAAACCTAACCATAGGTTTGGCCGTACGTAATACCGTACGAAACGCCGGTCGTAGTGCCGTAAGCCGTACCCACTACAGTCTCGTCACCTTGCCACACATATAAGTACCCATCATACCGATCGACTACAGTATGTGTTAGCCGTCTCCGACCACAAATCTTCTTTCGGCGTGGCGCCTGCATACATGTGAGCATCACTGTATTTACCGCAGCGTGTACCGGCGTGGGTCCACACACATACAAGCCTTGCTCGGCCTACACCAGTGAAAAACGGTCGATTGTCTTTTATCTACGCGTGCAGTGACATACATATGTATGTACATATGTGTCATTGCTACGTCGCTAACGCCGCCCGCATACGAACAGTAACGCTAAAGGAGAAGACATTTACCGGTGCCGAAATACTGTTTGCGTTTCTGATGAAGTCATTCGGTGTCTCGATCATGATGGCTATGCCCATGCATTTCTTCATATTAGAATAATACTTTGGAACCCCACTATTGTACTGACCCTAGGATTAACATTAAAAGTTAAATTCGTGTGATTCGGTTTGTTTGGCTTATCATAAAGAAATGTGCAGCTAGAAGGAAACGAACTAAAACTAATACTCGCGCGTATCGCCTATCTACTCTGACACACTGATATTTACAAGTTTTCAGCCACCCTCATCGACCACATGGAAGCGCTTTCATCGTTGGATTTGATCGTAATGTGAGTGATAACCTGTGAACGTCTTCTATATGTGAATTCAAAATTTTACGCAAGTCGAAGCAACATTAAAGATTCCATGCCTCGACCGTAAACTTCCCAGCCGTACTGTAACGCTGACCAATCCAATTGTTCACGTCTTTGTTTTGTTCTGCTCTTTCGCAAGCAATGTAACTTTCTGCAATTCCGAATCTATCGACAACCGAACTTATGATTGGGATTACCCCACAAGCAATTGCTGTGCACTTTAAAGATGCACCCATCCGTCCCTTGTTTTTGCATTTAAACTGAAAACCATTCGAATATATTTCTATTTGTGTAAAGTAATTACCATTATTCCTGAATATACTCTTTATAATTAGTTGACCCTAGTCTAACAAGATCTTTCATCATGATATTTTTATATATATAATTAATCTTAATTGCAGCTTATTTGAACATATTATCCTTATTACTTTAGTAGCCTTTATACATATATATCTACCCTCTTAGCGGCCATGAGAGCTTGTGGGAAAGTTTAATGAATAAACTGTTTGTAATGAATTCCCGTTAATTGTTGCCGTTATTAAGGATCATGTGGCGCCGAGATGACGTAACCTAGCAGAAGTAGAGCGTTTATTTTAGCGATCGTTACCCATTACTCAGCCTATTTGGACCGGTGCGATCAAGGAAGGGTGGGCATACCGAGTTGCAATGACACCGCAAGCAACTCCCGCTCGAATTAGTTCCGCTGACTCATCTCCCTACACTGTCATTTCTCTGTAAATTTCTTCCGTCTGAACCTTGAACCGCACGCGAAACTTATTTTTATTGTCTTTGCTCCTAATGCTCGAGCTCGTGACGCGATCTCTCCCTACCCCACCCCCACTCTACCCGACTAACCATGAGACCGGCAGCAACGCGTGCATGGATCTCGATCATACCCTCCATCTGCTCGTCTACCGTTTCAGATCCTAGCCTCCTGCTTCGTTATCTGTTACAGTATTAGCAACATATATTTATATATATAATAAATTTAAAAGAAAAATAATAATATTTGGCGCCCAACGTGGGGCCCGAGCTGTCACAGCCCCAGTAAATGTCCGAAAGACAGTCAACTACACCCGACTGGAAATTCCTTATCCTTCTTGGTTCAGAAAACCTTGGTAACCTCCTCAATATCGGTTGTGAAGGTATAGTGTAGCGAGAGAGACTGTTGAAATCCTGATGTTTTCCATTAAGCTCTTGGTCCAGTCCACTTAAGCTGCATCTGACTTAACCACTGCCGGTATATCGATCGAGTGCAAGTAGATATTCCCTCCGTCGATCGAAATTGGGTTAATTTATGGCGACAAGCTATAACCTATCTCGCGGAGTTGAGAGTATACGCAAGGAAGTTTATTTGCAGCTTTTTCTATTTTCTATCATCCTCCCAACTATAAAGAGCGTCGTCGACTGTCAAAATCCTGATGCTTTTAGAATAAGCTCTTGGTCCAGTTGATGCAAAGTAAGACCTACTTGGTCCAGTTTTTGTGATAGGATTCAGCCGTTGATAGAAATCAGGTGTATGTATGGCAAAAAAGCTATCGCCTGTCACGCGGTAGAAAGAACCTGTCCGACTCAGTATCTTTGTTTTCTACACGAATTCGTCTCTTAGACAGTGAGATTAGATAGCGAACGAGATTCAGTCTATCTCTTATGTGCATCGAAGCAGAAACATGATCCTTTTATTTAAAAACATTTTGTCTTTTCTATTTCTTTGCCTTTATATATAAATTAGTCCGTATTTAGTGTCGTTATTATCTATAAAAGGTCGTTGGGTGACAGATTTTGTACGATAACCATGCCCCTAAGTAGTAGTCCCGAGAATTTCGCTCAAATAGAGAATCAGGGAATAATTTGTAGCACGTGCGCCAAGGAAGTTGACTACCTAGCTCAGTTAATTACCACCAGCTGTGGACACCAATTCCACCGAGTCTGTTTTAACCGTAAAGCTGGAGCCAAAAAGATTTGTCCTGTCTGCCACGTTAGCTTGCATGCATCGGCTTTGAATTTAGCTGAGGAGATTGCCGCAGTCCAGACTGCAAGCCAAGACCCCAGCACAACCATGCACCAGACTAGGTCTAAGGGTAGGGCAACCGATCCCAACGACGACGCCCCAAGCGGGTCAACTGTTAGTGAGACTAACTCGGAAGTACAAATGGAAGCAAATGCCGCTTCGACCAATTCAGGTCTACACCAGGTTATTGCCGATGCTTTGGCAGCTGCAATGCAGGCTCAAACCAACATATTAGCGCAGACCTGCAGAAATGATCGATTCAGCAAACGGCGTCCCGTGAAAGTATTGAAAGTGTTCGTTCACAACCAATCAATACACAAACCATCGACGAAGTAGAACAACAAACGTTTCAGCAACTGTTCGGGGGTAGTTCGGAAAGACAGACGGCCAGAGAGCCACCAACTAGATATAGTCTAGGAGGGACCCCGCCAGTCTCAGAGCTACGAGCTGATAGAATAAGTCGAATCATTTCAAATTGGAAAATACGGTTTTCAGGTCATTCCTCCATTGGCGTGGACGACTTCATTTATAGGGTAAATGCCATGACCAACCAATCCTTAAATGGAAATTTTGAACTGTTAGCCAGATATGCGAGCAACCTGTTTGAGGGCAGTGCCAGTGAATGGTTCTGGCGATACCACAAGAGTGTCCCCCTCATCCGATGGTCCGACCTGTGCGTAGCACTCAAGACTCAATTCAAAGACGGACGTACCGACTTGGATATCCGCTCAGCGATCACGCAGCGGAAACAGAAGCCAAATGAACCGTTTGATTTATTTTATGAAGCAATAGTCGCATTGGCAGACAAACTAGTACAGCCAATGACTGAGCCCTATCTGTTAGAAGCTCTTAAAGCCAATTTAGTTCCAGAAATTCAACACGAAATCTTGTATGTACCCATCAAGAGTATCGCAGAGCTACGTCATATACTAGTTCGTACTCGCGAGCGATTCTTGCAGAACTTGTCCAAATCTACGACAATTTTGCAGCGTGCTGCGTCTAAACGACATATTAATGAGATGCATCAAACGTTCAGTGAGACGGATGACGATGCTGAAGGTGTAGATGATGCAAGTATTGATGCCATGACCCTTAACTGTTGGAATTGTGGGAAGTTAGGTCACCGTTACCAAGAATGTACTGGAGAGCGGAGGGTTTTTTGTTATGGGTGTGGGAAAGCTGACACTTACAAGCCCTCTTGTAGAAAATGCAATCCAAAAAACTTGGCAGCTCGTGCACCGTTGATCAGTGCACGCAGACAGATGGTATCGAAAGCCACCAATACGGAGTAACGAGTTCAAAAACAAACTCGCTACCACTTCAACCGGCCATGTCACAAATACCAGACTTACCAACCAGGACAGAGATAGAGAATGGTAGCCAACGCTCCCTACGAATGAAGTTGCGTAGATGTGCGTATAATGTAGCACGAAAGCAAGAACGAAAAGTTTTGTTATCCGCCGTAGTTGGGAATGCGCAGGACATAAGACCGTATGCAAAGGTCCAACTATTGGGGAGAACAGTCACTGGTCTTTTGGATACAGGAGCAACAATCAGTTGTATAGGAGGGGAGTTAGCGTTGAAAGTTAGTCATGCGACCGTCAAAACCTTTAATGCATCTGTGCGAACTGCTGATGAAGCTGCGCAGAAAATTGTAGACAAGATCTCCACCTCCGTGCTGTTTCGAAATGAAACTAAACCCATAACATTGTATTTAGTACCATCACTCGCTCAAGAATTATACCTTGGCATGGACTTTTGGGCTGCATTTAAATTGTTTGCTCCAGGTGTAGTAACCCAGAATGCCAAGCCCGAAGTTGCTGCCTTAGCCAAGGATGACCATATGCATATAAGCCTAACGGATTCGCAACAGGCCATGTTGTCAGAGGCTATCCAAAAGTTCCGGTCATTCGCCAAAGAAGGTCTAGGTCGAACCAGCTGGATAAGTCACGATATCGATATAGGGGATGCAAAGCCAATTAAACAGCGGCACTATTCGGTATCTCCTGCCGTCGAAAAGGTCATGTTTGAGGAAGTAGATAGAATGATAGCGCTTGGCGTTATTGAGGAGTCCGATAGTCCATGGTCGTCACCAGTCGTTCTCGTTAGGAAACCTGGAAAGGTGAGAATATGTCTCGATAGCCGTAAGGTCAACGAAGTCACAGTAAAGAGCGCATATCCCATGCCGTTGATCGATGGAATATTAAGCCGACTACCAAAAGCTGAATATATTTCCAGCATCGACCTGAAGGATGCCTATTGGCAGATCCCATTAACTTCAGACGCTCGCGAAAAGACCGCGTTCACCGTCCCGGGGAGACCCCTGTATCAATACTCAGTGATGCCATTTGGACTAACCAACGCTCCACAAACCATGTGTAAATTAATGGATAAAGTTATACCCTCTCAGTTACGACATGAAGTGTTCGTCTATCTAGATGATTTGCTCGTTGTATCTTCTACTTTCGAAATCCATGTGCGTGTGTTATCCGAGTTAGCATCTCGGTTAAAATAAGCTGGGTTAACAATTAATGTCGAAAAAAGTAAATTTTGTTTGAAGGAAGTAAGATACCTTGGCCATGTCATTGGGGATGGAACTATTAAAACCGATCCAGAAAAAGTTTCAGCCATTCGGGAATTCCCAACACCTCGTTCAGTCAAACAGGTACGAAGGTGTTTAGGAGTAACTGGCTGGTATCATAAATTCATTCGAAATTATGCCGGTCTGGCCGCTCCATTGTCGGACACGTTGAAACAGAAACGTAAGTTTGAATGGACGAATGAGGCCCAACTTGCATTTGAAGACCTGAAAAGTAAACTTTGCAGTGCTCCCGTTTTGTATAGTCCAAATTTTCGGATTCCATTCGCTATTCACTGCGATGCGAGTAATACTGGCGTGGGCGGAGTACTTATGCAAAAAGATGTAGAAGGTAACGAGGTTCCGATCGCATATAAGTCTAGAAAGCTAAATCAATGCCAACGAAATTACTCGGTTACAGAAAAAGAGTGTTTAGCACTGTACTGTGTGTTAAAAAGTTTCGCGCCTACATCGAAGGTCATGAATTTGTCATTATTACCGATCATGCTTCGTTAAAATGGCTTATGAGTCAAGCGGATTTGAGCTCTAGACTCTCCATATGGTCGTTAAAATTACAAGGTTTTGACTTCCAAATTCATCACCGAAAAGGAGTCAACAACAAAGTGCCAGACGCCCTGTCCCGTGCCTATACTGAAGACCCGTCGGAGCTCCAAATGGACAGTCTGCTAGATCTCAGTTCACCACAGTTTCACTCAGTTGAGTATGAGGATCTAAAAACCAAAATAACCGCCAACCAGACGAAAATGCCTGATGTCAAAGTAATTGATGGTTTCATTTATCGCCGTGCTGAACATGCAGTAGGAGAAAAAGTATCCGATGACCTCTGCTGGAAGTTATGGGTACCATCCGCCCTAACGTCCGTTGTGCTGAGGCAAGCACACGAACATCCTCTCTCCTCACACGGTGGTATCCACAAAACGCTGGAGCGAATACGGCGATACTACTATTGGCCGAATTTGGTCACCGATGTGAAGGCATATGTTAATCAGTGCGAGGTATGCAAATGTTCAAAACATCCAAGTTATTGTTTACGACCTCCCATGGGAAAAACTCAGGGAACTAACAGATTCTTTCAGAAACTGTATGTAGATTTCTTGGGACCGTATCCGCGTAGTAAGTCAGGGAACATAGGAATCTTTATAGCCCTGGATCATTTCGCCAACTTCCCATTTCTCAAACCCGTAAAGAAGTTTACAGCGGATTCGATCATCCGATTTATCGAGGAAGAGTTGTTTCACTGCTTCGGCGTACCCGAGACGGTAGTATCGGATAATGGAGCTCAGTTTAAATCACAGGTATTCCAGAGCTTGCTGCAAAACTACGGTGTCAAACATATGTTTACAGCCGTGCATGCACCCCAAGCAAATGCGTCAGAACGTGTGAATCGTTCGGTCATTGCCGCGATAAAGGCCTATATAAAACCAGACCAATCCAATTGGGATGAAAAGTTGAGCCATATTGCCTGTGCACTACGTTCGAGCACACATACCGCCATTAATTCGACCCCATACAGAATAGCGTTTGGTCAACATATGGTTACCAATGGCTCTAGCTATCAGCTATTAAGACAGTTAGAAAAGCTGGAGGATCGAACAGTACAATTTTCGCGAGACGATTCGTTCAATATCATTCGGCAAAAAGCTATGCATTTAGCTCAACAGCAGCATAGTCGCAACGAAAAAGTATATAATTTGCGTAGTCGAGACGTCTCGTTTGTCGTTGGTCAGGAAGTGTATAAAAGAAACTTCCAGCAAAGTAACTTTAGCAGAGGCTTTAATGCCAAGCTGGCACCTACTTTCGTGAAAGCCCGGGTGAGAAAAAGACTTGGTAATAGTTACTACGAACTCGAGGACCTACAAGGACGAATCCTAGGGAAATTCCATGCTAAAGATATAAAACAATGAGGTTACAGGCGTGGATCACTCTTTTCATTGTATCACTGCCAAGTGTGATCTTGGTAGGGGGGTGTTGTAGTGGCGCCTGTCCAACCAAAAAGGTGTCAAGGTGTGGTGAGAAAAGAGGAATGAGAGAACCAAGGGCTCAAGCGGAAGGAGAGTGTCTTGGGAATGTTCTTTCCAATTTTACTCGCGATCCCAGACGGACGTCTGAGGAAAATACTCAAGTAGTGCAGTGAAAGGAAAAATTCTAACCTCGACCGTAATTACCGCGTGTCCATCGTGGCTAAGATCTAGTCAAAAGATCAGCCGACCATTCCTACGTTTATTAAGCGAAGGCCGAACCCATCTGGTGAGTGAAAATTGTACCCCAACTGCCAGCCAACGGAAAAAAAAAGTTCGTTTTTTTTTTCTTAAAAACCTAACCATAGGTTTGGCCGTACGTAATACCGTACGAAACGCCGGTCGTAGTGCCGTAAGCCGTACCCACTACAGTCTCGTCACCTTGCCACACATATAAGTACCCATCGTACCGATCGACTACAGTATGTGTTAGCCGTCTCCGACCCCAAATCTTCTTCGGCGTGGCGTCTGCATACATGTGAGCATCACTGTATTTACCGCAGCGTGTACCGGCGGTATGTGGGTCCACACATATACAAGCCTTGCTCGGCCTACATCAGTGAAAAACGGTCGATTGGCTTTTATCTACGCGTGCAGTGACATACATATGTACATATGTGTGAAATTGACTATTCCCTCTTCAGTGACTTCCATCATTGCTACGTCGCTTACGCCGCCCGCAAACGAACAGTAACGCTAAAGGAGAAGACATTTACCGGTGCCGAAATACTGTTTGCGTTGCTGATGAAGTCATTCGGTGTCTCGATCATGATGGCTATGCCCATGCATTTCTTCATATTAGAATAATACTTTGGAACCCCACTATTGTACTGACCCTAGGATTAACATTAAAAGTTAAATTCGTGTGATTCGGTTTGTTTGGCTTATCATAAAGAAATGTGCAGCTAAAAGGAAACGAACTAAAACTAATACTCGCGCGTATCGCCTATCTACTCTGACACACTAATATTTACAAGTTTTCAGCCACCCTCATCGACCACATGGAAGCGCTTTCATCGTTGGATTTGATCGTAATGTGAGTGATAACCTGTGAACGTCTGCTATATGTGAATTCAAAATTGTACGCAAGTCGAAGCAACATTAAAGATTCCATGCCTCGACCGTAAACTTCCCAGCCGTACTGTAACGTTGACAAATCCAATTGTTCACGTGTTTGTTTTGTTCTGGTCTTTCGCAAGCAATGTAACTTTCTGCAATTCCGAATCTATCGACAACCGAACTTATGATTGGGATTACCCCACAAGCAATTGCTGTGCACTTTAAAGATGCACCCATCCGTCCCTTGTTTTTGCATTTAAACTGAAAACCATTCGAATATATTTCTATTTGTGTAAAGTAATTACCATTATTCCTGAATATACTCTTTATAATTAGTTGACCCTAGTCTAACAAGATCTTTCATCATGATATTTTTATATATATAATTAATCTTAATTGCAGCTTATTTGAACATATTATCCTTATTACTTTAGTAGCCTTTATACATATATATCTACCCTCTTAGCGGCCATGAGAGCTTGTAGGAAAGTTTAATGAATAAACTGTTTGTAATGAATTCCCGTTAATTGTTGCCGTTATTAAGGATCATGTGACGCCGAGATGACGTAACCTAGCAGAAGTAGAGCGTTTATTTTAGGGATCGTTACCCATTACTTAGCCTATTTGAACCGGTGCGATCAGGGAAGGGTGGGCATACCGAGTTGCAATGACACCGCAAGCAACTCCCGCACGAATTAGTTCCGCTGACTCATCTCCCTACACTGTCATTTCTCTGTAAATTTCTTCCGTCTGAACCTTGAACCGCACGCGAAATTTATTTTTATTGTCTTTGCTCCTAATGCTCGAGCTCGTGACGCGATCTCTCCCTACCCCACCCCCACTCTACCCGACTAACCATGAGACCGGCAGCAACGCGTGCATGGATCTCGATCATACCCTCCATCTGCTCGTCTACCGTTTCAGATCCTAGCCTCCTGCTTCGTTATCTGTTACAGATATGAAATTGAAGCTCAGATGCAGGAGTTGACAAACCTAAAGCAAAACCCAAAAGCAAGGCGCGACTACTCTGAAAGGGACATTGAATTGTCGGGAAAGCCTGAGGAAAATCCTTTGAACAAAGAATTAAGTCCTCATCCTGTGCACATTCGCATCACGGTAAGATTAAACCAAAACATACGACTATAGAAAAATACCTTAACGTTTGAATGGTCTCTAGCTTGGCTCTGCTGGCTCGATTCAACTGGTGTTGATTATTCGCTATTTCGAACAAATTAAATGTGCGACAGCATGGCCCCAATTGAGCATTTCCAATAATACAAACCATCAAGGGTAAGTTTTAGCGAGTGAATTGCGTTAGCAGCAACTATATTTTAAAACATTTTCATGTTTTTAGGGATACTAATTTCGTTCAGCATCTCCTTCGGCATTTGTTTGCAAACGATTTGGGTAATGAAATACCTATACCCGGTATTCAATACGATGTAAGACAAGCAACAAGCTATAATTTTCCTATATATATGTATGAATCATAAAATTATATATTTGCGCTAGTTACAGAATAAGGATCTGACACCAGAGGAATGTATACAATATCTGGAGTCTAAGGACTTTGGAAAATCATACTGTTGTTTACAAATTATATGCTCTATACCAACAGTCAACAGCTCGATGTTGTATAAGCATGAGCTGAACTTGAATAAAAGCATGCGGGAGACCATAGCTCGCATTACACGGCGCTGGAACTCTTGGTTAAATCTAAGTCAGCAAATACGTGGTCTGACTAACAAGGACATCGATTTGTATGCACTAAAAGAAAATGTCTATCCTGCGGCCTTGTCTTGCAGCCTAGTGCAGTGGACGGCGATCACTCTCGAGGAATTCCTAGCCCAAAATTCAGACGTACTAAACATTTATCCGGATGATAAGGGAATAACATACAATTCCTATCGTGCAGTGATTGTTCGTGGCTCTGCCAAAATGTTTCATTCGAATACCGAGTAATTATCCATTGGAAATGCCACTCTGGATATTGAGTGTGCATTGGAACGGTCGCCGTACATCGCAGAATAATGCAGCTATCAAGGTTAGTTTGTTCAGACTTCCATGCGTTATATATAAGCTTATTTTGATACCATTTTGTAGATGATGGAGTACTGGACCAACTCATTGCAACCCCAACAGCTGGAAGCAAATTATCGTATTCTGTACGCTCAGCTTTTCCGAACTATTTATAGTTTTGACATCTTTCTGGAGACAGAAGGCTCAATGCAGACGACTATAGAATACACCAAGGAAAGGCCTTATATAAGTGCATTTGCAAAACGATACCGATTGCGTCCATATAAATACATAAAAAAGGGTTCCGTACACGCATTCAAACAATAAGGACCTAAAAACAAATATAAGAATATGGTTTTGTAAAAAAAAATCAAAAGCAGTTACTAAACATCTTCACAGTTGCTGTTTATTTTGTAATGCATAATTGCAATACATTGCAATAAATAAGTAACATTTAAATCTAGCTACAGTTTTATTGACAGCTTAGTTTCTGAGATGCTGTCGCTGCCAGGGACTCGGTTGGCAGGGTGATTGCAGAGGCATTTTCAACAGACTCACGACTCTCATCCGACATAACTTTATCAACAACGTGTTTTTCTATTAGACCGCTTTCTCCCAAGTAGCATATGGAAAATCCATCGTACCATGCCTCCTGATCCTTCAGTACTTCCTTCAATTGCCACACCTTGTATTTCCAGAACTGGAACATCACCTTCAGGCCGGATATGCCCCTCACGCGCCACCTTATGCGCACGGTGTAATCGTCGGGATGCTTTGTAATTTTAAGAACCTCAAACTTAACGTAGGCGTACTTTAGGTGACCCACAGTTCGAAGAATGGCAATTTGCTTAACAAAGTGGTATAGACCGACTGTGTGCTTGCCGGTAATATTGATCTGAAATATAAGGTTTGGGCTGTATATGGAATAGTTCAGCGGTTCAACAAAGAGTTTGGTAAGCGTGGTTCGCAGAACTTCGTAGGCTCGCTCCAGATCTTCAGGCTTTCGAACATTTTCCTTCTCTTTGGCGGAAAACTTCGTTTCGGTTGCATTACGCTACTACCTTCACATTTTAGCCAATTGTAGTTATATGATCCTGTGCAAGGAGAGTATAATCGCATTGTGGAAGCCCACGCCTGTTCTTTGGAGCCCCACAAGCTTATCAAATTGCTCTTTCTCATTGATAAAATTCCAAAATTTCGCATCATTTTGACAAGGACCATTGACGAATTTACCGGACTCTGGTAACTGTATTTCCCGTAATATGTTAAATGTTTCTTCCTTTTAAGCGTCACTCTGCCGTTCAAATATCACGTTCAAATTCTTCATCTGGTTTTACTCAGCGTTTAAATTGTGGGGTTTTTAATCTTTTTTAGACGTGCTCGTGTTGTAACCAAGTTTATTTGGAATCGAGAAATCAAATGGTCATATGTATATCAATATAAATATTTTGTACAATAAAAGTGTGAGGTGATGTGATAGTTTTTTTGGGATATCTCAACGGAACTTTCTGAACTCGGAGACAGTTTACACTATTTTTTTTTTTTGTTGTTTCAGTGATCCAACGTCGTTAGAATCATAGTTGGATAATGGAAATAAGTATCCATATTTTTATGTGATATTTCCCGTATGCGACTATACTTCAAGACCACTCTAGTCTAAATTATTGTCGCACCAGTCGAAAAGCTGTTGAACTATTTGTGCCAAAACGTGCCACCCAGTTGTAGTAGAGTAATACCTAACAAAAATAGATAAAAAAAAAATTCATGTCGACCAGAAATACCTAGATTTTTCAAATCACAACGATCCCCCTCGTTTTTTTTTGGTTTTAAATCATCTCAAGGATGATCGGAATTTTGATCGTAGCACTGTAGCCACATTGATCAGATACTGGTGATGTAGTTTGGCGAGTTTGACAGGTCGGTATATAAAAACGAAGTGGAACGTTGTGAGTTGCTGCGGACACCGCAACTCTACATTTATACCCGATACTAAGTCAGTATGGCTCTCCTCCGGCAGACGCCGCTAATCTTAAACGACACGACAAAGAGTGCGTGCGAGAGAGACAGAAAATCAGTCTGAGCGTGACGTTGGGCGCTGCGTAGCCACAGAAAATTGATTTCTTGCTTTTGGCTACAAAAATGATCCGATCTGATCCAGATTCAGCAATATGATAGATATGGTCATTATCTATGATTCTGCGTTTTTAGTTTTCTCGAATGTGCAATATTGTGGATGCAACAGATTTTCGTCCTTTGTGGGGGCGGAAGGGGGTGGGGCGAAATTCTGAGATATACGTTGTATAGTGAGATCTAACAGAAGTGCGGATACCAAATTTGGTTACTCTAGCCTTAATAGTCTCTGAGATTTGTGGATGCCCCAGATTTTCGTCCTTTGCGGGGGCGGAAGGGGGTGTGGCGAAATTTGGACACAAAACGGTCAAGGTCCGATATCACAGGAGTGTGGATACCAAATTTGGTTGCTCTGGCTCTTATAGGTTCTGAGATCCTTGAACTCATATTTTGCAATTGGCAAGACCGACCATGAAACCTGTGTGTTAGAGAGAGACAGAGCGAGAAAGAATGAAATTGTTTTCTTGATTCTGGCTATAATAATTATACGATCCAATTCAGATTCCGCAGTCTTAAAGATATTGTCATTCTCTACCATTCTACGTTTTTGGTTTTCTCTTATCTTTAAAATTGTGAATGACACAGATTTTCGTCCTATCGGGTATAACGAGGGGGAACGTTGTGAGTTGCTGCGGACACCGCAACTCTACAGTTATACCCGATACTAAGTCAGTATGGCTCTCCTCCGGCAGACGCCGCTAATATTAAACGACACGACAAAGAGTGCGTGCGAGAGAGAGAAAATCAGTCTGAGCGTGACGTCGGGCGCTGCGTAGCCAGTGCAAATTGATTTAGTTCTTTTGGCTATAAAAATGATCTGATCTGATCCAGATTCAGCAATCTGATAGATATGGTCATTATCTATGATTCTGCGTTTTTAGTTTTCTCGAATGTGCAATATTGTGGATGCAACAGAATTTCGTCCTTCGTGTGGGCGGAAAAGGGTGGGGCGAAATTTTGAGATACACGTTTTATAGTAAGATCTAACAGGAGTGCGGATACCAAAATTGGTTACTCTAGCCTTAATAGTCTCTGAGATTTTTGAATATCCCCAGATTTTCGTCCTTTGCGGGGGCGGAAGGGGGTGTGGCGAAATTTTGAAACAAACTCGTCTCGGTCCGATATATTAGGAGTGTGGATACCAAATTTGGTTGCTCTAGCTTTTGTAGTCTCTGAGATCTAGGCGCTAATGTTTTACTCTAAGCAAAGCCGCCTATGCTACGTGTGTGTTAGAGAGAGACAGGGCTAGAAAAAATGAAATTGTTTTCTTGATGCTGGCTATAATAATGATACGATCCAATTCAGATTCCGCAGTCTTAAAGATATGGTCATTCTCTACAATTCTACGTTTTTGGTTTTCTCATATCTTTAAAATTGTGGATGCCACAGATTTTCGTACTTTGTGGGGGCGGAAGTGGGCGGGGCGAAGTTTTGAAATATTTTTGTAGCAGTGACATATCACAGAAGTCTGGATCCAAAACATCGTTGCTCTAGCTCTTATAGTCTTTGAGCACTCGGCGCTGAAGGGGACGGACAGACGGACAGACGGACGGACGGACAGACAGACAGGGCTCAATCGACTCGGCTACTGATGATTCCTTCTGGACGTTACACACATCCACTTTTACCACAAATCTAATATACCCCAATACTCATTTTGAGTATCGGGTATAACGAGGGGGAACGTTGTGAGTTGCTGCGGACACCGCAACTCTACGGTTATACCCGATACTAAGTCAGTATGGCTCTCCTCCGGCAGACGCCGCTAATATTTAACGACACGACAAAGAGTGCGTGCGAGAGAGACAGAAAATCAGTCTGAGCGTGACGTCGGGCGCTGCGTAGCCACTGCAAATTGATTTGTTCCTATTGGCTATACAAATCATCTGATCTGATCCAGATTCAGCAATCTGATAGATATGGTCATTATCTATGATTCTGCGTTTTTAGTTTTCTCGAATGTGCACTATTGAGGATGCAACAGATTTTCGTCCTTTGCGTAGGCGGAAGGGGGTGGGGCGAAATTTTGAGATACACGTTTTATAGTAAGATTTAACAGGAGTGCGGATACCAAATTAGGTTACTCTAGCATTAATAGTCTCTGAGATTTTTGAATATCCCCAGATTTTCGTCCTTTGCGGGGGCGGAAGGGGGTGTGGCGAAATTTTGAAACAAACTCATCTCGGTCCGATATATTAGGAGTGTGGATACCAAATTTGGTTGCTCTAGCTTTTGTAGTCTCTGAAATCTAGGCGCTAATGTTTTACTCTAAGCAAAGCCGCCTATGCTACGTGTGTGTTAGAGAGAGACAGGGCGAGAAAAAATGAAATTGTTTTCTTGATGCTGGCTATAATAATGATACGATCCAATTCAGATTCCGCAGTCTTAAAGATATGGTAATTCTCTACAATTCTACGTTTTTGGTTTTCTCATATCTTTAAAATTGTGGATGCCACAGATTTTTGTCCTTTGTGGGAGCGGAAGTGGGCGGGGCGAAGTTTTGAAATATTTTTGTAGCAGTGACATATCACAGAAGTCTGGATGCAAAACATCGTTGCTCTAGCTCTTATAGTCTTTGAGCACTAGGCGCTGAAGGGGACGGACAGACGGACAGACGGACGGACGGACAGACAGACAGGGCTCAATCGACTCGGCTATTGATGATTCCTTCTGGACGTTACACACATCCACTTTTACCACAAATCTAATATACCCCAATACTCATTTTGAGTATCGGGTATAACGAGGGGGAACGTTGTGAGTTGCTGCGGACACCGCAACTCTACGGTTATACCCGATACTAAGTCAGTATGGCTCTCCTCCGGCAGACGCCGCTAATATTAAACGACACGACAAAGAGTGCATGCGAGAGAGACAGAAAATCAGTCTGAGCGTGACGTCGGGCGCTGCGTAGCCACTGCAAATTGATTTGTTCCTATTGGCTATACAAATCATCTGATCTGATCCAGATTCAGCAATCTGATAGATATGGTCATTATCTATGATTCTGCGTTTTTAGTTTTCTCGAATCTGTAATATTGTGGATGAAACAGATTTTCGTCCTTTGTGGGGGCGGAAGGGGGTGGGGCGAAATTTTGAGATATACGTTTTATAGTGAGATCTAACTGGAGTTCGGATACTAAATTTGGTTACTCTAGCGTTAATAGTCTTTGAGATTTTTGGATATCCGCAGATTTTCGTCCTTTGCGTGGGCGGAAGGGGGTGTGGCGAAATTTTGAAACAAACTCGTCTCGGTCCGATATATTAGGAGTGTGGATACCAAATTTGGTTGCTCTAGCTTTTGTAGTCTCTGAGATCTAGGCGCTAATGTTTTACTCTAAGCAAAGCCGCCTATGCTACGTGTGTGTTAGAGAGAGACAGGGCGAGAAAAAATGAAATTGTTTTCTTGATGCTGGCTATAATAATAATACGATCTTATTCAAATTCTGCAGTCTAAAAGATATGGTCATTCTCTACGATTCTGCGTTTTTGGTTTTCTCATATCTTTAAAATTGTGGATGCCACAGATTTTCGTCCTTTGTGGGGGCGGAAGTGGGCGGGGCGAAGTTTTGAAATATTTTTGTAGCAGTGACGTATCACAGAAGTCTGGATCCAAAACATCGTTGCTCTAGCTCTTATAGTCTTTGAGCACTAGGCGATGAAGGGGACGGACAGACGGATAGACGGACAGACGGACGGACGGACAGACAGACATGGCTCAATCGACTCGGCTATTGATGCTGATCCAGAATATATATACTTTATGGGGTCGGAAACGATTCCTTCTGGACGTTACACACATCCATTTTCACCACAAATCTAATAACCCCAATACTCATTTTGAGTATAGGGTATAATAATTGGCGCCCACCGTGGGGCCCGAGCTGTCACAGCCCCAGTAAATGTCCGAAAGACAGTCAACTACACCCGACTGGAAATTCCTTATCCTTCTTGGTTCAGACAACCTTGCTAACTTCCTCAATATCGGTTGTGAAGGTATAGTGTAGCGATAGAGACTGTTGAAATCCTGATGTTTTCCATGAAGCTCTTGGTCCAGTCCACTTAAGCTGCATCTGACTTAACCACTGCCGGTATATCGATCGAGTGCAAGTAGATATTCCCTCCGTCGATCGAAATTGGGTTAATTTATGGCGACAAGCTATAACCTATCTCGCGGAGTTGAGAGTATACACAAGGAAGTTTATTTGCAGCTTTTTCTATTTTCTAATATCCTCCCAACTATAAAGAGCGTCGTCGACTGTCGAAATCCTGAAGCTTTTAGAATAAGCTCTTGGTCCACTTGATGCAAAGTAAGATCTACTTGGTCCAGTTTTTGTGATAGGATTCAGCCGTTGATAGAAATCAGGTGTATGTATGGCAAAAAGCTATCGGCTGTCTATCAGTATCTTTGTTTTCTACACGAACTCGTCTCTTAGACAGTGAGATTAGATAGCGAACGAGATTCAGTCTATCTCTTATGTGCATCGAAGCAGAATCATGATCCTTTTATTTAAAAACATTTTGTCATTTCTATTCCTTTGCCTTTATATATAAATTAGTCCGTATTTAGTGTCGTTATTATCTATAAAAGATCGTTGGGTAACAGATTTTGTACGATAATCATGCGCCTAAGTCGTAGTCCCGAGAATTTCGCTCAAATAGAGAATCAGGGAATAATTTGTAGCACGTGCGCAAAGGAAGTTGACTACCTAGTTCAGTTAATTCACACCAGCTGTGGACACCAATTCCACCGAGTCTGTTTTAACCGTAAAGCTGGAGCCAAAAAGATTTGTTCTGTCTGCCACGTTAGCTTGCATGCATCGGCTTTGAATTTAGCTGAAGAGATTGCCGCAGTCCAGACTGCAAGCCAAGACCCCAGCACAACCATGCACCAGACTAGGTCTAAGGGTAGGGCAACCGATCCCAACGCAGACGCCCCAAGCGGGTCAACTGTTAGTGAGACTAACTCGGAAGTACAAATGGAAGCAAATGCCGCTTCGACCAATTCAGGTCTACACCAGGTTATTGCCGATGCTTTGGCAGCTGCAATGCAGGCTCAAACCAACATATTAGCGCAGACCTGCAGAAATGATCGATTCAGCAAACGGCGTCCCGTGAAAGTATTGAAAGTGTTCGTTCACAACCAATCAATACACAAACCATCGACGAAGTAGAACAACAAACGTTTCAGCAACTGTTCGGGGGTAGTTCGGAAAGACAGACGGCCAGAGAGCCACCAACTAGATATAGTCTAGGAGGGACCCCGCCAGTCTCAGAGCTACGAGCTGATAGAATAAGTCGAATCATTTCAAATTGGAAAATACGGTTTTCAGGTCATTCCTCCATTGGCGTGGACGACTTCATTTATAGGGTAAATGCCATGACCAACCAATCCTTAAATGGAAATTTTGAACTGTTAGCCAGATATGCGAGCAACCTGTTTGAGGGCAGTGCCGTGTGTGGCGATACCACAAGAGTGTCCCCATAATCCGATGGTCCGACCTGTGCGTAGCACTCAAGACTCAATTCAAAGACGGACGTACCGACTTGGATATCCACTCAGCGATCACGCAGCGGAAACAGAAGCCAAATGAACCGTTTGATTTATTTTATGAAGCAATAGTCGCATTGGCAGACAAACTAGTACAGCCAATGACTGAGCCCTATCTGTTAGAAGCTCTTAAAGCCAATTTAATTCCAGAAATTCAACACGAAATCTTGTATGTACCCATCAAGAGTATCGCAGAGCTACGTCATATAGTTCGTATTCGCGAGCGATTCTTGCAGAACTTGTCCAAATCTACGACAATGTTGCAGCGTGCTGCGTCTAAACGACATATTAATGAGATGCATCAAACGTTCAGTGAGACGGATGACGATTCTGATGGTGTAGATGATGCAAGTATTGATGCCATGACCCTTAACTGTTGGAATTGTGGGAAGTTAGGTCACCGTTACCAAGAATGTACTGGAGAGCGGAGAGTTTTTATACCCGATACTCAAAATGAGTATTGGGGTATATTAGATTTGTGGTAAAAGTGGATGTGTGTAACGCCCAGAAGGAATCGTTTCCGACCCCATAAAGTATATATATTCTTGATCAGCATCAATAGCCGAGTCGATTGAGCCCTGTCTGTCTGTCCGTCTGTCCGTCTGTCCGTCCGTCCGTCCGTCCGTTCGTCCGTCCGTCCGTCCGTCCCCTTCAGCGCCTAGTGCTCAAAGACTATAAGAGCTAGAGCAACGATGTTTTGGATCCAGACATCTGTGATATGTCACTGCTACAAAAATATTTCAAAACTTCGCCCCGCCCACTTTCGCCCCCACAAAGGACGAAAATCTGTGGCATCCACGTTTTTAAGGATACGATAAAACCAAAAACGCAGAATCATAGAGGATGACTATATGTTCTAGAGTGTAAAATCTCAACCAGATCGTATAATTATTATAGCCAGATCAAGAAAACAATTTCATTCTTTCTCGCTCTGTCTCTCTCTAACACACAGGTTTCATGGTCGGCTTTGCCAATTGCAAAATATGAGTTCAAGGATCTCAGAACCTATAAGATCCAGAGCAACCAAATTTGGTATCCACACTCCTGTGATATCGGACCTTGACCGTTTCGTGTCCAAATTTCGCCACCCCCCCTTCCGCCCCCGCAAAGGACGAAAATCTGGGGCATCCACAAATCTCAGAGACTATTAAGGCTAGAGTATCCGCACTTCTGTTAGATCTCACTATAAAACGTATATCTCAGAATTTCGCTCCACCCACTTCCGCCCCCACAAAGGACGAAAATCTGTTGCATCCACAATATTGCACATTCGAGAAAACTAAAAACGCAGAATCATAGATAATGACTATATCTATCAGATTGCTGAATCTGGATCAGATCGGATCATTTTTGTAGCCAAAAGCAAGAAATCAATTTGCAGTGGCCACGCAGCGTCCGACGTCACGCTCAGACTGATTTTCTGTCTCTCTCGCACGCACTCTTTGTCGTGTGGTTCAATATTAGCGGCGTCTGCCGCAGGAGAGCCATACTGACTTAGTATCGGGTATAACTGTAGAGTTGCGGTGTACGCAGCAACTCACAACGTTCCCCCTCGTTTGTTATGGGTGTGGGAAAGCTGACACTTACAAGCCCTCTTGTAGAAAATGCAATCCAAAAAACTTGGCAGCTCGTGCACCGTTGATCAGTGCACGCAGACAGATGGTATCGAAAGCCACCAATACGGAGTAATGAGTTCAAAAACAAACTCGCTACCACTTCAACCGGCCATGTCACAAATGCCAGACTTACCAACCAGGACAGAGATAGAGAATGGTAGCCAACGCTCCCTACGAATGAAGTTGCGTAGATGTGCGTATAATGTAGCACGAAAGCAAGAACGAAAAGTTTTGTTATCCGCCGTAGTTGGGAATGCGCAGGACATAAGACCGTATGCAAAGGTCCAACTATTGGGGAGAACAGTCACTGTTCTTTTGGATACAGGAGCAACAATCAGTTGTATAGGAGGGGAGTTAGCGTTGAAAGTTAGTCATGCGACCGTCAAAACCGTTAGTGCATCTGTGCGAACTGCTGATGGAGCTGCGCAGAAAATTGTAGGCAAGATCTCCACTCCCGTGCTGTTTCGAAATGAAACTAAACCCATAACATTGTATTTAGTACCATCACTCGCTCAAGAACTATACCTTGGCATGGACTTTTGGGCTGCATTTAAATTGTTACCTCCAGGTGTAGTAACCCAGAATGCCAAGCCCGAAGTTGCTGCCTTAGCCAAGCAAAACCAGATGCATATAAGCCTAACGGATTCGCAACAGGCCATGTTGTCAGAGGCTATCCAAAAGTTCCCGTCATTCGCCAAAGAAGGTCTAGGTCGAACCAGCTGGATAAGTCACGATATCGATATAGGGGATGCAAAGCCAATTAAACAGCGGCACTATTCGGTATCTCCTGCCGTCGAAAAGGTCATGTTTGAGGAAGTAGATATAATGATAGCGCTTGGCGTTATTGAGGAGTCCGATAGTCCATGGTCGTCACCAGTCGTTCTCGTTAGGAAACCTGGAAAGGTGAGAATATGTCTCGATAGCCGTAAGGTCAACGAAGTCACAGTAAAGAGCGCATATCCCATGCCGTTGATCGATGGAATATTAAGCCGACTACCAAAAGCTGAATATATTTCCAGCATCGACCTGAAGGATGCCTATTGGCAGATCCCATTGACTTCAGACGCTCGCGAAAAGACCGCGATCACCGTCCCGGGGAGACCCCTGTATCAATACACAGTGATGCCATTTGGACTAACCAACGCTCCACAAACCATGTGTAAATTAATGGATAAAGTTATACCCTCTCAGTTACGACATGAAGTGTTCGTCTATCTAGATGATTTGCTCGTTGTACTTTCGAAATCCATGTGCGTGTGTTATCCGAGTTAGCATCTCGGTTAAAACAAGCTGGGTTAACAATTAATGTCGAAAAAAGTAAATTTTGTTTGAAGGAAGTAAGATACCTTGGCCATGTCATTGGGGATGGAACTATTAAAACCGATCCAGAAAAAGTTTCAGCCATTCGGGAATTCCCAACACCTCGTTCAGTCAAACAGGTACGAAGGTGTTTAGGAGTAACTGGCTGGTATCACAAATTCATTCGAAATTATGCCGGTCTGGCCGCTCCATTGTCGGACACGTTGAAACAGAAACGTAAGTTTGAATGGACGAATGAGGCCCAACTTGCATTTGAAGACCTGAAAAGTAAACTTTGCAGTGCTCCCGTTTTGCATAGTCCAAATTTTCGGATTCCATTCTGTTGGAGTACGCCTATTCCCACATTCAAATAATAACATTAAATACTATTAAATAATACTATCGATATATTAAGTATTATTATGTAAAGTTAGTCTGGTCACACTTGAAGTGTCCACTTCCTCTTTCTTTTGTGTGATCTCGAATTGAGTGTGTGGACCGGTGTTGCAGCAAAAAGTAATCAAGAAATACATAAATAATCTTTAAAGAAAAATATAACTTGGTACTGTCATTCGTTTACTAATTGTCATAGCTAGTTATCCAATAGGTTATGGGCCCAGTCCACGCCAATTTAAATAAATTAAATTAATAACAAATATGTAAACTTTTAATAGCACGGTTTTAAGGCATACAGTTGGCTAAACATTTCTTATTCGGTATTGTCTTACTTAACATACTATTTCATCGATTAACAACATGAGACCATGGTTTTATCCTTACACTCTACCCAGGGTTTAAGCCTTGCTGGTTCTAGTATACTTCGGAATGGCATTTGCGTCAACTGACAGTCCTCAATGTCGACAACCTCATAACGATCATTATCCAATACTCTATTGATCCTGTACGGTCCTCGATACTTTGGTGGGAACTTCTTATTGATCCCCGGTGTTGTGTCCACATGCCGGACTGCTACATAGTCACCAGGTTCATACTTTAATGGGGCTCTATGTTTATGGGCATACATCTTCTCATTTCTTTTCTGCGACAACCGTATGTTCTCACTTGCTATTTCTCTTATAGTTTCCAACTCTCTAAGTTCTGACGCTAACTTCTCTTAATGTTATTTGGTTAATTCATCTACAACGGGTCCTTTCTGGGGTATTCCAAATAACAATGTGCTAGGTGTCTTTTTCGTACTGCTGTTAACGGAGTTATTAATGGCGTGCTCTACCTTGCTCATCAACCTATACCAATCGGCTTGCTCAAGGGGCTCTGACAGTTTTCCTAACAAAGGAGTAAGAACACGATTCACCCGCTCCACTTGGCCATTCGCCTGCGGTGCACCTGTAGCTACCTTAATGTGCTCTATCCCTCTCTCCTGCAGAAAACTAGAGAACTCTAACGAGGTGAAACAGGTCCCACGATCTGATATTATCCTAGTAGGGCGACTATAGAAATCAAAATATTTACTTAAGGCATCCTTCGCTTCCCGCGTGCTGGTACTATTAACCGGGAACAACTTGACAAACTTAGTGAATGCATCTATTACCACAAAGAGGTGTTTTCGCTTAGATCTAATACTCGGCAACGGACCCAAATGATCAACATGTAGGGTATGAAAAGGAACACACGACTTTGGGATACTATGGAGCGTTCTGTTATGGATTGTTTTAGGCATCGAGTGTAGTATACACGGTAGACAGTTTCTGATGAAACTTGCCACTTTACTTCTCATTGACGGAAACCAGTAGGTCCTCAAAAGGTCACTCACGCACTTCTCTGCGGCCAGATGTCCTAGTTTTTCGTGTGACCGCCTTATCAACTGCTCTTCCATACACATTGGTACATAGAAACATAGTTTGTTTTCACAACTCCTATTGTAAACAATACCATCTATCATTTCAAAATCTACTTCAATTCCATCCTCTAGCATTTTTCGAATCCTAACTACTTCCTTGTCTTGCATCTGTTCTGTTTGCAATATCAAATCAACATCTTCTGGCGTTGCACCTACTACCCCAACTATCAATGATTTTAGTAATCTTTCCTCCTGAAACTCTAACTTGTCCCTCTCTACTGTATCCTCAACACATTTTTTCTCTTTATCTGAATTCCTACTACTAATGTACTTTACTCCCCCCACCACATCGTTAACGCTCCCTCTACATTGGCTCAAATCTCTAATTTCAATCTTCCATCCATCCTCTTCCCTATATTCACTATTCTCTATGTTATCTCTACAATCACCACCAAGGTTCTCTCCATCATCAGACTTCCACCTATTTCCCAATCTACTTCCTACTGCACTTGAATCTCCACACTCAATCGCAGGGTTCTGTACGGTACTACTACGCTCTCTATTGATATTTAATTCTCTTCACTTAATCACAGGGTTCTCTACGGTAACTCTATGCTCACTACCAGTGTTGTCTCTACTTACACTATTCCTTGTATATTGCTTTCTACTCTCATCTTTTTCTAAATTAGACTTTTCTAAACCGTATTTGACTCTATAACCATCCTCTAACATATTCGTCACTTGATCTTGTCTGCTCAGCGCATCAACGTGCGCCATACTGGCCCCAGGTCTGTGCATAATGGAGTAATCATAGTTCTCTAACTCTAGTGACCACCGTGCTATCTTAGGACTAATTGACTTTCTGGTTAACGTCTGTACTAACGAATTACAATCCGTGATTATTTTGAAGGACCTATGCTCCAAATATGCTCTAAAACGCCTCAATGCATAAATTATAGCCAATGTCTCTAGTTCGAAACTATGATAAAGTGATTCTCTTTCTGTTGTTTTGCCGGAATAATAGGACACAGGGTGCATCTTCCCATCATCTTGTCTTTGCATCAGTATTGCGCCATAACCGTATGAACTTGCGTCTGTATGTAATTCCGTTTCTCTATTTGGGCTAAAAATGGCTAATACCGGAGGATTTGCCAACGCATTCTTAAGAGTTTCAAACGTCTTCACCTGTTCTCTATTCATGGGAAACGGACCACCTTCTTTTAACAACTGCACCAAGGGCTTAGCTGTCGTCGCAAATGACAACATGAAACGTCGAAAATACGAAAAGAATCCCAAGCATGAGTGCAGTGCTTTTACATTTTGAGGGACTGGGTATTTTTTCAAGGCCTCAATATGGGAATCACTAGGAACTATTCCGTTTTGATTAACTTTATACCCCAGGAAATCGATGTTTCGATTGACAAACCTACACTTTTTTAGATTTATCTCTAAATTTTGCTCGCTAAACCGAATGCATAGTCTTTTTAATATATCCATGTGTTCTTCAACTGTTTTAGTCGCTACTAATATATCATCCATGTACACTACAATGCTTTTGTTCCTAATAAAGTCTCTCAAGAGCTCCGAAATAAATCTCTGAAAAATAGCGGATCCATTTTTTAACCCAAAGGGCATTCTCAAGTACTCATACTGTCCTTGCGGTGTCACAAACGATGTATACGGAACTGATTTTTCTTCTACGCCTATTTGATGATACCCACTTTTCAAATCTATAATGGAAAAACAGCACTTGTTTTCTAAAAACTCAAGACAGTCCTCAATAAGGGGCAATGGGAAATTATCTTTAACAATTCGTTTGTTCAGACCACGGTAATCGACACACATTCGAAGTTCTCCTGATTTTTTTTTACTAGGACCAACGGGGAAGCATAAGGAGACTCACTATGACGGATTACTTTCTTTTCTAACAGATCATCTACTATTTCAGCTACTTTCTCTCTCTCATGGTAGGATAAACGACGCGGAGTACAATGAAATGGTGTTGTTTCTGTTACACGAATCTGCATCTGATACTTTGGTGGTGCTTTAAAGTCAAATTCTTTGTGTAAATAGTATGTCTTAATAACTTCCCTACACTTTTCTGCAAGAGTGAGGCCAAATTCGAAACCTACGTTAATATGTTCCTCTTCATCAATCTCTACCGCCGCACAAAAGTTACTGAATTCGTCGCCTTGATTCATATACTCGATGGCCATTTTGTCATTCCTTGAGTTTTCTTGTGTCTGATTTTTAAATGGATTAGAACGTTTGATTAGCTCGCTTCTTTCTGATTGATTACCATCTAACTTATCATATAGTCTTATGTTAATATTATTTTTACGTTCGGTGAATAAAGACGCGCAGGTAAAACTAATAGCTTTTTGCTTTAACGAACTTAATGATGTGTGTTGCTTCGCATTGATATTTTTCTTATGAACTAATTTTACTTCAATAACTTTAAGGGCATCGCGTCCCAACAATACCGGCAAAGGCAGCATGTTATCATCTACGATGTTTAATAAAACGATATATTTCTTTGTGCAAAATTCAATATGGCACTTAAATTTTCCCCATATGGGAATTGGTTGTCCTCCTAGTCCATAGTATTTCCTAACTTCATTATAGGCTTCAACTATAGCCGACTTCGGTATCAAAGACTTATAAATAAAACTTACAGGGCTACCTGTATCAAATAGACTAAAAATACTGACGCCTCTTTGTTCACCAAACGGAAGTCATAAAGTGATTAACTGGACAGCCGCTAAATCGTCGTTGTTTTTTTCTCCTGGTCGCTCCTCATCTTGAACTGCAGCTACCCTAGTGGCCATCTTTCGTTTCGGGCACTGCGAATATAGGTGGCTGGTACTCCAACAGTTAAAACATGCCCCATCCGGTCTCTTTGGCTGACTGCATTCCTTCATAACGTGCCCAAATTGCCGACAGTTGTAGCAACGCATTGCGCCACCACCTTGCTGCTGCCCAACTGCCATACTCACATTTAGTTTTCCCTTTGTCATACCTTCGCTACGAATTGCTACGACGCCAGGAGCTCTTCTGACCTTATCATAGGTGACCATCTTGTCACGCAACTCGTTGAGTGTGCTGCAATATAGCATGGATGCTGCCATGCCCGTCTTGTCCTGCAGTCCCTCTACGATGAATTTGACCACATCGCTCGTGGCCATGTCTGCTTGCGACGCTATGCTGCACATTGCGACGAAATATTGCAATGCGCTTTCATTATTTGCAATTTTCCGTGCCTCCAGTCGCTTTCCAATGTCCCACGCTGTCACTTTCTGCTCAAAGACGTTGAGCAATTCTGCTCGCATCAATTGCCAAGTCAAAGGCGCCACATGGTCGATGTACGCCTTCGCCGATCCGCCTAACAGCCGCTTCGCTAATATCCAGCATTTGGACTCGGATACACCATGGAAATTCATAATGTCCTCAAAGTTACTTATCCAACTGGTTACAGCCTGGTCGTCATCTCCAGAAAATGGACGCATCAACGCCTCAATGTGTGTCAAGTCGATGCAATCTCTCGGCGTTTCCAACTCCATAGCCTCTTTCTCCGTTTTCAATATGCTTAATTTGAGATCAGCTAAGCGCTTGCGAGAAATGTACAATTGTTCCAACTGCTGCAAACGGCGCGATTCTTCTTCGTATTCATCTGAGCGCATGGTCAATTTCGAACAAGCGTTGTCTTGTCGCGGCATGAATGCTTCTCGAGCCTTCTGCACATTTTCACCATATTCTTCTGGCCCCGCTTTTACTGCGTGTTGTGCACTACGGTTGTCTCTATCTATCTCGCGCTCAACCGGGACTGCAAAAATGTCTGCCTGCATAGTCTCGTCTGCGCTTGGCGCCGTATTTCCTAGCTCATGCGTGTCTTCCATGATTTTTTTCACTGCTGTACGTAATTGGTGTATGTTGGCATCTTGATCAAAATATACGTTATGTCGCTACGCAATATGTCGCTAAGTTCACTTTTGGTTTTCGCTCTTATGTCTGCATTGTTCATCGCAGTTTTTTTTTTTTTTTGGCCAAACCCCACACCTGATATGTAAACTTTTAATAGCACGGTTTTATTATATGTTCTTCTTTCTTGATCGGCGTATTCGAATGAATGTGTGTTGGCATATCGATACTTGTCGAGGACAAGTATCGATATATCGAGTACATTGGTATTTCTTATAATACTATCGATGAGTAAATCTTAAACTAATATTCAAATCTTATAAACTAATATTCATATCTTACAAATAGTTGTGAAATTAGTTCCGCGTGCGTTCTTGTGTAGTTTTTTATACCCGATACTCAAAATGAGTATTGGGGTATATTAGATTTGTGGTAAAAGTGGATGTGTGTAACGGTCCAGAAGAAATCGTTTCCGACCCCATAAAGTATATACATATATTCTTGATCAGCATCAATAGCCGAGTTGATTGAGCCCTGTCTGTCTGTCCGTCTGTCCGTCCCTATTAGCGCCTAGTGCTCAAAGACTATAAGAGCTAGAGCAACGATGTTTTGGATCCAGATTTCTGTGATATGTCACTGCTACAAAAATATTTCAAAAGTTCGCCCCGCCCACTTCCGCCCCCACAAAGAACGAAAATCTGTGGCATCCACAATTTTAAAGATACGAGAAAACCAAAAACGCAGAATCGTAGAGAATGACCATATCTTTTAGACTGCAGAATTTGAATAAGATCGTATTATTATTATAGCCAGCATCAAGAAAACAATTTCATTTTTTCTCGCCCTGTCTCTCTCTAACACACACGTAGCATAGGCGGCTTTGCTTAGAGTAAAACATTAGCGCCTAGATCTCAGAGACTACAAAAGCTAGAGCAACCAAATTTGGTATCCACACTCCTAATATATCGGACCGAGACGAGTTTGTTTCAAAATTTCGCCACACCCCCTTCCGCCCCCGCAAAGGATGAAAATCTGGGGAAATTCACAAATCTCAGAGACTATTAAGGCTAGAGTAACCAAATTTGGTATCCGCACTTCTGTTAGATCTTACTATAAAACGTATATCTCAAAATTTCGCCCCACCCCCCTCCGCCCGCACAAAGGACGAAAATCTGTTGCATCCACAATATTAAGGATACAAGAAAACTAAAAACGCAGAATCATAGATAATGATCATATCTATCACATTGCTGAATCTGGATCAGATCAGATCATTTTTATAGCCAAAAAGAACAAATCAATTTGCACTGGCTACGCAGCCCCCGACGTCACGCTCAGACTGATTTTCTGTCTCTCTCGCACGCACTCTTTGTCGTGTCGTTTAATATTAGCGGCATCTGCCGGAGGAAAGCCATACTGACTTAGTATCGGGTATGACCGTAGAGTTGCGGTGTCCGCTGCAACTCACAACGTTCCCCTCGTTTTTGTAGTGGAAAGAAATAAGCAACATATTAAGCCTTTTTGTGGCGAGAAATATTCTGTATGGAAATTTAGAATCAGAGCTTTGTTTGCTGAATTAAAAGGTGCTCCAAGTAGTCGATAACATAATGCCTACCGAAGTAGATGATAATTGGAAAAAGGCAGAGCGATGTGCGAAGAGCATTTTAATTCAATATTTAGGCGACGCATTTCTAAACTTCGCGGCAGGCGACATTTCGGCACGTGATATCCTGAAGAATTTAGACGCCATATATGAGCGTAGAAGCCTTGCGTCGCAATTAGCTGCACGTAAACGTTTAATAACTCTCAAACTCTCAAGTGAAATGACACTTTCGATTCATTTTGTTGTTTTTGATGAAACAGTGAGTGAGTTGTTAGGGGCGGGCGCTAAAATGGATGAGATGGACAAAGAGGCACATTTGCTGCAGACTCTACCTTTAACCTATAATGGTGTCATCACGGCAATCGAAACTTTGTCAGATGAAACTCTATCATTAGCGTTTGTAAAAAATAAATTGTTTGACTACGAGACCAAATTAAGAAATGAAAGTACTGATACAAGTAGTAAAGTCATGAAGGCAGTTGTAAGAAATAATAACAATTTTAATAATCGTAAAACGTTTGGATCTAGAAACAAACGGCAAAAGATATTATTTAAGGGAAAAGCAAGAAGTAACATTAAATGCCATCACTGTGGCAAAGAAGGGCACATGAAAAAAGACTGTTACCAGTTTATAAGGTTAAATCAAAATAAAGAAAATTATAAACATAATAAACAAGCTCAGCTTGCAGCATCGGGCCACGGGTTCGCATTTATGATGCGGAAAATGACAAAGAGTGATCAAATAAATAATGAACTCGGTTTTATACTCGATTCTGGTGCAACGGATCATTTGATCAATGATGACTCGCTGTACGCCGATTGCATCGAATTGGAGAAGCAAATTAAAATCGCTGTGGCAAAAGAAGGCGAGTTTTTATATGCCACTAAGCGTGGAATTGTGCGGCTGCACAATGGACACAATATCACACTGGAGGATGTGCTCTACTGCAAGGAGGCAGCAGGAAACCTCATGTCTGTCAAGCGTCTGCAACAGGCAGGGATGTCAATTAAGTTTGACTGTGGTGGTGTCTCCATATCAAACGAGCGGGAACGTTGTGAGTTGCTGCGGACACCGCAACTCTACATTTATACCCGATACTTAGTCAGTATGGCTCTCCTCCGGCAGACGCCGCTAATATTAATAGACACGACAAAGAGTGCGTGCGAGAGAGACAGAAAATCAGTCTGAGCGTGACGTCGGTGGCTGCGTAGCCACTGCAAATTGATTTGTTCCTTTTGGCTATAAAAATGATCTGATCTGATCCAGATTCAGCAATCTCATAGATATGGTCATTATCTATGATTCTGCGTTTTAGTTTTCTCGAATGTGCAATATTGTGGATGCAACAGATTTTCGTTCTTTGTGTGGGCGGAAGGGGGTGGGGCGAAATTCTGAGATATACGTTTTATAGTGAGATCTAACAGAAGTGTGGATACCAAATTTGGTTACTCTAGCCTTAATAGTCTCTGAGATTTGTGGATGCCCCAGATTTTCGTCGGGGGCGGAAGGGGGTGTGGCGAAATTTGGACACGAAACGGTCAAGGTCCGATATCACAGGAGTGTGGATACCAAATTTGGTTGCTCTAGCTCTTATGGATTCTGAGATCCTTGAACTCATATTTTGCAATTGGCAAAACCGACCATGAAACCTGTGTGTTAGAGAGAGACAGAGCGAGAAAGAATGAAATTGTTTTCTTGATTCTGGCTATAATAATTATACGATCTGGTTGAGATTTTACACTCTAGAACACATAGTCATCCACTACGATTCTGCGTTTTTGGTTTTATCGTATCTTTAAAAATGTGGATGCCACAGATTTTCGTCTTTTGTGAGGGCGGGGCGAAGTTTTGAAATATTTTTTTAGCAGTGACGTATCACAGAAGTCTGGATCCAAAACATCGTTGCTATAGCTCGTATAGTCTTTGAGCACTAGGCGCTGAAGGGGACGGACGGACGCACGGACGGACGGACGGACGGACGGACGGACGGACGGACAGACGGACAGACAGACAGGGCTCAATCGACTCGGCTATTGATGCTGATCAAGAATATATATACTTTATGGGGTCGGAAACGATTCCTTCTGGACGTTACACACATCCACTTTTACCACAAATCTAATATACCCCAATACTCATTTTGAGTATCGGGTATAAAAATGGAGTAATTGTTGTTAAACATACAGGATGTTGGATATACCTGTAGTCAAATTCCAAGCATACAGTGTAGATGCTAGGAACAAAAATAATTATCGATTATGGCATGAGAGGTTGGGGCATATAAGCAATGCAAAATTGCTTGAAATAAAGAATAATAATTTATTTAATGACAGTAATCTTCTTGTTAATTTAAAAATATCAGATGAAGTTTGTGAGTCATGTTTAAATGGGAAACAGGCTAGGTTGCCATTTAAGCAATCTAAAGATAAAAGTTATATAAAACGACCCTTGTTTGTAATACATTCAGATGTATGTGGCCCCATTAAACCAGTTACACTAGACGATTAAAATTATTTTGTGATCTTCGTAGATCAGTTTACACATTATTGTGTAACCTATTTGCTAAAATATAAATCAGATGTATTCAATGTATTTAAAGATTTTGTAGCAAAGAGCGAGGCTCATTTTAATTTAAAGATTGTCAATATGTACATTGACAACGGTAGAGAATACCTGTCGAATGAAATGCGTGAGTTCTGCGTTAATAAAGGAATAAGTTATCATTTGACAGTGCCACATACACCTCAGTTGAATGGTGTTTCGGAGCGAATGATAAGAACCATTACAGAGAAAGCTCGTGCTATGGTAAATGGTGCAAAATTAGACAAAAGTTTTTGGGGGTGAAGCTGTGCTAACTGCAACATATCTAATCAACAGAATTCCAAGCAAAGCACTTGGTGATTGTAATATGACCCCATATGAGCTGTGGCACAATAGAAAGACCAATTTAAAGTTTTTAAGAGTGTTCGGTTCAACCATGTATGTGCACAACAAAATAAAAAAAAGGTAAATTTGATGAGAAATCATTCAAAGCTATCTTGATAGGGTATGAACAAAATGGACTCAAATTGTGGGATGTCATTAAAGGAAAAGTTATTGTTGCAAGAGATGTTGTCGTAGACGAGACTAATATGCTTTATTCTAGAGAAGTAAAATTTGAAACAGATTTCCCGAAAGAGAGTAAGGAAAGAAGTCAACAAGAATTCCTGAATGAGAGTAAGGAATGTGATCAGTTTTATCTCCCGAATGATAGTACGGAATGTGGAATCCTGAATGAGAGTAAGGAATGTGATCAGTTTAATTTCCCGAATGAAAGTACGGAATGTGAAATCCTGAATGAAAGTAAGGAATGCGAAAAGCTCAATTTTCCGAATGAAAGTAGGAAAAGAAAAACTGATTTCCTGAATGATAGTAAGGAATTATATATCCCGAATGAGAGTAATGTAGCGCCATTTGGATAATAATAATTGTTATTAGGATAGTATTTCATGAAGTCTAGTGTAAGTTAGGATAGGGCAAAGCGGGAGCGCAATAAAAGCTCGCTCTCTCGCTCTTGGCGAATTCGCCCCGCTTTGCCACCGTAGGTAAGGTAGGCACAGAAGAAATTGTTTTAATATATGAAGTAAGTCGAGAATTATCCATGAAATCGAACGCACGCACTCCTTTTTTTTCGTCGTATTAAAATACAAAATTGCAGTCACCCAAGTTGTTTCGGTATCGTTATTTAGAAAAACTATTCTAAAATTTCATGGCGCCCCCGGGTGGACTTGCAATTTAAACGTATTAATTCAAGTGGAAGGCAAAAGTGACAGTGACACAGTGGAGAAAAGATAAATAGCCAAAATCTATTCTACCTACATGTACATGCATATGTGCTGCAGCTAAATTGCCAAATTGACCGCGACGTGTGTGCAAATAATTCAACAAACAAAACTAAAAATCACCGCAATACCCTGTCTGCAGCTATATACAAAAGGAGATACACATATACCATCTACCCAAGAAGATCCAAGTGGAGTATCCAGTATAAGAAGAGGAGAGTACAGCACCTGGAATTTCCAATCTTCTCAAGAGGTATTTGTGCAAAAAATTGAAAGCTCGAGTGAAGACGAAAAGATTAAAAAACTCCCAATTATTGTCTTGTGCTGAAACAATTGCACCTCGCTTTCAATTCTTGGCACATACGTATGACATAGTAGAGCTAGATTGCATGCTGTAGTTAGAGTTGAGCATATATATACTAATACATATATACATACACTTGCTCGCATATCTCTGCGTACACTTAGAAAACGAACTACATTTTCATGTTAAGTTGCGGATAACTTCTTATATAAGGCACTTTGGGCAAAGATTTTTTTTTTATAATATTCTTTGCTTATTTTTAAACCTATCTACATTTGTTTTTTATTCAATAAAACAAACTTAATAGGAAAAAAAAATCATTAAAAAAAAAATAAGACAAATTTGACACCTCAAAAGTCTGCGTACACTCTAACAATTCTGCGTATACGACTAAAATTCTAAGTTGTTAGTATTTTGTGGGATCTTAATATCGTTTTAAAACATCTGCCAGACGTCTAGGCATTGAGTCAACCAGATTTCTGGTGTCCTCGGCAGTTATTTTGCCCCATTCCTCCAGGATAACTTCCTTCAACATGTTTTTAGAGCTTATGGTGTGCTTACGAATCCTGCGATCGAGTAAATCCCATAGATGTTCTATGGGATTCAGGTCTGGGGACTAAGGAGGCGATCGAAGCTCATTTTGTACATTGTAAAGCAAACAGAGCTTAACATTGTGGGCAGTATGCGTCGGATCATTGTCCTGTTGGCAGCAAAAGTCGTCTTCAAGCTGTAATTTTTGGGAACTCTGCTGAAGGATTTATTTCAGAATTTGAATATATGGTTTGTGGTCCATTGTGGATTCTATAAAAACGAGATTTCCAACACCATTGGCCGCCATACAACCCCACACCGTTACACCACCACTTCCATGTTTTACAGTCGGAAGTAAATGTTCTTTGTCCATGGCTGTTCCGCTTTTCCTCCAAAAAATTTTCTTGTCTTTTATGCCCTTGCTCTCATCTGACAAATGACCCTTTTCCAGAAGCTGGGAGCTTTGGAAATGTGCTCATTGGCGAAATCCATACGCTTTTTCCTATTGACCCCAGATACATATGGCTTCCTGCGAGCATCTCGGCCATGATACCCCGCCTTTTTCCAAGTGCGTCGGACAGTTTCTTCAGATACAACTTTGGAGAAGCCTATATTCAAATTCTGAAATAAATCCTTCAGCAGAGTTCCCAAAAATTACAGCTTGAAGACGACTTTTGCTGCCAACAGGACAATGATCCGACGCATACTGCCCACAATGTTAAGCTCTGTTTGCTTTACAATGTACAAAATGAGCTTCGATCGCCTCCTTAGTCCCCAGACCTGAATCCCATAGAACATCTATGGGATTTACTCGAGCGCAGGAGTCGCAAGCACACCATAAGCTCTAAAAACATGTTGAAGGAAGTTATCCTGGAGGAATGGGGCAAAATAACTGCCGAGGACACAAGGAATCTGGTTGACTCAATGCCTAGACGTCTGACAGATGTTTTAAAACGATATTAAGATCCCACAAAATATTAACAACTTAGAATTTTAGTCGTGTACGCAGAATTGTTAGAGTGTACGCAGACTTTTGAGGTGTCAAATTTGTCTTATGTTTTTTTTAATGATTTTTTTTCCCTATTAAGTTTGTTTTATTGAATAAAAAACAAATGTAGATAGGTTTAGAAATAAGCAAAGAATATTATAAAAAAAAATCGTTGCCCAAAGTGCCTTATATTAGAAGTTATCTGCAACTAAACATGAAAATGTAGTTCGTTTTCTAAGTGTACGCAGAGATATGCGAGCAAGTGTATGTACATCTAACCCTCTTGGACGCAATAACTACACATATAACTCATTTTAACTGCAATCGCTGTCACCCCTTTCCCCTTTCTCGTTTTCGTTGTGTCAAATATATGTATAGTTGGGTCGTTGGCCAAGCACGCATACCAATACGCAGCTGCAGCGGTGAATTTTTTCGTCTCGCTTTCGCTCTTCACCGTTGCTTATCGTTGTTCTTTTGTCTGGCGCGCTTGATCCAAACCAAACACCAAGTGACGCGCTACCCTGTTTTCGTCGGGTATATTCGTTTGGTGTCAGTGGGATCCAACTATCAATTAAGACAAAGTCGTGCCTCGCAAATCAATTTAGCGTCGATCGTTGTCGGTGCATACGTATACACAACATCCATTCTTCAGAACTGCAGCGGTGAAATTTTTCGTTGTCGCTTGTCACCAGTGCAGTTCGTTGCTATTCTTGTGTGGTTTTCGTGTACGCGCCAGCCAAGCGACGCTCTACCCTAAATTTTTCGGGTATATTGGTTTTTCACCTCGTTTGGGTACAATTACCCATTATTTCATTGAGTGCCTCGGCATTAAATACGATTATTAGAAACGATCTTTCGCCTTCAGTTGCTTGTATTGAGAATCAATATGACCTCAAAAGCCAACAATATTGCCCCTGAAGAGCTGAAGAAAAAGCGCAGTTGCCGTGTCAAAGGCATTCGTTTATTAGCGGACCGTTTAGAAGCGGGGTATATTACGCTGGTATTGACGGAGCTCGAGACTCGAAACGCTGATGCGTAGCATTGACACGGCACGCGAACTTCAAGAGAAGATTGAAGATATAGACATTGACGATGAATTTGGAGTCGAGTTGGAAGAACTCTCAATTGTCACAAAGGCAAAATTAATGTCTCTCATTTGCGCATTAAAGACAGCTGATGAGACAATACCGGCAGTACCAGCTTATGGTGGCCCAACTCGTGCTCGCCTTCCGAAGTTAGCTCTGCCGCAGTTCAGCGGCAACTTTTCGGACTTTAAAAACTTCAGAGGTTTATTTGAGACTCTAGTTCACAATGACCAAAGCATTCCAATTATCGAAAAGTTCAACCATTTGCTTTCGTGTCTCTCCGGTGAAGCGTTGGGAACAGTTAGGGCTTTCCAAGTAACCGAGACCAACTACGAGAAAGCAATGGCTAGCTTAAAACGGGTCTACGATAATGATTGTCTGATCTTTAAAAATCACATTGATGCCCTATTTAGTCTTCCCAAAATGACCCAGCAATCAGCATCGTCCTTAAGGAACCTTATCGATACCGCCTCATCCATATATGGTTCGTTGTTGTCGATTGGCGATGATAAAAAGATCTCGAATGCGATGATTATTCATCTCGTCTTGAGCAGAGTCGATCCGGTGACCAAAGAGAAATGGGAAGAACAGCTCGATTATGACAAACTGCCACTTTGGACGGACTGTGAAAAGTTGCTTAATCGCAGACATCAGCATCTTTCGGCCGAAAATTCGGACAAACCAAAGCAGGAGCAGAAAGCTGTGCCAAGCCAGCCGCATAATCGGAGCTCATTCGCCAACCAACAATGCAGCTACTGCAATGCGAAAGGCCATTTGTTGACAGATTGCAGTCCATTTGGTCGGCTGGCAGTAATGCAAAGGTTCGAATTCGCAAAAACTGCATCCTTGTGCATCAATTGTCTGCAGCCAGGCCACTCTGTAGTACGATGCAAAGCTAAGAAGTGTCGAGTGTGTGGCTGCTCACACCATACCTTATTGCATAGGTACACAGTGGCGAATAAAAGTCTAGCGTTACCATCACCCCCAGAGAATTCTTCTCCTCCTCCCAATCAGAATCAACCTTCCACTTCGCATGCTCTCCATGCGACAGCTATGGATAGGGTTATTCTGGCTACGTCGATCGTAAGCGTCCGAACAAATAATGGTGAACATGTTTTGGCCCGAGCTCTGCTTGACTCGGGGTCTCAAACCAATTTTATAACTGAGGACTTAGCACAGCGCTTACAGATCCGTAGGGAGGAGTCGTGTATCAACTTGCTTGGTATTGGTGAATCCAATTCACAAGTCAAGAAAAAGATACACACGGTGGTGAAGTCGCGAATTACTGGTAGTGAGTTTTCGGTTGATTTCTGGATTCTAAGGTCCATTTCGGGGTATCACCCTGATCAGACACTTAACGTGAGTGACTGGAAAATCCCGAAGAACTTACCACTTGCAGAGCCATATTTCTTCAAGCCACAGAAGATAGATATGTTAATAGGTGCAGAAACATTTTTCGAACTTTTATCTGTTGGTCAGATTCGACAAGGTCCTGACTATCCAACTCTGCAGAAAACGCTTCTCGGCTGGATTGTGTCGGGCAGATACAC
Source organism: Drosophila miranda (assembly GCF_003369915.1). Classification (NCBI taxonomy): domain Eukaryota; kingdom Metazoa; phylum Arthropoda; class Insecta; order Diptera; family Drosophilidae; genus Drosophila; species Drosophila miranda. Next base: position 34,131,564 of record NW_022881603.1, read on the forward strand.
TCCAAAGGTGACTGCCACCCAAGAAGCTAGGAATTGTTTGAGTTGTCGAGAAGAGTCAGTGATCCACATCGACAATACATTACAAAAGTTTTGGTCACTGGAAGAATTGCCGTCTTCTAAAAAGTCTTTATCTCCTGAACACAAGTTATGTGAAAAGCATTATAGAAGGACTACTCAGGTCGTGCCTTCAGGTCGGTTTGAAATAAGACTGCCGTTCAAATCAGATCCCAGTATCTTAGGCAACTCCTTTGAAGTGGCTAAACGGCGGTTTTTATCGCTTGAAAAAAGATTGTCTCGTGGCCCCGAGTTGAAGAAAATGTACTTGGAGTTCATGGAAGAGTACCTCTCCTTGGGTCACATGTCTACCACAGACAACACAATCCCCAAAACTCCACATTATTTCATTCCACATCAGTGTGTGTTGAGGCCCCAAAGCACGTCGACCAAGCTCCGCGTCGTTTTCGATGCGTCTTGTAAAACGTCCTCTCAGGTGGCCTTGAACGACATATTGATGGTCGGTCCTACGATACAGGATGAGCTGTATTCGACATTGCTCCGATTCAGACTACACAGGTACGCCTTGACAGCCGATGTCAAGAAGATGTATCGCAAAGTCTGGGTCGCTGATGCGGATAGACAATTTCAGCTCAAAGTGTGGAGAAGAGACCCGTCTGAGTCCTTGAGAATATACCAGCTCAACACCGTAACATATGGGACTGGACCAGCCCCATTTTTGGCTATTCGGTGTTTGAAGAGGTTGAGTGAGTCTGCAAAACTCTCATTCCCTAAAGCTGCTGAAGTTATTGACTCCGACTTCTATGTCGATGACATGTGGACTGGTGCTGGTTGCGTAGAGGAGTTAAAGACAATTAAGTCTGATGTGGCTCAGGTTCTTCAAACCGCTGGGTTTGAATTGACTAAATGGTTTTCGAACTCACCTGAGGTCACCGCATCCGAGAGCACAGTTAAACCGATAACGATCTCGGACTCAGAGTCAACTAAGGCGTTAGGAATATCGTGGCTGCCACACGAAGACGTCTTTAAGTTCCAAATTGACATGTCAGTTATGGGTCTCCGAGCTGGCAAAAACCCTCTAGCTGAACCCTCCACGAGGGTGCCGGCTGGGCAATGGACACTGCATTATCCCGGGCGAGGATAATGCACTGTCGCTTGCCTTGCCCGGGGTAATGCAGTGTCTAGCTAAGGCTATGGTCCATCGTCTTCCCGATCTTAAGTCGGGGAACTGAACCAAGGCCATGGCTAGAGGTGCCTGGCGGCCAGGCATAAAACGCTAGGGGGTGGTCCCCCCGAAAAACATTAACCGGTATGGACCTTCGGGCCAAATATGGAGGTAGATAAGGAGCAAACACGGGTTGGGATGTCAACCCAAACGTCGGTGGAAAGCGTGACTGCTACCACCGGCGGGCACGGGGAGGAGCAATCCTCTCTGCGTGTCGCCAGCGGTCACACCTCGGGCATGGCGGAAGCAGGTCATGTCAGTTGTAATACTACTGCCACAAAAACGACGCGTTGCAGGGTGAACCGCGCGGGTGCCGTTGTCGATGCAGACTCGGACCTGGAGAGCGTGCTATCCCTTAGCAAGACCGAAGAGGAAAGCTCCCTGCGTAGGGAAGGGCCGAAGCGTTCCAGGGAGGGGATGAAGGCAAAACGTCAGTATAAGGCGGCCCTCAAGTTACTGAGCCGGCTCCAGGGCAAGGCGGATATCTCCCAAGCGGAGAAGTCCAAGCTAGCCTGGGCTGAGCAACGGGTACAGGAGGGCCGCTAATACTACGCGCAGCTGCCGCAGATGAAGGCAACAAACGGTGGATTCGCCAACAAGGTGGAGGAGATGTTGGCCACCAAGAGGCAACGCTCGATCGAGAGTGCTGCCAAAGACACTCCGGCGAGCAAGCGGCAACGCGGGCCCAAGGTGGCCACCCCCCAGCCGAAGACGAGGAAGCCGAGGCAGAAGGCCATGAGCGAGGTGTCCAAGAGACATCTCATTGTGGCCTTGATCGATCGCAGCGATGAGAACGGGAAGATGACGGCGGCGCAGTGGAAGTTAGTCCACGCGCAGCTCATCGAGGCACTGTTCTCGTGAATGGAGGAGGACCCTAGCGCTCCCATGCCCACGTTCGATGGAGCGGGATGGCTGAACGGGGTCAAAATCCTCAAGTGCAATGACGACCCAACGCGGCAGTGGCTTGTGCAGAAGGTGCCCCTACTGGAAGCTCTGTGGTAGGGGGCCAAGCTGGAGGTGGTAGACAGGGAGCTGAAGGCGAAGGTGCTCTTCCCCATTGCTGTCCAGGGGGAGCGAGCACTGAAGCGGCTGCAGAGGCAAAATCCGGACGTGCCAACGGCTGATTGGAAGGTTTTGCATGCCGGTAGCCCACTACCCAACGAGGGGGGCCAGCACGTGATCCTCCAGATCAGCAAGGTGGCGGAGGACATCCTGTATCCCAAGTTCGGGAAGATGGCGTGGGGCGTAGGTAGCGTATACCTACGGCTGAAAAAGCGCCACCCAGAGGATAAAGATGCGCACACCCTCCAGGCAGGCGAGGTCGAGAAGGACCTAGGTCTGGAGACCATAGTGGAGGCCGCCCAGGGTCTTGCGCTGGACGACTCGGAGGAGGAGGAAGACGGTGACGGTGACCTGACAATCATAGTCAACCCGTCGTGCGAGGTTGAGTTAGCCACCCATGACACTAAGGGTGCTGCAACTCAATCTCCATAAAAGCAAGGTAGCGTCGGCGGAGCTCATCATTGCCATGGAGCAAGGGCCCGCCGACATAGCTTTAGACCAGGAGCCGTGGATTGCGTCAGGCAACTCTGTGTGGGGAAGCCCTAAAGTCCTCAAATTACAGCCTTCTCTACTCAACATCGGTAAGCAGGAACAGAACCGCCGTACTCGTACGGAAGGGAATCCATGCTCATCTAATGTCTCATTACAGCACGGATGACCTGACGGTGGTGATGCTGGAGAGCGAGGAAAAGCGCCTAATGGCAGCTTCCTGCTACATGGCACACGACAGGCCCGCCCCGCCGGAAGAACTTAGGAGTCTGGTGACAGAAGCCGGCTCCAAAAATCTCCAACTCCTCATCGGTGCAGACGCCAACGCCCATCACAATGTGTGGGGAAGCCCTGACACCAACGATAGAGGTGAGTCACTCCTAGACTTTATCTTATCCACTAACTTAGATGTAGCAAACGTGGGGGAGGAACACACCTTCGTGGGTCCCACCTCGTCAAACGTGCTAGACCTCTTGTCACGGGAAAGAGTACCTTGGTATCTGACTGGAGAGTCCTCGAAAGACCATCCTTCTCAGACCATAAGTACATTCAGTTCAAGTGCGAATTCAAACACTCTTCGAAGATAACAGTCTATAGAAACCCCCGAAACACAAACTTGGTAAAGTTTAAAAAGACTGTTACTTCGAAGCTCGCGAATCCGGGCTCAGTGAAATCCGCGGAGGATATAGAGAAGTCCCTAAAGACCCTATCCAACGAGTTACTGAACGCCTACCATGCATCGTGCAAACCCTCGAGAACGAAGAGGAGGTCCAAGCCACTCTGGTGGAACCGAGATCTCTCTCTCCAAAGGAACAACCTCAAGGAATTCTTCAAGATCGCCAAACAAGCGAACGAAGAGATTGTCAATGAGGAATATAAAATCCTACTTAGGAGCTACAAGAAGGAAATACGTTAGGCACAAAGGAACTCGTGGAGAAACTTCTGCACCAAAATTGAGAAAGTGCCCGAAACCGCTAGGCTCCGGAAGCTGCTCTCAAAGCAGCCCACAGTACAGAGCCAACTAAAACTAGACAACGGACAGTGGAAAGAGGGCAGTAAAGAAGCCCTAACAGCACTAATGGAGGCGCACTTCCCTGGATGCACCGAGGTCACTGACGCCAAGGAGCATCAGGACCTAGCAACTGAGGAACAGCACCCCCCAATAGGTCTGTTAACCACTAAGAGAATCCACTGGGCCATAGACTCCTTCGCGGCCATAAAAGCACCAGGACTGGACGGGATATTCCCAGCCATGATGCAGTTGACCAAAGAGGTTATTACCCCATGGCTCTTCGCAATATACTCAGCATGCCTAAGTACAGGCTATATCCCCATCCAATGGAGAACCTCGAGGGTTGTCGTCCTCCCTAAGGCAGGAAAGTGCAGCCACGTGAGTCCCAAGGATTACAGACCGATAAGCCTTACCTCCTTTCTACTAAAAACACTAGAAAAGCTGTTGGATTTACACATCAGGAATGAGGTAGGGGGACTGATGTCAATAAACCAACACGCCTACACCAAGGGGAAATCAGTGGAGACGGCACTACACTCGCTAGTAGCCACCATCGAGAGCGCCCTTCACAACAAAAAGTATGCTTTGGGAGCATTTGTGGACATCTCAGGAGCATTCAACAACGTGGCAACAACCGCAATAACAAGTCGCCTAGAAGCGAATAACATACACCCTGCAATCAACGTCTGGATCAAAAAACCTCCTAAGTTGTAGACGGGTGCAATCGGAGTGGGGCACCGCTTCCATGGTAAAGGGTGCACACAGAGGCACACCTCAAGGTGGAGTCCTATCGCCCCTACTGTGGAATTTGGTGGTCGACGACCTCATTAAGAGATTTGAAAGGAAGGCCCCAAAAATAACAGCCTATGCAGATGACATAAGCATACTTATTACGGGTGTATGTCCATCGACCCTCAGCTCCATAATGGGACGTACACTCAGGGAAATACGTGAGTGGGCGGAAGAGGTAGGACTCAGTATCAACGCGGACAAGTCGGACCTCATCCTCTTTACCAAGAGGTACAAGGTACCGATATGGACCCCCCGAAAATTGACCAAACTAGGCTGACTCCAAAATCACAGGTGAAATACCTAGGCCCAGTACTGGACAGCAAGCTGGCATGGAGGCCCAATGTAGTGGAAAGCGTGAAGAAGGCTACCATTGCGCTTTATGCATCCAAGAAGATGCTCAGCAGCACATGGGGCCTGTCACCTGCTCTAATGCACTGGATCTACATCTCGGTGGTGCGACCAACTCTGCTGTATGGAGCCTTAGTGTGGTGGCAGGCTATTGAAAAGAAGACATACCATAAGCTTATGGAAAAGACTCAGCGACAGGCTCTGCTCTGTATTACAGGGGCGCTGAGGTCAACCCCAACAAAAGCACTCGAAACTATACTCGGAATCGACCCCCTGGACATTCACGCTCGCCTGATTGCGGGAAAGGCAGCACAACGCCTTATAGCATCAGGAAACCTATCCATACAAGGATACGGGCACAGTTCAATTGGCAGGGACATGACCAGATCAACTGATTACATTGGGGGGTCATGCCTTGACGTCAAAACAACCACATCTTTGGGACCTGAAGACTGGAAAAATGGAGGGGAACAAACTGAGCACCTCAATATATACACAGACGGCTCCAAGATGGAAGGAGGAGTAGGAGCGGGCCTATACTGTACAGACCCTGAGATAAGGCTGTCGTATAAGCTACCGGACCAATGCAGCATATTCCAGGCAGAAGTTTTTGCCATCGGGAAGGCAGCGGAGGTCGCTCTCCTAACAGAACGAGCACACGATGCGGTCAACCTATTCGTCGACAGCCAAGCGGCGATAAGATCCATGCAGTCGTCCGCGGTCAGTTCCAGAAGTGTCTTGGCGAGCAGGGAGGCATTAGACATCCTAAGCACGACAAAGACAGTGCGGATCTATTGGGTTCCCAGCCACCAGGGCATCGAAGGAAACGAAGCGGCGGAGGGACTAGCTAAGGAAGGCGTCGGGCTGGAGAATAGGAGAACCGAGAACGTGCCTGTCTCCCTCAGAACGCTGCAAGGCGATCTAGAGAAGCGACTAGAGCACAGACTGATAGCAGGTGGAGGAGTACCACCACCTGCAGAACCTCGAAGTTAATGTGCAAGGAGCGCAACGAGAAACTTAGCCACTACCTACTACACTTACCACGAAAGGACTGTAGATTGCTAGCGGGGATACTAACAGGTCACTGTCTGGCTGCTGCACATGCAGCAAAGCTAGGCATCACCAACAGAGACAGTTGTAGGAAATGTGAGGAACCTGGGGCTATCGAAACCCTGGAACATCTCATCTGCAACTGTCCGGCTCTCTCAAGGGCAAGGAGGAGATACCTGGCCGCCCCAGTGTTGGCATCACTGGAAGATGCCTCCAAAAGGACGCCACAGGAACTGCTGGCCTATGCTAAAAACATCTCGATTCTCGGGGACTTTTAAAACCACATTAACACTCCCGCGACGGTTCATACACCCCCCCATCCTGATAACTAAGGGCCATATTGGCCTATGCGTGGCCCGCTGAGGGCCGTCCGGTTTAACCTAACCTAACCTATGGGTCTCCGAGCGACAAAACGGAACATATTATCGGTGACATCAAAGCTGTTTGACCCCCTTGGCTTGTTAAGTCCTCTAGTAATTAAGGGAAAGATCCTACTGCAGGAGCTTTGGCTCAACAAGCTAGATTGGGATGAGTCAATTCCAATGAACTTGGAAACAGCATGGAACTTATTAAAAGAATCCTTGGGTCAGTTGGAGAAGATTACTGTTCGGAGCAGAACCCAGCCGATTAGCTGCTTGCCAAATAGCACCTAATTCTTGGCCCTCAGCCGCTTATTTTGTTTGTTACTTATGTCTATGTCACTCATTTGTTTGTTAAAGCTCTGCGCTTGCTTGCCCTGCTAAACGCTCTCTGCCAGCTCGCTCTTCGCTATCTCCGCTTTGCGTCTGCCTACCGACGTCGGCCGAGCGAAGCTGCGCTTAGCGATCGGAGCGGCAATGTAAAGGGCAGGCAAGCCACACTTGCAATTTGGATGTCACGCATTAAAGAACATATCGTAATTTTATTTCTGCGCCGAGTTTTGTTTAATTCGAAATAATTAGTCGGCCGATTGGGGATAAAAAACATTATCTCCACATAAAATTTGGTGACCCCGACGTGATCGAAGAGTTGCAGTGTCAATTAATAATCATTCGCGATCGACATTCGTTAGCCCTAGCAAATTTTCGGCGGTTAAGCACAATTCGGTGCTAAAACACACTTACATACACCTACATACACGCATTGCTGGCTATTAATTTCTCTGTCGCGACAATTCGGTCAGTGCAGTGCGGTAGGCAGTGCAGCGAACTCACTAATACACACAAGCGGAGTACAAAGCGGAATCGGACAGCTCGCACAGCCGCACAGCTAAAGGCATTAGCTGTAATCCCTTTGCTTTCGGTTCCCACGTTTATACGTATACAGGGTGTCTTTTTCGGTCGTGCTGAGTGACTCTTTTAAAACCTCAACATGGCAGCACCTGAGCCTACCAATGTCGCGAACGCAGCAATGCCGAGTGATGTAGATTTCTACAAGCACAAGGCCGAGTCCATCGCGCGCCAACTAAAGGCCATGGATCGCTTTCTTACCAAGGAAGAGCTTGCCGAGTTAGATGAGGCAGAACTTCAAGCTCGCTTAGAGCAAATCGAGCGAATGAATGCGGATTTCGATGCCGCTCAAACGAGCCTTGAAAGGCTGGATTTCCTGCAGTTAGCCCATGATGCCCGGCTGGACTTTTCGAATGTTTATGTCAAGGTTAGGTCCAGGCTGTCGCGGGAGTTGATGGCTGCTCGCACGGTAAATGTTGCCAATTCAACGGCTCGGCATACTCTCGAGGGGAATTCGTCGTTGTTCGCCTATAATAGTACAGGCCGTTCTCGAATGCCCGAGTTGCAGCTTCCGCGATTCAGTGGGAGCTACATGGATTGGCCAGAATTCCAGGCGATGTTTTCGACAATGGTGCACAAAGACCATCGTATACCAATCATCGAAAAATTCCAATATCTTCGTGGATGTCTAGATGGTGCTGCGCTGGATACGATTCGTTCCTTGGAACTTTCTGAGGAGAATTACGACAAGGCGTTGAATTTACTAATGTTGCGATTCGATAATAAACTGTTACATTTTCAGGCACACGTCAAGGCTATTTTCGGGCTGCAAGGGGTGGAGAAGGGCTCGGCTATCGGCTTGCGCGCGCTCAGCGATAAAATCAATTCGCACTTGCGTGCACTTCAGACCTTGGCGACCCCGCAGGAGATTTCCGATGGGTTGCTGATCTTCATCATAGGCACGAAATTGGACCACAAGACCAAGGAGAAATGGGAAGAGAACTTGCCGACGTCAGGATTGCCTCGGTGGTCAAGCATGGCCTCATTCTTGGAAGCAAGATGTCGGATGCTGGAAAATTTGGGATCGGCTATGGTAACAATTCCTAGCCAGCAGGTGGGAGAAAGTAAACCTAGCACCCTAATCACCTCCATTAACGATCATAATAGCTCAACATGCAAGTATTGCAAATCCTCCGATCACTACATATCCCGATGCCAGGCATTTATAGATCTCCCTGTTTTTTCTCGATACAAGGAGGTGAAGAAGCGCCATTTATGTCTAAACTGCCTCAACAAAGGCCATTCATTGCAACGCTGCAAGTCAGGGGCATGTAGAAATTGCCAAGCCAAGCATCACACACTGCTCCACATGCAGTCGGGCGCTGACGCTGAGTTGCCGTCGCCGAGCACGGAATCGACCCAGCATGATCCTGCAAGTGCCCTAGTAGCAAGCAAATATATTAGCCCTCCCCCTCGAGTCAAAAATCTCTGCCTAGCCAAAACGTGCTGCTAGCTACTGCAATCGTATATGTCAGGGGCCGTTTTGGATCGCTTATTTCATGTCGTGCCATTTTAGATTCCGCTTCTCAGGTTAACTTTATAACATCGAGACTCGCCAATCAGCTGCAGTTAGATCCTCACCCGTCTCACGTTAAAATCGCCGGTATTGGAGAGTCAATTCTACCATCCAGCAAGGCTGTGGACATCGTCCTGCAATCTCAAGACGAAAGCTATCGCGGTTTCCTCTCTGCAATTATCACTGCCTCAATCACAGGAATGCAGCCTAACTTCGGCCTAGACGCAAAGGATTGGCCAATGCCAAATAACCTAAAACTAGCTGATCCTAATTTCGCCAAGCCCCAGCGTGTCGATCTGTTGATAGGTGCTGGTTTGTTTTTCGAATTAATGTGCGTTGGACAGATTCGACTGTCAGACCAATTGCCAACATTGCAGAAGACGAAACTTGGCTGGATAGTGTCAGGAAGTATTAAAAACTCTGAGAAAGCCCGTGCGGCGCTAGCAGCCGTTGAAGATCCCCCTGTCATCTCCGCTTGCGAGACTAATTTGTGCGATATTGTAAGGCGGTTTTGGGAAGTCGATGGAGATTATTCGCCCTCATCAATTTCGGAGGAAGATGTTCATTGCGAACAGCATTTCGTCACAAACTGCATTCGCCTAGAGTCCGGAGCTTACTCCGTGCGTTTGCCAACCAAATTCAGTCTAGAGGAATTAGGAGAATCGTATCAGCAGGCGCTACGTAGATTTCTCAATTTGGAGAGGAAGCTAGCAAAAAATGCACAGCTTAAGGCAAAATATATGGAGTTTCTTCAGGAGTATCGTGATTTAGGACACATGTCGCCAGCTTCGCGGCAGTCAGACCTCCCGCAGTACTTCTTGCCTCACCATTGCGTCCACAAGCAGGATAGTACAACCACCAAATTACGCGTAGTGTTCGATGGATCTGCCAAAACAGCGTCTGGAGTATCACTGAATGATGCGCTTATGGCTGGACCCACCATCCAACCTAAAATTCTGATAACTCTGCTTCGTTTCCGCTTTTTTAAAGTCGCCTTGTGTGGCGATATCTGCAAAATGTACCGCTGTGTACGCGTTTCCCATCCCGATACGCACGTGCAGTGCATCCTATGGCGCAATGACCCGAAGGAGGAGATTCAGGTGTTCAAGTTGGAGACTGTTACTTACGGAACCAAACCTGCCGCTTTCTTAGCAATTCGTGCTATGCATCAATTGGCAAATGATGAAGAGTTGCGTTTTCCGCTTGGCGCTGATGTTGTTCGAAGAGATTTCTATGTCGATGATCTCATATCTGGAGGGGACAGCATTGATTCTGTCATCAAAATTCGTCAGCAGGTAAAGGAGCTACTTTCGAAAGGATGTTTTCCCATACGTAAATGGTGTTCCAATGAACCCGCTGCTTTGGAAGGCGTATCGGAGGCGGATCGCGAAAAGTTCCTTACCTTTCATGACGGGACTGAAGTAACCAAGGCGCTTGGTCTAGTTTGGGATCCCACCACGGACAATCTTCTGTTTAGCTTCGCTCACGTCGGAACCGCTGCAGGCCCAATATCGAAGCGTTCGGTCCTGTCTACACTAGCTAGGTTCTACGATCCTCTAGGGCTCATCTCTCCCATCATCACAAAAGCTAAAATATTTATGCAGTCGCTATGGAACGAAAGCCTAAAATTGAATTGGGACGAAAGCCTGCCCCAGGATCTACATACGACTTGGATTGAGCTGACTTCGCAGTTGTCGATGGTTAAAAACTTTAAGTTTCCACGTTACGTGCTTCGGCAGCAAGCCAGATTAGAAATGCACGCGTTTTGTGATGCGAGCCAAGCAGCATATGGAGCCTGTGTATACATGCGTTCGGAAGCTCTTGGCATTGTGCAAAGTCATCTCTTATGCTCTAAATCCAGAGTCGCGCCCTTGAAAAGTATGACTATCCCCAAGCTTGAGCTGTCCGCTGCCCTCGTATTAGCCGAACTAGTGTCCACCATAGTTAAGGGATTATCAGCTCCATGCCAAATACATTGCTGGTCGGATTCGTCCATAGCCCTTGCCTGGATTCGAGAATCACCATTGAATTTTAATATATTTGTTTCTAATCGAGTTCAGCGGATTCAGGAGCTCACCGCTGGAATGACTTGGCATCACGTGCCCACAAAGTTGAATCCTGCCGACATCATATCACGTGGAGCCACGCCCGCTGAACTAATGGATAGCAGCCTTTGGATCTCTGGACCACCATTCTTGCGTCTTGAGAGCTCAGAGTGGCCTGCAGGCTTGCAATTGCCGACCGATGTACCAGAACGTCGTCATGCAGCATTGGTTGTTTCAAACGAAAGGGATGTATCGTACGATTGCAAATTTCAAAACTCATTCGGATCCATGCAGCGCGTCTTTGCTTACATATATCGATTCTACATTCTCAAGGACAAAGGCATAGCGCGGTCGAAGGGTCAACTTACCGTAATCGACATCAAAAATGGTACGCATTTGCTCATAAGGGCAATACAGCAGCAACAATTTTCGGAAGAGATAAGGGCCCTCGCCAGCAAACAGGCCCTACCCCCAAAAAGCACGATGGCCTCACTGAATCCATTTCTGGATAGCTTTGGATTGCTGCGTGTTGGAGGCCGCCTCCAAAATGCCGAATTGGACTACGACGCGAAGCACCCGATCCTGCTTCCTAAGGGACATCCTGTCACTGTCTCTATTATTATCTTCTTTCACGAAAGGTTTCTCCACGCAGGAGCTCAAGGATTGCTCGGACTGCTTCGGCAAAAATTCTGGCCTATTGGCGGACGCAAATATGTTGCGGGAATCATTCGCAAATGTGTTAGATGCTTTCGTTTGAAGCCAGTGCTGAGGGAACATATCATGGGAAACTTGCCTGCGGATCGCGTAAGGACTAATCCAGCATTCCACACAACGGGCGTTGATTTTTGCGGACCCTTTTATCACAAGTCGGAAGTCAGAAGCAGGCCTCCTATCAAATGTTACATCGCTGTCTTCGTATGCTTTAGCACCAAAGCAACTCATTTGGAAGTCGTTCGGGATCTATCTACAGAATCCTTTCTGGCAGCATTAAGGCGTTTTATAAGTCTACGTCCCAAACCTCGAATCATCTGGTCAGACAACGCTACAAATTTTGTAGGAGCAAAAAATGAGCTTTTGGAGCTTCGGCAAATGTTCCTCAGCGATCCTCATACGTCGGCTGTGTCACATCTCTGCGTTTCTAGTGGAATCGACTGGAAATTCATCCCCCCTCGCTCACCTCATTTTGGGGGTTTGTGGGAGGCGGCTGTTAAAGCAGCTAAATATCATTTTCATCGCATCGTCGGGACCTACATTTTTACTCTTGATGAAATTCAGACCTTGGCTTGTGAAATCTCTGCTTTGTTAAATTCCCGTCCGCTTTATGCAATTACAGAAAGTCCCGATGATCTAGATGTGCTCACGCCAAACCACTTTCTCAATGGAGCCCCGAAAGCTGCATTCGACGAGCCAGATGTGGCGCATCTCCGGGTCAACCTACTTAGTCGATGGCAGCGGCTGTGTCAAATGAAGCAGGCGTTTTGGAGAAAATGGAGCACGGCGTATCTTTCGATTCTTCAGGAGCGGAGCAAGTGGCGGTCATCGTCTCCAAACATCAAGCTAGGAGCGCTCGTCATGATCAAGGAGGAAACGCTGCCACCATTAAGGTGGCCGCTTGGCCGCATTGAGAGCGTCATCCCAGGAAAAGATGGAACCATCAGAGTAGCCGTCATCCGCACTCAAAAAGGCCTTTTCAAGAGGGCCGTTGGAAAAATAGCGGTTCTGCCCCTTCAGGATGGATCTGTTGAAAGCCTTTGCCTTCCAGCGGGGGGTGAATGTTCGGAGCAGAACCCAGCCGATTAGCTGCTTGCCAAATAGCACCTAATTCTTGGCCCTCAGCCGCTTATTTTGTTTGTTACTTATGTCTATGTCACTCATTTGTTTGTTAAAGCTCTGCGCTTGCTTGCCCTGCTAAACGCTCTCTGCCAGCTCGCTCTTCGCTATCTCCGCTTTGCGTCTGCCTACCGACGTCGGCCGAGCGAAGCTGCGCTTAGCGATCGGAGCGGCAATGTAAAGGGCAGGCAAGCCACACTTGCAATTTGGATGTCACGCATTAAAGAACATATCGTAATTTTATTTCTGCGCCGAGTTTTGTTTAATTCGAAATAATTAGTCGGCCGATTGGGGATAAAAAACATTATCTCCACAATTACCATACCTCGATTTGTGCATACTGATCCCATGTCACCGATTCAAGTACATGCCTTTGCCGACGCATCCATGAGAGCTTATGGAGCCTGCGTCTATATCCGTAGAAAGACTGCAGAAGGTTTCAAGGTCTCCTTGTTGACTGCAAAGTCGAAAGTAGCGCCACTCAAGACGAAAACGCTTCCAAGGCTTGAGTTATGTGCCGCTCACCTTCTAGCAGACCTTTGTCACCGAATCAAATTACTGCTCAAGGTTCCAATTGATAAAATGATATTCTGGTCAGATTCAGAAGTTACTCTTCATTGGATCAGATCCCACCCTTCGTCGTTGTCAACATTCGTTGCGAACCGAGTAGAGGAGATTCAAGAGTGGTCAAGTGAAGCTACGTGGCGGCATGTGCCAACAAAACAGAACCCAGCAGACATAGTTTCGAGAGGTTGTGACGTAGAGGAAATCGTGCAGTCGATCTGGTTTGGTGGACCAGAGTTCTTAAAGTTTGAAGAAGAGAGCTGGCCCAGAAATCCACACTTCGAGCTTTCCGAAGAAGAGATACAGATTGAAAGTCGGAAGAAATCGGTCGGACTGACCGTCGCGGCCAAGCCAAATTACTTAGTGGATGTAATCGAGGGATACTCGTCACACCTCAAACTGCTAAGAGTGTTCGTTTTCGTGTTCCGCTTTATCCGAAAATGCAAAGACAAAAGTCTCAACTTTGAAAAAATTCCGTCATCCGTAGAATACGACGAGGCGTTTCTAAAAATAGTCGAAATAACAAAGAAAAATGAGTCTCAAGAAGATATTGAAAGGGTTCGTAAAGGCACCAAGTTAGGCCCCAGTCTTCAGCGCTTGAATCCCTTCATCCATGAAGAGGCTGGGACATGGTGCTCTTTTTCGTTGTTGCGAGTTGGGGGGCGACTAGTTAACGCTCCTATGTCATATAATGCCAAGTTTCCCTTGTTATTGGCAAAACGCTCGCAGTTTGTGCAGACATATGTTCGCTATCTGCATCAAACGAATTTTCATGCCGGCCCACGAGCACTCGTGAGCATCCTTAGACAGCGCATTTGGATAGTGAATGCTCAGGCGGTCTGCAGGGCGACAGTTAGGTCGTGTATTCGTTGCTTTAAATGCAAGCCGCTACTCCAGACCCAAATGATGGGCAACTTACCCGCAGACCGGCTCCGTGCTCTCCGCCCATTTTCAGTATGTGGCGTTGATTTTTGTGGCCCAGTCTATACGACTCTGAAAATTCGTGGAAGGCCCCCTTATAAGTCCTACATAGCGTTATTTGTCTGTTTTGCGTCCAAGGCGGTTCATTTAGAAATTGTCTCCGATTTGACGACTAATTCCTTCTTGTTGGCATTCCAAAGGTTCATCGGTCGTCGAGGATGTCCGCAACGCGTGAACTGCGACAACGCGACAAATTTCGTCGGAGCAAGTCGCCACTTCAGCGAACTGCGGAGGAAAATAGAGGCGGAAGCGGACGCGATACGCGAATTTGCGTCAAGAAGCGGGTGCGAGTTTGCCTTCATACCGCCTCGAGCACCGCACATGAGCGGACTTTGGGAGGCCGGTGTGAAGTCTGCCAAGGGCCTACTCCTACGGGCAGTCGGAAGCGCTCTCCTCACCGCAGAGGAGCTGGAGACCGTGCTGGTCGGGATCGAAGCGGTACTCAGCTCGCGCCCGCTAGGCCCCCTAAGCCCAGACCCAAGCGACGGAGACGCGCTGACTCCCGGGTACCTGCTGACAGGCGGGCCGCTCATCGCACCCCCAGCACCCAGGACCCCGGACCAGGAGGGTCTGAGCTGCTTAAAGCGATGGCGGCTTGTCTCGTCAGCCAGGCAAATGTTCTGGCAGCGATGGTCCCGGGAGTATGTGCTGGGATTGCAAATAAGATGCAAGTGGCACCAGGAGGAGCCAAACATAAAGGAAGGCGACCTCGTAATCGTCGCCGAGGACAACCTGCCCCCTCAACAGTGGCTCGGAAGTGGACGGAAGGGTCAGAGTGGTCGACCTAAGGACGAGCAGCGGAGCCACGTTCAGGAGGCCAATCCACAAATTGGCGCTTCTGCCAATGGTTTGAAGCCTTCCAGGCCTTCAACGGGGCCGGTGTAGCGCCATTTGGATAATAATAATTGTTATTAGGATAGTATTTCATGAAGTCTAGTGTAAGTTAGGATAGGGCAAAGCGGGAGCGCAATAAAAGCTCGCTCTCTCGCTCTTGGCGAATTCGCCCCGCTTTGCCACCGTAGGTAAGGTAGGCACAGAAGAAATTGTTTTAATATATGAAGTAAGTCGAGAAAAATCCATGAAATCGAACGCACGCACTCCTTTTTTTTCGTCGTATTAAAATACAAAATTGCAGTCACCCAATTTGTTTCGGTATCGTTATTTATAAAAATTATTCTAAAATTTCAAGTAAGGATTGTGAAAAAGCTGATCAGCCAGATAATTGTCGTGAAGAAAATAAGGATACTAATATAATTAGTAGAAAAAGTGAGAGGTTAAAGTCTAAGCCGAAGGTGTCTTATAAAGAACATGATAAAAGCTTTAACAAATTTATATTAAATGCCCATATAATGTTTGATGAAGTTCCAAATTCTTTATAAAGAAGCCAGAAAACAAAAATATTGTAGACAGTAGATGGGTATTTGCCATTAAATATAATGAACTAGGAGTCCCAATAAAATACAAAGCTAGACTGGTTGCAAGAGGATTTACTCAAAAGTACCAAGTAGACTATGAAGAAAAATTTGCTCCCGTTGCTAGAATTGCCAGTTTTAGGTTCGTACTATCATTGGCAGTCCAGTTTAATTTGAAAGTCCATCAGATGGATGTTAAAACAGTTTTCCTCAATGGTACATTAAGTGAGGAGATATATATGCGGCCTCCTCAGGGCGTATCATGCGGTGCTGGGCATGTATGCAAACTGAACAAAGCCATTTATGGGCTCAAACAAGCAGCTAGATGCTGGTTTCAAGTATTTGAGCAAGCATTGAAAGAATTCGATTTTGTAAACTCTCCCGTGGATCGTTGCATATATATTCTTGATAGAGGTGACATAAAGAAAAACATATATGTATTATTATATGTTGATGATGTAGTAATAGCGGCAAGGGATATGGATAGAATGAATAATTTCAAAAAGTATTGAAGCGAAAGATTTAGAATGACTGACTTAAATGAGATAAAACATTTTATCGGTATCAGAGTAGAAATGTTTGAAGACAAAATATATTTGAGTCAAGCTGCATATGTAAAAAGAATTTTATATAAATTTAACATGGATAGTTGCAATTTAGTCAGTACTCCATTACTATATAAACTAAATTATGAGTTACTTAACTCAGATGAAGACTGCAATGCTCCATGTCGTAACCTTATTGGCTGTTTAATGTACATAATGCTGTGTACACGACCAGATTTAGCTGCCGCTGTAAATATCTTGAGTAGATATAGTAGCAAGAACAATGCTGAGTTATGACAATGTTTAAAAAGGGTTATTAGATATTTAAAGGGAGCTATTGATATGAAGCTTATATTTAAAAAGAATACATCATTTGAAAATACATTAGTTGGCTATGTAGACTCCGATTGGGGTAGTAATTAGATTGATAGAAAAAGTACAACGGGTTATTTGTTTAAAATGTTCGATTCCAATTTAATTTGTTGGAATACAAAAAGACAGAATTCAGTGGCAGCTTCATCAACTGAAGCTGAATATATGGCCCTATTTGAAGCTGTAAGAGAAGCTTTATGGCTAAAGTCTCTTCTAAATAGTATTCATCTTAAACTCGACAGACCCATTAAAATTTATGAAGACAACCAAAGCTGTATTAGCATTGCAAATAATCCCTCATGTCATAAAAGAGCAAAGCATATTGATATAAAATATCATTTTTCAAGAGAAGAGATAGAAACTAATGAGATTTCTCTTGAGTATATTAATACAGACAACCAACTTGCTGACATCTTCACGAAGCCACTACCTGCTGGAAGATTTTCGGAACTGCGGAACAATTTAGGACTACTACAAGAAGAATGATTCCAATTTAAGGAAAACATGAAACTGATGCTTTATTAACAAATTTATTACATTAATTCATATTTAATATTTTTTTTTTTTTTTTTTTTTTTTTTTGATTTGAACCAAAAGAACCAATGAATTGTTAAAGTAATTTAATTTTATGTTAATCTAATTTTTAAA
Organism: Drosophila miranda; assembly: GCF_003369915.1. Lineage (NCBI taxonomy): Eukaryota > Metazoa > Arthropoda > Insecta > Diptera > Drosophilidae > Drosophila > Drosophila miranda. The sequence goes on from NW_022881603.1 coordinate 34,148,738, forward strand.
GTGATCTGATCGGGTTTTTCTGGGTTTTCCCCGTATCCTTAGAGCAAATGCTAGATCACATAATACTTCCCAGAATGCACACCAACCACATTAGAATAACAATTGAATGTTACCTTTTTGATTTAATGATGAAAAAATTTATTTTTATTTTTATAATTTTGATGATTAATGCTATTTTTGAGGGGGGCGTGTTGGAATATGCCTATTCCCACATTCAAATAATAACATTAAATACTATTAAATAATACTATCGATATATTAAGTATTATTATGTAAAGTTAGTCTGGTCACACTTGAAGTGTCCACTTCCTCTTTCTTTTGTGTGATCTCGAATTGAGTGTGTGGACCGGTGTTGCAGCAAAAAGTAATCAAGAAATACATAAATAATCTTTAAAGAAAAATATAACTTGGTACTGTTATTCGTTTACTAATTGTCATAGCTAGTTATCCAATACATTCGCCATTCACTGCGATGCGAGTCATACTGGCGTGGGCGGAGTACTTATGCAAAAAGATGTAGAAGGTAACGAGGTTCTGATCGCATATACATATGTCTAGAAAGCTAAATCAATGCCAACGAAATTACTCGGTTACAGAAAAAGAGTGTTTAGCAGCGGTACTGCGTGATAAAAAGTTTCGCGCCTACATCGAAGGGCATGAATTTGTCATTATTACCGATCATGCTTCGTTAAAATGGCTTATGAGTCAAGCGGATTTGAGCTCTAGACTCGCCAGATGGTCGTTAAAATTACAAGGTTTTGACTTCCAAATTCATCACCGAAAAGGAGTCAACAACAAAGTTCCAGACGCCCTGTCCCGAGCCTATACTGAAGACCTGTCCGGGCTCCAAATGGACAGTCTGCTAGATCTCAGTTCACCACAGTTTCACTCAGTTGAGTATGAGGATCTAAAAACCAAAATAACCGCCAACCAGACGAAAATGCTTGATGTCAAAGTAATTGATGGTTTCATTTATCGCCGTGCTGAACATGCAGTAGGAGAAAAAGTATCCGATGACCTCTGCTGGAAGTTATGGGTACCATCCGCCCTAACGTACGTTGTGCTGAGGCAAGCACACGAACATCCTCTCTCCTCACACGGTGGTATCCACAATAAGCTGGAGCGAATACGGCGCTACTACTATTGGCCGAATTTGGTCACCTATGTGAAGGCATATGTTAATCAGTGCGAGGTATGCAAATGTTCAAAACATCCAAGTTATTGTTTACGACCTCCCATGGGAAAAACTCAGGGAACTAACAGATTCTTTCAGAAACTGTATGTAGACTTCTTGGGACCGTATCCGCATAGTAAGTCAGGGAACATAGGAATCTTTATAGTCCTGGATCATTTCGCCAAATTCCCATTTCTCAAACCCGTAAAGAAGTTTACAGCGGATTCGATCATCCGATTTATCGAGGAAGAGTTGTTTCACTGCTTCGGCGTACCCGAGACGGTAGTTTCGGATAATGGAGTCCAGTTTAAATCACAAGTATTCCAGAGCTTGCTGCAAAACTACGGTGTCAAACATATGTTTACAGCCGTGCATGCACCCCAAGCAAATGCGTCAGAACGGGTGAATCGTTCGGTCATTGCCGCGATAAAGGCCTATATAAAACCAGACCAGTCCAATTGGGATGAAAAGTTGAGCCATATTGCCTGTGCACTACGTTCGAGCACACATACCGCCATTAATTCGACCCCATACAGAATAGCGTTTGGTCAACATATGGTTACCAATGGCTCTAGCTATCAGCTATTAAGACAGTTAGAAATGCTGGAGGATCGAACAGTACAGTTTTCGCGAGACGATTCGTTCAATATCATTCGGCAAAAAGCTAGGCATTCAGCTCAACAGCAGCATAGTCGCAACGAAAAAGTATATAATTTGCGTAGTCGAGACGTCTCGTTTGTCGTTGGTCAGGAAGTGTATAAAAGAAACTTCCAGCAAAGTAACTTTAGCAGAGGCTTTAATGCCAAGCTGGCACCTACTTTCGTGAAAGCCCGGGTGAGAAAAAGACTTGGTAATAGTTACTACGAACTCGAGGACCTACAAGGACGAATCCTAGGGAAATTCCTTGCTAAAGATATAAAACAATGAGGTTTCAGGCGTGGATCACTCTTTTCATTGTATCACTGCCAAGTGTGATCTTGGTAGGGGGTGTTGTAGTGGCGCCTGTCCAACCAAAAATATCGGATAACCGTCCCACGATTTCCCCTTCCCTTAGACATGCACCTTGCACCTTTTGGGCAGTTACGCGCAAGAAAAAAATGACATAAGTTAACAGCGGCTACTGTCAAGGTGTGGTGAGAAAAGGGGAATGAGAGAAACAAGGGCTCAAGCGGAAGGAGAGTGGCTTGGGCATGTTCTTTTCCAATTTTACTCGCGATCTCAGATGGACGCCTGAGGAAAATACTCAAGTAGTGCAGTGAAAGGAAAAATTCGAACCTCGACGGTAAATACCGCGTGTCCATCGTGGCTAAGATCTAGTCAAAAGATCAGCCGACCATTCCTACGTTTATTAAGCGAAGTTATTATTATACAATTATTAAATTGTACCCCAACTGCCGGCCAACAGAAAATTAAAGTTCGTTTTTTTTCTTAAAAAACCTAACCATAGGTTTGGCCGTACGTAATACCGTACGAAACGCCGGTCGTAGTGCCGTAAGCCGTACCCACTACAGTCTCGTCACCTTACCACACATATAAATACCCATCGTCGCGATCGACTACAGTATGTGTTAGCCGTCTTCGCCCCCAAATCTTCTTTCGGCGTGTCGTCTGCATACATGTGAGCATCACTGTATTTACCGCAGCGTGTACCGGCGTGGGTCCACACACATACAAGCCTTGCTCGGCCTACACCAGTGAAAAACGGTCGATGGGCTTTTATCTACGCGTGCAGTGACATACATATGCACATATGTGTGAAATTGACAATTCCCTCTTCAGTGACTTTCGTCATTGCTACGTCGCTTACGTCGCCCGCATACGAACAGTAACGCTAAAGGAGAAGACATTTACCGGTGCCGAAATACTGTTTGCGTTGCCGATGAAGTCATTCAGTGTCTCGATCATGATGGCTATGCCCATGCATTTCTTCATATTAGAATAATACTTTGGAACCCCACTATTGTACTGACCCTAGGATTAACATTAAAAGTTAATTTCGTGTGATTCGGTTTGGCTGGCTTATCATAAAGAAATGTGCAGCTAGAAGGAAAGGAACTAAAACTAATACACGCGCGTATCGCCTATCTACTCTGACACACTGATATTTACAAGTTTTCAGCCACCCTCATCGACCACATGGCAGCGCTTTCATCGTCGGATTTGATCGTAATGTGAGTGATAACCTGTGAACGTCTGCTATATGTGAATTCAAAATTTTACGCAAGTCGAAGCAACATTAAAGATTCCATGCCTCGGCCGTAAACTTCCCAGCCGTACTGTAACGGTGACCAATCCAATTGTTCACGTGTTTGTCTTGTTCTGCTCTTTCGCAAGCAATGTAACTTTCTGCAATTCCGAATCTATCGACAACCGAACTTATGATTGGGATTACCCCACAAGCAATTGCTGTGCACTTTAAAGATGCATCCATCCGACCCTTGTTTTTTGCATTTAAACTGAAAACCATTCGAATATATTT